>NC_052163.1:78924906-79298021 GCF_902713615.1 Scyliorhinus canicula | reverse complement strand
TATAATAACCTTTTACTGTGAAGTTACTGTGAAATGCCCATAGTTGCCACTCTCTGGTGCCTGTTCAGATAAGCTGGAATGGGAATTGAACCCACACTGCTGGCCTTGCTCTGCATCACAAACTAGCTGTTTAGCCCACTGAGCCAGGGAACAGATTGAAGCTGATTGGCAAAAGAAGCAAATGTGTGAAAAACATTTTCATACCATTTGTGGTTGGGATCTGGAGCGCACGGCCTGAAAGTGTGGTGGAGGCAGGTTCAATCGAGGCATTCAAGAGGTCATTAACTGATTACTTGAAAGAAACAACGTGCAGGGGTACAGGGAAAAGGCAGAGAACTGGTACTAAGTCATGCTGTTCGTTTGGAGGACAGGTGTGGGCACGATGGGCTGATTGGCCGCCTTTGTCACCAGTGAAATCAGCAACTTTCCACAAGACCAGAGATCGAAGGTGGAATTAAGCATTGAACACACTCACTCTCTGAGATACCGGGGGGAGTTGCTGACTGCAACATTCTGTTGCTTTTTATTTCTTTTTGTTTGTCTGCAATATTAAAAACTCTGGGATGTATTAACCGATCTCGGCCAGGATAACAATGTGGGGGGAAATTTAATAGACTTCAGTGCCTCCGGGCTAGGGAGCGATGTCGACATTGCTGGATTGGATTTAACTGTAATACGTGATATGGTTATTACTCTGACTACCCAAGTGCACTTGTGTGAAGAATGGTTGTTTTATCAAGATAGTCGTAAATTGTTAGCAGCAACAGAGCTGAGTATGAGTAGGAGTATGCTCAGCAGAGTGGAGAAAAATGCAGAAAAGATCAGAAAAACTGGACAACTTTCAAGTATGAAGGAGCATTATTTACTCGTGACCAGAGTGAGGAAATGGAGGAAAACTCAACTCAGCACCTTAAAACCGAATTGAGGAAATATCGACCTGTGAGAAAGATCAATGTGGGAAAACTCTGAGGCAACCCACAGTTGGAGTAAATCCAACCTGGGAGAAAGACTTGAGATAAATCCTTGCTTGCAATAATTAGAATTCCATTCGTGGACATGTTGTCTTGAGCTGTGCCAAAGGATAGAATTAAGGTTGACCATAACCAAAATGGTCAGTGACACAGCTGGCACAATGTTTTATTGCCATGGGTATTACATGAGTCCTGAGGATCATTCACAACATTAAGCCAGACCTTTTAATAACCATACTACTGTATTCAGGCAAAGCTTCAAATATCTTGTACATTGTCAAGAAGCTCTTCATTTTGCTCATATTACCCGCCTGCATTGTTAACTGATTTACTTCCTGAAAAAAAGTCTTCATAGTTTCTTGTCTTCACGACCAACTTTTTCCTTTCTGATTGCCCTCAGGTAGATTGACCTGCGTGCGTTTCATATGCAATCAGTTTGACCTCGGCTCATCTGAACAGCAATGTGTGGCCGCAATACACATGGATTCAGTAGTAAGCAAGTACCAGGAAAGACTAAAGCCTGACAACCAGCCATCCTTCCAGTTTTGGGCAAGGCTGACAGATCTTACGGGGTTGCGGGGGGCATGGACGTAGATGGGGTACTCTTTCAGAGGATCGGAGCAGGCTCGATGTGCCAAAAGACCTCCACCTGCGCTGCAGGGGTTCTATGGTTCAGACAGGTTTATAGCCGTGTAAATGTGTGGGCTGTTTGCTGCTGGATTGAAACATCAGCAGGCTGCAGTGTGCAGCCTACCCCTTGAAAGATGAAAGTGAGTAAGATATGGATTTATGCAGCATCTCTTACAACCTTAGGATGTCCCACAGTGCTTTACTGCCAATGAAGTGCCTCTGGAGTGTAGTGACTGTTGGGATATGGGGAGTGCAACATCCAGTTTGCACATGGACAGATCCAACAAACAACAAATAATAAGCAGTTTTCCTTTTGCGATGTTGAAGTGAGGGATGAGTATTAGTTGGGACACTGGATAGAACCAACCCCCCCCCCCCCCGCCCCAACATTTCTTCGGAAAGGGAAGTCCCTCAAACTTCGAATATGAAGCTTCCATCGGTTGTTCTCCAGGTCAGGTAGCTGCCAGGCAGAGTCCCTGGAACTGAAGGTGGAGTTGCTCCAGTAGTTTTTAAATACTCCCATTTGTTTTTTGTGGGCGTTCTGCAAGTGGGGAGGGGGCCAATGTAGTCAAGTTGCAAATTTGTCCAAGGGCCATTAACAGGTCGGGTGTGTCTCAATTGTCCCTTCTTGGAGTACATTTCAGGATTGTTCTGTGCACAGGTTAAACAATTCTCAACATAATGTGTGACATCGGATTTTAAATCAGGCCACCAGCACAACGGTCTTAAATGGGCAATGGTATTGTCTATCCCCTGATGTCCATGTCTGTCATGAAACTGGTAAATTATCTGGTTTCTGTCCTGGGTGGGGACCACATAAATTCCATTTTTCAAAACTATACTGTCCTGTACCGTCAGTGAGTCCCTGCATTTGTCCTAGGGGGCTGGGAAGTTACGGTCTAAAACTTGTTTGAGAGTGTCGTCTGCCTTTTAGGCCTGGGATAGATCCTCGATATTAGTCTGAGAAACCTGGACTGCGTGTATCGGTTCACTTTCGCGGGGTTGCCAAAAGTGACCGTGGCATGATCCTGATTTAGCTGAGGCGTCTCCCTTTACATTTCCGGGTGGGGAGGAACGATGATGGCTTCTCACTTTAATAATACTGTAAGTGCAGTATTTAGCTGTCCTAAGAATGTGTTTCAGCAATGGGGCTGAGAGTAGGTGTTTACCATCAGCGGATACGAATCCTCAAGATTCCAACAGGTGCAGGAATTCTGTCAAGCTATAGCACACATACAAACTGTCTGAATGTATGTCTGCAGGGGTTGGAAAGGAATCGGGGTGCTGCACTACATATGCTATAGCTGCTAGTTCTGCTGCTTGTGATCCTAGGCGGTCGGGCAATTTTAAAGATATTTCTTCTACTGCGCATCCCTGTGCGTCTTCTACATAAATTCCACAACCAGTTATTCTCTTTCCATTTTCTATCGTGGAGGAACTGTCTACATAAATCTTTAAAGCATTGTCTATGGTGTGTGGATTCTGTGTTTTACTGCCTGCTCGTGTGTGCAGTGACTTCGGAATAAAGGGTCCTGTGTGGTGTTGGGCTGCTCTGATCTGGCACTCAAGTGGGGTCCCTGCATACTGAAGATTGTCTGCTAGAAATGTGTAGGTCTTTGTACGTTTGACTGGAATATCCCTTCCTTGTAACAACAGTGTCCAGCGAGCTGCCCTGATCTGGCTGACTGAACCGTCCTTTAACCTACCATCTAACAATAGCTGCATTGGGGTGTGCTCAGTTAAAATTGTTACTGGGTTAAGGCCTGTGGTGTATGCAAAATACTGCACTGCCCAAAAGACTGCAAGCAAGTGCCGTTCGCAGGCTGTAAGGCACAGGCTACGGGTCCCAAGCAGTCATGTCTTTCCTGTAGGAGTGCTGCTGATAGGGTTCGGTCGGTGGTCGCTACTTCTATGGCATAGGGAGAGTGTGGGTCTGGAACTTGCAAAGCAGGGGTTGTGCCTCAGGCGCATTTTAATTCATCGATGGCGTCTGTGTGCTGAGGAAGCCATTCCTATGGGGCATTCTTTTTAAGAGGCTCTGAGAGTGGGGCTGCTTTTGTGGCAAAACCATCAATTTGGTTCCTACAATATCCAACTAATCCTAAGAATGACCGGACTGCAGTGACATTGTGGGGCTGGGGCAATTGAATGATTGACTGAATTCGCTTCTCTTCGATCTCTCTCTTCCCGTGGGTGATAATGGTGCCTAAGTAAAGGACCTTTTCTTTTAAGATCTGGGTTTTTTGGGGGTTGACTTTGAATCCAATGGATTGCAAAAGGCCTAGTAATTCTGAAAGAAGCTTTACATGCTCTTCTTTTGTGTCCGTCTGTAGGACTAAGTCGTCCACATGCTGTATAAGGCATTTGGGCCAGGAAAATTTGGAAAGTCCGTTGGCCAATTGTCAGTGGAGAATGGAGGGGGTGTTATGGAATCCTTGCGGGAGGCATGTCCACGTGTACTGCTGCCCTTGAAATGTGAATGCGAACTTATATTGACAGGCCTTGTCTAGCAGGATGGACCAAAAGCCATTGCTGATGTCCATCAATGTGAAGAACTTTGTCTGTACTCCCTGCTTGAGCATGGTCTCGGGACTCGTGGCAACGGTGTGGGCTGCAAAAGAGGTGACCTTGTTAAGTTCTCAGTAGTCGATTGTCAGTTGCCAAGAACCATCGGGTTTTCTCACGGGTAAATTGAGGCATTATCTGTTGAGACTACCAGCCAAATTACTCCTAGATCTAATAAGCTATTGATGACTTTTGAAATCTCACCCTCGGCTTGCTGTGGGAAACGGTATTGCTTCTGTGCCTAGGATCGAGACCTGAAATTGTGACTATTCCTGGGATCTTCCCACAATCGTGTTTGTGTTGGACAAAGGTTGCTTTATGTTTTCTGAGGACCTCTCCAATTGTCTGGTCTGTACTAATTGTTTGTGGATCAAACCATAAGTCTCCTACTGAGCAAATCCAATGTTCATAGTCCCCTACTGTGAGCGTAGTGGGGGCTCTCGCTGTTTTGGCCATTTTCCATACACATCTATTCACGGGATCAAAGGAAAGGTTGTGGGAGCTCATAAAGTCGATTCCTAGAATGTGTTCGGCTGTTTGGGGCAAGTCGACTAAAACAACGGGGTGTCTGGTGCTTATGGTTCCTATCTGATTATCTACAGGGGCTGTGATGTATCCCTGCTGTACATATCCGGTAAATCCACTAAGGGTGATGATATCTGTGGTGGGCCATTTGTCACGCTGGAACATTGTGAAGGAGTGTAAAGTGGTGCGGGACCCTGCTGTGTCCCAAATAAATTCTACTGGACGTCCCCGGACTGTGCCTGTGACTACTGGTCTGCCTGATTTGTCCCAGAGTGTGTCGCAGACCCAAGTTGGGGAGTCCAAACACTGTCAATCTGTGGTGTTGATTGCTCAATTATCTGAACGGGCGCTAACACTATGTATGGGCCTAACATTGTTCCTAGGTGGGGGGTTTGATCGTTGGCGTTGTTGCTGGTTCGGGGGATTTTGTCAGCATTCGCGGGAATAATGTCCCATGTGTCCACAATTATAGCAACCTTGTGATGCCTGTGCTCTGGGTGCTGTCCTTCATGTCTACCCTAATTTATCCATGCTGGGTCTTAGTTAGTTCTAACTGGGTGCATATTTGCTTCGACCTGTTCCTGATCTGCCTTCCTGTTTAGGGATTTTTCCCAAACTCTGGAGAGTCTCTTTAATACCCACACTTCATTGTGTGTGTGGTCTGCGGGGTCGTAATTCCCATAAGCCTTTTGACCTGCTTCTGTGGTGTGGGAGACTAAAGTGCGGGACCATTTAGTGGCGTCGTCCTCATTTAGGTGTGCGCTGTTCAAATCCCCAAATACTGTCTTAAAATAGATCCAAAGGCGACCTGCAAATGCGGTCGGATGCTCTCCCTTCTTTTGCCGACAGCGGTTTAAATCTTCTACTGGGTCTCCCTTGTTGTACCCGATCGCATCTAAAATGGCTGTTTTCATCTCCTGTAGGGTCCCTCCTCCTACATTCTGGGGTTCTGGCAAAGCTGAGCTGACGGACCGGTCAAGGCTCATTAATATAAGTTTAACTTCCTCCCTCTCGTCCAGACCCTACATAACCTTTTGCTGGCGTGCTCTCTCAAATAAATTATGCGGGTCTGCGGTGGGTTCGAATGGATCAATTTTAGCGCAGGCATCTCTCAATTGGGTGATGGGTAATGGAGTGGTGTAAACACAATCGGGCTCCTCCCGATCCAATGACTTGCGCTGTGTGGTGACCGGATTCATGGGGGCGTGTCTGCCTGTGCAGTCGGTGCGAGTGTTTTCCTTTTCGGGGCATGGGGGGGCTCTATTGTGATTTTCTGTGTCCTCCACATATCTCTGGGCGGTTCCATTTAGTTCTTGCCAATTGGGGGCACCTTCCTCATCTAAATTTTGTCCAAAGGTATCTCTAAATCCATTTCGCACTGAAAGCAGTGACTGCAACTTCTCTATTTGTTATCTACATTTCGCATGGCCTACTGTGCTCTGTCTATGTTCTGTAGTGAAGCTATGGAGCACTCGTAAAGCTGCCTTTAAATCCGCATATTGACTCGTTAACTGTGCTATCTGCTGTTCTGTCTCTTCCCGTACCAAAATTGTGTGCTGTGTATCTTGGTAGGCTTTATCGTACTGGGTCTGAAAGCTGCTAAGGTGAACTAAACAAGATTGGTGTGCCCGTTTGACATTAGCCATCTCTTTATCTTTAGCTGCCAACTGATCCTGGAGTTGCTCAATAATCTTTTCGCTTTCACTATTGTTTCCCTCATTCTTCTCTTCTTTTTCAACTAGCTGCCTGCGGAGCGTCCTCACGACCTCCTGTGTGCCTCGCAACTATGCCAAACAGGACACTATTGCCATCGGCTTTTGCACTTTTGCTGCATTTTTCTTCTGCACTTCGGTTAGGTTGTCCCACCAAGTTTGTCCCATGCTTCTTGGACCTGACTCTTCATTTGAACAAAAATCGGACCAAAGGGGCCATCTTATTCCCTTTCAATAATTCCTCAACTCTTCTTCCCATATGGGGCACTGCTCTGCTCTGTTGGTCGCGGCGACCTCGGGTTCCTGTGGGTTCATTAAACGTTCCATCATTTTTGTGGCCATTGTTTCTAATATCTCTTTTCCTACCGTTAATCTCTGTTTCCTATTGTTGATTTGGGACTGGGGGATAAGGCGGCAATTTGAACTGCAGGTATGGCCTCAGCTATTTTCCGGTTCACAATTCCCTCGATAGTTTTGACACAATCTAACAAGTTTACCTTATAGCCCTGTTAGTACGCATGCAGGTTAGTACACAATTCTGAAATTTGGTGATTTGGTCGATATGGGATTGCACTTGTGGTTCTTTCTCTTTCACGTAATTAGATTTCAAAGTTTGTGGGTTCTCTCGGAGTGACAAAATCACTTCTAATTCGAGTCCTGTCAGATGTAGCCAATAATGTTGCCAATTTAATGGAATACTATCCCACCAGCGTCACCAATAATGTTGCCAAATTAATAATGATGTTCTTTAGAGTCGCCAGGTATGAAATGATACCACCACATGGCTTTACCGGTATCGATCAAAGGACCACACAACCAGTTAGTCAATTCAAGTTCAAAGATGGTTTATTTACACACAAGGATTACTTCGACATGCAACACAAAACACTACAAGTTAAACTACACCTAACAACTACAATAACCTGTACTTGAAATGAAAAATGAAAATTGAAATGAAAATGAAATGAAAATCGCTTATTGTCACAAGTAGGCTTCAATGAAGTTACTGTGAAAAGCCCCTAGTCGCCACATTCCGGCGCCTGCTCAGGGAGGCTGGTACGGGAATTGAACGGTGCTGCTGGCCTGCCTTGGTCTTCTGTAAAAGCCAGCGATTTAAACCAGCCCCGAGACTTAGTTCCCTTAACTTCAGGGCAACCGGCTCTGTGCAGATGGACAAGGTCTTTGTCCAGATCTTGCGGGGCTGGGTGGAAGAAGTGGCTCAGTTTCTGCTGGGCTCATTTGACTGGTAGCGATCGTTGGTCTTGAACTTGGCTGTCTGGTCGTTATGCTGCACTTGGGTTGGAATCTGACACCCTATACCTGCTTTATTCCCTTCTCTCTCCCGTTGATGACAGCGCCTCCAACCATCTCACATAATTCTTCAAAATTCCTCACCGGACCTCTTCGCATTTCACGGGCATTAAAAATAACCCTCTTGAAGCCCATCTCCCTAACCAAACTTCCAGTCCTCCTCACTGACCCTCTTCCAAAGGCTCAATTCCTCCACTGCGATTGGAATGTCTTCATTAAAGATTCAAGTGCAATTTACTTGGTATTCCAATCTTCTGCACAAATGATCAGAAATGTAGCAGATTGCACTTGTAATTCAAAACTGCGGATTGAGCTAAAATAAAATAAAATTGTCCAAATTACTAAATTAAGCTATGTTAGCAAAACTGCAAAACATGAATGATCAAATAATTTGAATAAATTTAAATACAATTAAACGGATTGGGGTGGGCGCAGTGGTACTGTGGTACTGCGCCACTGTGCCTCACAATGCCAGAGATCTGGGGTCAACTCTGGCTTTGCATCACTGTGTGGAGTTTGCATGTTCTTCCCGTATCTGCTTGAGTTTCCTCCGGGTACCTAGTTTCTTCCCACAGTCAAAAGATGTGCAGATCAGATGGGGTATTGGGGTTACGGGAATAGGGCGGGAAAGTGGGCCTAGGTAGAGTGCTCTTTCAGAGGGTCGGTGCAGGTTCAATGGGCCAAATGGCCTCCTTCTGCACTGTAGGAATTCTATGATTCTCTGGAACTGAGCTCCGTCTACAAAGAACTTAATATTCTAGTCTCGAGGGCAGCACGGTGGCACAGTGGTTAGCATTGCTGCTGACGGCGCTGAGGACCCGGGTTCGAATCCCGGCCCTGGGTCACTGTCCGTGTGGAGTTTGCACATTCTCCCCGTGTCTGCGTGGGTTTCGCTCCCACAACCCAAAAGATGTGCAGGATAGGTGGATTGGCCACGCTAAATTGCCTCTTAATTGGAAAAACATAATTGGGTACTCTAAATTTTTTTTTTTTAATATTCTAGTCTGTGATCTTTTACACAAACTGCAAAATCTATTTGCATAAAATAATCCCCATTCGTAACACCAACCATATCTCCAGGCTGGATTGGTGAATTTTCTACCACTTGTACCTGTTTGGGGTGGGGTGAGTGTGGGGCTGATGTTCATTACATTGTGTCCACATCCTAAACGTGCAGGCACCTGTGTTTCCCTGAATCATCATGAATCACCTGTAAATGTGGTGACAAACTGTCAATTAAAGCCAAAACCTGCTGAGCTTTCCTGCTGCTGCATTAATTAATTTAAATTCAGTTTAAATTCAGCTTAAATTGGTCTAAATTCTGTCAAGTACAGCAGAGTAGGACACACTGGTGTGGCTTCAGCTGCCTGCTGATCACAGGTTGGATGTACCAAGGGCAGCTTGAAGAAGTCAATTGGAGTGAATGAAAAAATAAGGCCAAGCGCATTGAATGTGCAATGAAGCAATCAACCGCACCCCCCCCCCCCCACCCCCAAGCCACCCCCCACCCCCACAGATTGCTGCTGCTGTTGAAATTTTAATTTTCCCCGAGAAAGTCGACGAACGGCTGCCACCTCCGAGAGAACCCTCGTGTAGACCCTCTTCAGGCAAACTTTATTTTCTCGAGGCTGAGAAACCCAGCCGTGTCGGTAACCCAAGTCTCTACACTCGGGGGCTTCGAGTCCCTCCACATTAATAAAATCCGTCTCCGGGCTACGAGGGAGGCAGAGGCCAAGACATCACCCTCTTTCACCACCTGAACTCCCGGGTCTACTGACACTCCAAAGATCACTATCTCTGGACTCGGCACCACCTGTGTGTTAAGCACATTGGACATTGCCCTCGTGAACCCTTGCCAGAACTCTCTAAGCTCCGGGCATGCCCAAAACATGTGGACATGGTTTACAGGGCTGCCCTTGCACCTCATACAACTGTCTTCTACCCCAAAGAACTTGCTCATTCTCGCTGCCATCATGTCTGCCCGGTGGATCACCTTAAATTGAATTAGACTGAGCCTGATGAGGAGGAATTAACCCTGCCCAGGACCTCTGCCCACAGACCCGCTTCCAACCCCTCACCTAGCTCCTCAACCCACTTGCCTTTGAGCTCCTCCACCGGGGTTTCCTCCGCCTCTTGTAGTTCCTGATAGATATCCAACACATTCCCCTCCCCACCCAGGTGCCAGAGACCACCCTGTCCTGTATCCTCAGTGGTGGCAGCGTTGGAAAGGCCACTACCTGTTTTTTCAGGAAGGCTCGTACTTGCGGATGTTTAAAGGTGTTTCCTGGCGGCAGATTAAATTTGTCCTCTCGCGCCTTCAAACTGGGAAAGCTTCCGTCTATGAACAGATCATCCATCCTTCTGATGCCTGCCCTCTGCCAGCTCTGGAACCCATCACCCATCCTACCCGGGACAGACCTGTGGTTGTTGCATATCGGGGTCCAGACCAACGCTCCCTCCACCTTCTTCTACCTCCTCAACCGTCCCCAGATCTGCACTGTCGCCACCGCCACCAGACCTGTGGAGTAACGGGTCGGCGAGAATGGCAAAGGAGCTGTTATCAAAGCTCCCAGACTAGTACCTTTACATGACGCCGCCTCCAGCTGCTCCCACACCTCCCTCCCCCCCTCCACACCCCATTGCCCACTTCCTAATCATAGCTATATTGGCCGCCCAGTAATAGTTGCGACCAACCCACCCCCGCCCCCCCCTCCCCCCGACTGTGCTCCAACAGCGATCGCCTTACTCGCGGGGTCTTATTCGTCCACACAAAGCCCGTAATGATCCTACTCACCCGCTTAAAAAAGGCCTTAGGGATGAAGATGGGGAGGCACTGAAAGACAAACAAAGATCTGGGGAGGACACATTTTCACGGTCTGCACCCTTCCTGCCAGTGACAACGAGGCGTGCTGGATTCAACCACGTGAAGGTGACCCTCTGCAGCAAGGGCGTGAAATTTGGGATGCTACACCCAGCGAGGCTATGGGTCACGTACAAGGAACTGCATCACAATTTTGAGACGCCGGACGAGGCATGGTCATTCGTCAAACAAGATAAGCTGGACTCGAATTAAAGGACAGTTAAGCTTTGGTGGAATGCGGCGTTGGCCCTTTTTTGGCCAACCTTGAGCCTGCACCTTTCGCTTCCTCGAGTGCCCCCACAGGGAGCCGCCACCCCGACCTTCAATTGGTACCCCGAAATTGATACCTCCTCTGTCAGCAAAGCAGCATCCTCCCCCTCCGCTCCCCCCACCGCAACAGCCAAACTGTTTGCGGATAGTTGGGAAAAGCTTGAGGAGGAGTCTCGTATTTACTGCATTGGCGGACACGTTGAAAAAGGTAAAGGCTTATACCCTAAGAAATGTAATAGATTCCAAGGCTGTCAAAAATTTTGAGTCAATTGTTTTCCAGACTACGGAAGAAAAAGAGAACACTGAAATAATCCAAAAGGTTTGAAAATATCTGACACCCAGTAAAAAACATAACTCTGAATTGACATGTGTTCCAATCAACAAAAACACGGTCACTCTGAAACTATTGGCAAAGAAATGTGCGTCTGGAACTGTCACTGGTGAACTAATTAGGGATCAAATACCTCATGAAACTCATAGTGAAATAGGTCATAATCAGCTGTTGTGAGAGAAAGATCTAACGTTACAAGCAACCATTAGTATCTGTATGTTAAACTTATAATCAGAAAAAAAAGCAAAGGTTTTAGACGGGAGACAGAAATATTCACTGTTTAGAGGATGCCCTGCTCCAACTACAGTGGTTAGCAGCCTCCGAACAGAATAGTTTGTTTTCCATATGGTAAAAGATGCAACAAATGTGGGAAATTGAATAACTTTGCTAAGTGCTGCAGATCAGACCTACGGCAGCCTTTTCCTGTGATCAACTAGGCAGTGGGTTGGTCCTCCACGGGTTCGAGTGTCAGTGAAGTGTATTAACTGGAGCTCGGCCAAGGCAGTGAAGTTACAGGCCACCAAAAACATTCTATTGCGAGGTTCATCGAGTCACAGTCATGGAGTCATACAGCACAGAAAAGGCCCTTCCGCCCATTGCATCTGCACCGGTCAAAAGCAACCACCTTATTATTCTAATCCCATTTTCAGCACTTGGCCCAAAGTCTTGTATGTCTTGGGATCAGACATCTAAATACTTCTTAACTGTTATAAGGGTCTCTCCCTCCACCACTCTTTCAGACACCGCGTTCCAAACTCCCACTACCCTCTGGGTAAAAATGTTTTTCCTCATATTCCCTCTAAACCTGCTGCCACTTACCTTAAATCTATGCCTCCTGGTCATTAATCCCTCCACCAAGGAGAAACGTTTCTTCCTGTCGACTCTGTTGTGATATGCATCACTGTAAATACACAAGAGGTTAATGTAAATACATGTAGACTAGATAAACACTAGAGGGAGCACCAGAGACATGACACACAGACATTCAACCAATAGGCCAGTAAGATAGGACACGACCAATGGGCATTCATGACACACACAGAGGTGACACTACCACAAGGGGGGCATTACACCAACCCATATAAAAGGACACAGCACACATGGGGCTGGTTTAGCTCACTGGGCTAAATCGCTGGCTTTTCAAGCAGGCCAGCAGCACGGTTCAATTCCCGTACCAGCCTCCCCGGACAGGTGCCAGAATGTGGCGACTAGGGGCTTTTCACAGTAACTTCATTGAAGCCTACTCGTGACAATAAGCGATTTTAATTTAATTTAATTTCATCTTCCTCTTTCCAGTGGAGACACTTAGTGAGTACACAGGGTTGATTGAAACAAATCACACCCACCACGTGGATTGTAGCAGACTGGTTAGATAGTCTGAATAGCTGTAGCAGGATTAACAGGAGAGTCAAATCCAAGTAGGAGAATTGTTAATAGTTTAATAAATGTGTTAAAGCTAGCTCCAAGTCTGAACCTTCCTTTGTCAGAGTGCACATCAAGGAAGCAGTTTATGCTACGTCAAGAACATAACAAAACAGACTATCATGCTCCTCATAATTTTACACATCTCAATCATGTCCCTCCCTCAGTCTCCTCTGCTCCAAGGAAAACAATCCAACTCTATCCAATCTTTCTTCATAATTAAAATTCTCTAGCTATGATGTGGATTCCAGAACTGCACACAATGCTCCAGCTGCGGTCTAACCAACATTTTATACAGTTCCAGCACAACCTCCCGGCTCTTAAACTCTACACCTCGGCTAATAAAGACAAGTATGCCTTATATAAAGACATATGCCTTCTGAACCACTGTATCCAACTGCTCTGCTACCTTAAGGGAACTGTGTACATACACACCAAGGTCCCTCTGATCCTCCGTGCTTCCCAATTTCCTGCTGTTTATCATGTATTCCCCTGCCCAAGTGCATCACTTCACACTTATCCAGATTGAATTCCATTTGCCACTGATCAGTCCATCTGACAAGTCTGTTCAAATCCTCCTGTAATCGAAGGTTATCCTCCTCACTATTTACCACCTCACCAGTTTTCCTATCATCCGCAAACGTAATAATCAACACTCCTACATTTATATCTAAATCATTTATATAAACCACAAACAGAAAAGGCCCCAACACTGATCCCTGCGGAATACCACTGGACACAGGCTTCCTGTCAGATAAACACCCCTTGACCATCACCCTCTGCTTCCTACTACTCAGCCAATTTTGGATCCAATTTGCCGAATTTCTTTCGATCCCATGGGCTCTTACCATCGCTAACAATTTCCCATGTGGGACCTTATCAAAAGCCTTGCTGTAGTCCAAGTAGACTACATCATCTACACACATGGTCACTCCTTCAAAAAATTCAATCAAGTTGATCAGACATGACCTCCCCTTAACAAAGCCATGCTGACTGGTCTTGATTAATCCCCAACTCTACAAATGTAGATTAATTCTGTCTCTCAGAATTGCTTCCAATAGTTTCCCCACCACTAAGGTTAGACTGACTGGCCTGTAGTTTCTTGGTTTATCCCTCCCTCCCTTCTTAAATAATGGTACCACATTGGCTATTCTCCAGTCCTCCGGCACCTCTCCTGTGGCCAGAGAGGAATTGTAAATTATTGCCAGAGCCCCTGATATTGCTTCCCTTGCCTCACTCAACAGCTGGGATACATTTCATCTGGCCCTGGTAATTTGTCTACTTTTAAGCCTGCCTAACCACTCAGTGCAAACTCCCCACAGACAGTCACCCAAGACCAGAACTGAACCTGGATCCATGCCTCTGAGGGACATCAGTGCTAACCACTGTACCACCATGCCTGCCCACGCCTATCCTCCGGCTCCACACACAAATTACTACTGTGGTCCTTCATGGGCGCTACTCTTCCTTTGGTTATATTTTTAGTCTTAATGTACTTGTCAAACAACTTAGGATTTTCCTTAGTGTCGACACCGTCACAGAAATGGGTGAGAGCTTCACCACCCTCAGCATGGTTTGCAGTCACGCAAGACTGAAAATAAAGATTGACGCTAGAGCAAAGTGCAACATATTATCCAGCTGAATGTTACGGGAACTAGATTCATATGCAGCACCAGACCCCAGGGGGATCTCGTGGCTTATGGTAGATAAACCATCTGCACCGAAAGTGTAGCTACCCTCCACTGCACATAGAGTAATTTCAAGTTTCATAAAGGTGACCGGAATGTAAGGTCACAAATAGGTCTTTGGAAAACCATTACATTAGGGCTCATTCGACTTGGTCCAGAAGTGTATGCTCTGCAACCCCAGGCACCAGAAATTACAGCATACAGGACCTTTCATCTGTGCCATCATTGGAAAGCCAGCAGTTGGATACCACATGAGACTAGATGATTCATACCACCAACAGTCTGTGCTCCGAGAAGAGCACCAATAGCCATGATACAGAAAGTAATCAATGAACTGTATCGGATGACAGCACCAGGTGCGATAAACTTATAGACAAGGTCATGGAATGGGTTTCAGATATGGTGGCCACAGTAAGAAAGATGTCACGGTCAGGATATCCATGGACACAGTGCACTTGAACAAGACGTTGCTCAGACCTCATCACCCAATGAAGACAGTGGAACAGGTGATAGCAGACATACCAAATGCCAAGGTGTTCAGTATTCGCAACACAAAATGCAGCTTCAGTAAGATTCCATTAAATGAGGAATCCTCAAAACGAACCATATTCATGTCTCCTGTACACAGGTGTCAGGCACAATCTATCGGCCTCGTCGCGCTCGACTCAGGATGTGACGAGGCTGGTAAATCTCATGAGAGGCCTCTTGTGAAATTTACAACACTTGTTACACCTCACAAGCTCTAACACAAGATCAGCAAGATTTGGATACTGAAGTGAGCAGTTAGTCTCACTGGAATATGTCTGCGTCGGAGTTACCCAAAGTACAGGATCGAAGGACCTCGCCTCGGAGACCCAGAGCGGGCGCTGTTTAGCACCAGTTGCCACAAATGTGGACCTGGCATACCGGCACTTGGGAGTTTCCCAGGTGGCATGGGGCCACCGCGTGGTCCAGCTCTGGGCAAAGTGGTACCCTGGCATCCACGATGCCACCCAGGCATTATGACACTACCAGCCTGACACACCACCTGCGCACCCTGGCAGTGCCACCCAAGTGCAATTTCAGGGTTCCCAGGTGGCATTGCCAGCCTGGCAGGGGCACCGCCAAAGTGCCAGTGCTAAGGTGCCCAGGTGCTTTCTTGCCCATGCAGGGTATCGGCCCCAGTGGTGCCCCGCCCTTATGAGGTGGGGTGGGGGGGTTTGGCAAAGAGGAACTGTCCTGTTGTAGGATTCAGGAACTCAAAGACGCTGTACGGTTGGATATCATACTCAGACAATTGCATGATGTCATCATGAGGTGTCGGCCAGAGTCCTCAAGTGAGTTTCCCCACAAATTCCGCACACTATTTGCCATCAGAGATGAACTGATTGTACAGGATGAATTGATATTGTGTGGCCAGCAATTTATCATCCCTACTTCTCTTCAGAAGTACTACACCCAACAACTTCACCAAGAGCTCCCTGGGTTAGAAGCAACCAGGTACAGGGCCAAGGAATCACTGTACGCAGACATGGAAAGAGAAATCTCCAGATGTGCACCATGCAATGCACTCAAGCTGCAACAAGCAAAGGACCGCTGCATTTAGATGAGATTCCGGACCTCTCATGGTCATTGACAGCAGCTGACATCTTCAAATGGAATGGTGAACAACATTTAGACTTATTCATATTCCAGGCAGTTTGAACTTGACTACTTGCTAAACATGATGAATTCAACAGTCATCATCAAGCTTTAGAGACACTTCACCAGACACAGCATCCCTCAGAAACTCATGACAGACAATGCTTGTCAATTCGTCTCCATGTCATTTACAACTTTGTACACACATGGACTTTAAGAATATACAAGCCAATGGTCTGCTGCAGCCCTCATGCAACACAGGTTGAAAAACAAAATGCACCATGATCGAGATGCTCATAGACTCGGTTCTCTAACACCAGGTCAAACGGTCAGGATTCACACTGCACATGGCTATGACCCATTGGTGATTGTCCACAGTCATGCACCGGAACTGAACAGTTGTGAGGTAATCTCAGACAGTGCCCACTATGTACTCAATCACTGTCAACTTCTGCAGGTATCAGAAACAACACCAAGAGTTACCACAGCACTTCAGTCATCTGGCCTATAGCACAGGATCCCTATACCTGTGGACTATTCCAGAGGCCAACACAGTGAGCCCTTCACCAACAGAACATGCTGAAGGAATGTTCCAGGTCACTCTTATTAAGGACAATGGGTAAGACTACACCACAAACTGGTGTATTCACATGCTCAGACTGCTTGATCCAGCTGAACACTAGGTCCCAGGGCTTTATTACCACTTAGCTTAGAATTAGCCTTCGAATTTCAGCTTTCATAGAATCATGGAATCCCTACAGTGCAGAAGGAGGCCATTCGGCCCATCGAGTCTGCACCTACCCTCGAAAAGTGTACCCTACCTAAGCCCACTGCTCCCCCTCATCCCCGTAACCCCATAACTCCGCCTAACCTGCGCATCCCTGGATATAAGGGAGCAATGTAGCACGACCAATTTACTTAACTTGCACATCTTTGCACTGTGGGCAGAAACCAGTGCACACGGGGAAACCCACGCAGACATGAGGAGAAAGTGCAAACGCCACACAGACAGTCACCTGAGGGCAGAAATTAACCCGGGTGCCTGGCACTGTGAGGCAGCAGTACTAGCCACTGTGCCAACATGCCGCACCGTTCTACAGCAAAAACGGATGGGCGGAGGCACGATGGGCTATGCGCCAACTACATCTGTGCCTCAGTGGATATATAAACAGTTATGAACTGTTAGCTTGTTTAACTTGTATGCTACACAATGGTCTGTAAGACGATAAAACATAGAAGCAGATGTAGACCACTCGGCCCATCAGGTCTGCTCCATTTTTGCAATGAGATCATGGCTGACCTGATGAAATCATAGATATCATAGAATTTACAGTGCAGAAGGAGGCCATTCGACCCATCGAGTCTGCACCGGCTCTTGGAAAGAGCACCCTACCCAAGGTCAACACCTCCCCCTATCCCAATAACCCAGTAACCCCACCCAAAACTAAGGGCAATTTTGGACACTAAGGGCAATTTATCATGGCCAATCCACCTAACCTGCATATCTTTGGACTGTGGGAGGAAACCGGAGCACACACGGGGAGGGTGTGCAGACTCCGCACAGACAGTGACCCAAGCCGGAATCGAACCTGGGACCCTGGAGCTGTGAAGCCATTGTGCTATCCACAATGCTACCATGCTGCCCATCAACTTCAATTGCTCTTTTCATCCCCATAACCTTTGATTCACTTACTGATGAAATACCTGTGTATTTCAGCCATGAACATACTTAGCAATCCAGCCTCTATAGCTCTCCGCAGTAAAAAAATTCCACCAATCCACAGAGAAGAAATTCCTCCTCATCTCAGTCTTAAATGGGTGACCGCTTACTCTGAGATTATGCCCTCTGGTCCTAGCTTCTCCAACAAGAGGGAACAAGGCCACTTGGAATATAGTATTCAATTCTGGTCACCATACTACCAGAAGAATATGACGACTTTGGAGAGAGCACAGAAGAGATTTATTTGGATGTTGCCTGGTATGGAGGGCATTAGCAATAAGGAGAGGTTGGATAAATTTGTTTATTCACTTTGGAATGATGGAGCTTGAGGGCAGAATGATAGAAATGTACAAAATTGAGGGGCATCGACAGGGTTTAGAGTCAGAAACCTTTTCCCAGAGTGGAAGAGTTAATTACTTGGGAACATAGGTTCAAGGTGCGAGGTGTAAATTTTAGAGGAGATGTGCGAGGGAAGCTTTTTACGCAGAGGGTAGTAGTGGGTACCTGGAACTCGCTTCCGGTGGAGGTGGTGGAAACAGGTACGATAGTGATGTTTAAGGGGCGTCTTGGCAAATACATGAATAGGATGGGAATAGAGGGATAGAGGGCCCCAGAATTGTGGAAGGTTTTAGGTTAGATGGGCAGCATGGTCGGCACAGGCTTGGAGGGCTGAAGAGCCTCTTCCTGTGCTGTACTTCTCTTTGTTCTTTATCCTCCCAGCATCTACCCTGTCAAACACCCTGAGAATCCTATAAGTCGCAATAGGGATGCCTCTAATTTTTCTAAACTTCAATGGGTACAGGTGCAAATTACTCAACCTGTCCTCATCCAAAGGAAAGATCATAATTTTCTATTGCAGACACTGTTGCATCGCATGACACCGAGTGTTCCAACTGGACAGCACGTAGCATAGTGGTTAGCACTGTGCCTTCACAGCGCCAGGGTCCCAGGTTCGATTCCCTGCTGGGTCACTGTCTGTGCGGAGTCTGCATGTTCCCCCTGTGTCTGCATGGGTTTCCTCCCGGGTGCTCCGGTTTCCTCCCACAGTCCAATGATGTGCAGGTTAGGTGGATTGGCCATGCTAAATTGCCCTTAGTGTCCATTAGGAGGGGATATTGGTATAGGGTGGAAGTGAGGACTTAAGTGGGTCGGTGCAGACTCGATGGGCCAAATGGCCTCCTTCTGCACTGTATGGTCTAAACTGGGAAGAGGTAGACAGAGTGGTCACGTGAGAATGTGCTGGTGTGGTTACCAAAGAGGCCACATGGCAGGAGCTTAGGAGCTATCCTCAGGAACACGGGCAGAGCAGAAGCTGCTAAGCTAGGGAATAAACTACTCTTTGTTGAAAGTCATTGCTTAGTTGAACCCAACAACATTTTACACAAGGTTTATTGATACCTAATACAGAAAGGACAAATTGGTTATGTCTTAATAAATATGTTATACTTGCTTTTTCTCCATGAACTAATTACAATATGCTTTGTCTCATACACATATAACACATATGTGTGTGGATGTCTGTGAATATTATATATATGCACAAATTGGTGGCTACATTTGCTACATCACAGCAGTGAGGATACTTCGATACTATTTCATTAGCTGTAACACACTTTGGTTTGTACTCTGGCCTCTTGTGCACCCCTAATTTTAATCACTCCATCATTGGCAGCCCTTGCTTCATCGACAGTGGCCCCAAGCTGTGGAATTCCCCCCCTAAACCTCTTCACCTCTCGTCCTACTTTATTTCTTCTTCAGATGCTCCTTAAAACCGACATATTTTTACCAAGCGTTTCCCTCATCTCTCCCTGCATTTTCCCTCATCTCCCTAATGCAGCAATGTCAAATCCTGTTTTCTGGTGTTGCTACCTTAAGATCTGTTTTTAATTAAGTAGATGGCTTTAGAAAGATTCAAATTGTCGGCCTGGAGTCATCATGTAAGCTATATCAAGGCAAGTGTTTTCTTTCACAAACACATATACGTGCACATACATATATGTGTGTGTGTATAGGTAAATAAATATGCACATTTGTTTTACATGTAACCTGTTACTGTAGCTGAAATCTGGCGCGTGCTTAAAAGCTATTTAATTTTCCAGGACTTCCGTGCAATGCACTGAAGGTGACGGACAAAACCCTCCCACTCCCACCGCAATGAAGGGGTTAAAGGTCTATCGTCACGGCTCGCTGTTGAGTGAGACGCAGAGCTAATGTACACAGGCTGGTGTTGGAGAAACTGCTGGTGCTCAGCAGTGAGCCCGCTTGTGATTCAGTGCAGCTCTGCAGGTTGACTGCGGGCCACTACTGGGGTCTGAGCAGCTGCTGCTCCATGTGTTGACAGGCAGTGTGCTCTCCTCTCCCCCCACCCCCCCCCCCTCCCCCCCCCCTCCCCCCCCCCCTCCAATCCCTCTCTCTCTCTGCCTCCTGTTGGATGTGATGGAAGCTCCTCTCTTCCCTTTGTCTGACACCATCACTCGCCAGCCCCGAGATTTCTCTCCGCTAACAGGGGACCAGCGGCCAGCGCCTGCTCTGTACTCACACTGAGCCAGGGGGAGTTATCTGTCCTGGCTGCTTACCCAGCCGCTTTGCCCGGGCTCACACACACACACTGCCAAAGGCGGTGGACCGGTCTGGAGATGGCCAGGGAATTCCGCAGCAACTCCGCCTCGGTTCCCGGCGGGATAGGAGAATGAGAACCCCCCCCCCCCCCCCCCCCCCCCCCGCCATACCCAGCTGCATTTTCCTCCCAACATCTGGATTCCCTCCACTCTCCGCACAGGAGAGAGAGGCAGATAAAAGAAGACTGCATTGAAGTATCCTCCCCGTCTCTGCATCTCCTCAGTTAACAAAAGGTGAGCAGCTTTTAACATGAATTTGGATTGTCTCCTGACAAGCTGGTGGAATGAATCAATGAGAGGCAGTGTGACTGGGCTTTTGGCTTGGCCGGAGTTTCTTTGTAGCAGTGCAGCAACGGGTTGTGGTAACCGAGGGTGACCCCTCGATTCTTTGTTAACAGAAATTTCATCTCAGATCACACCAAAGTGATGGACTCCCGTTAATAAATGGACACGGTGAGCATCGAGCTAGCCTTGTGTCCGCCTGTACCGCAGCCAAGTCTGTCAGACCCTCAGCCTAATTTGTGCCGTGAATCCTCCAACTTGACTCTTTTTCATTTCGGAGGTAGTGGACCGTTTGTCTATCTCCATGAGGGACTGCGGTTCCTGCCCTCCTGCACCAGGATGTCCAGTAGAAAATTACCTCACACAAATTATTACATAATATATTTATTTTTGTATAATATGCAGCCTCGTTTGAAGTGGAATGACTGTCGTCCCCCCTCTGCCCCCATACAGCGTGGGAGGAATAACCACTTAATTTGGTATTTTTAGCGGTGTTAGTTCAGAGGGACATTGAAGGCCACCACCATGGCCCCACCCCTTCAACTAGTCACATGTGGCCTGAGCCGCCGAGTTAACTAACCTAAATTGTGCCGCCTCTGATCGAGCAACACGGTGTCAGCGCTGAATAACTCTGACGCTTCTCTATTTATACACTCTTTTCTGAGACGTTCGAGGCAGCTCGGTTGCTGGTTATCAAACGTTGTGGTACTCTGACTTGATGTACAGTGGTTGTGGAATAAAATGGGAAGGCTGTTTTTGAACAATAATGGGGGGCAACATCCATATGAATCTGAAGGTCAAGGTTGATCCCCCTACCCCACATGGGACGGCATGGTAGCACAGGTGTGGCACAGTAACACAGTGGTTAGCACTGTTGATTGACAGGCCAGGGTCCCAGGTTCGATTCCCGCTGGGTCACTATCTGCCGAGTCTGCGCATTCTCCCTGTGCCTGTGTGGATTTCCTCCTGGTGCTCCGGTTTCCTCCCACTTGTCCCAAAAGTTGTGCTGTTAAGCGAATTGGACATTCTGAATTCTCCCTCAGTGTACCCGAACAGGTGCCGGAATGTGGCGACTAGGGGCTTTTCATGGTAACTTCATTGCAGTATTAATGTGAGCCTACTTGTGACAATAAAGATTATTTATAATAGGCTCACCTTCCAGTGAGAGAGTACTTCATCATCAACAATGCTTTTGGATGAGACCAGGGTGCACCCATATTTGCAGGTCCCATGTCACTATTTGAAAAAGAGTAGCCATTATGACACAGGAGGCCATTTGGTCTGAGTAGGAGAATTCTCTCTGCAGCTCCAGCCAGTAATTTTCCCTCCACTGTAGCTTGCCACTTCCCTGTTTGTAGGATTTAGATTCAGGCACAATTTTGCTGCTGCATTTACCAAATAGGGACCACATTTCATTTGGGTGGAAAGTGTTTTGTGACATTCTGTGGTCGTGAAGGGCATGGTATAAATACTTTCATTCACCTCAGCATTTCATTGGGACATTAGCCTATGTTAATGTGTTCAAGTCCCCAGAGCAAGACTCAAACTCATGACTATCTAACTCCAAGCAGAGCTTACTATCAAACTGAACCAAAAAAGATACGCAGCCAGGGTTTAAGGTGGCCTTTTTAAAGTGAGTGGGTAATGTTAACTCATGTGTGTGCCAAGAATGGCCTGTCCAATGGTGATATACTGTAGGGTGTGTGAAGGGGAACGAGGAATGTTATATATCATTTCAATAGTTCCTGCACTTCAAAAGTTGACTTTGGAGCATTTTGGGACATTGTGAGATTGTGAAAAGAGTTGCATAAATACATGATTTTCTTTCTGTCCCGCATGTTGTTTGCAACATCATTATTAATACCCAGTTGTCTGCTTATTGTAGCTGATCAATGTAAAATGCTTGTTATATTGCAAGGTTAAAAAAAATTGTCCAAGATGATGTCCTTATTTGTATTTCTGTGAAGATGTTCACTTTGCAATCTGCACTGCTCGATTCTTAAATCTTCCAGCCGAACTTCTTCGTTCCCTTTTGCCTCAGTCTTTCACAGCTTAAAGATTCATTTCTGGTTGCTGCAGTGGGTTATATACGAGCTGCTTGCTCTGAAAATCAGGGATAAACATCACCAGGACAATTGATATGTTTGTGTTCTTTGCCTGGATGAAATGAGCTTTGGCAGCTTGGTCCCTATGGACCTAGACACACAGCACAAAGCTGCCACTAAATTGGCAAATATATGCAGAAAGGCCACAGGGTAGATTGAGGTGGGATCTTGGGAAGAGGCTGAACCTGGACGGAGTGAAAGAGCTTCACTCAGCACCTCGACTGACTCAAAGCTGCTTGATGCTGAGAGGGGTGTCGTCAGATGAATTCTTTTCTACGTCAGTCACTTCCTTCAGCTCAATTAGTTCAGGCCCCACAGAGGGAAAAAAACAATTTTATTGACACATTCCATTGAAGAGAAATCTTTCTGGCAAAAGGCTCTTGGGCAAAATTGGTGCTTGGCTTGTGCCTGTGGCATCCCTTTCTTCAGGGTGGTTTCTCACCCATGGTTACAGATTCAAAGAAGCTTGCATCCCCAGCTTCTGGTCATGTTAATTGGTCTGACTTGGCAGCGTTCTGTGCTTGGAGATCAGAATTTTAAAAAAAACAGCCACTGCACCCTGACTCAGATCCTGACCACAGCTTTGCAACCCTGACTTTCAAGAGAGAGTGGGATGGGGAGGAATGGGGGGGTGAGGGCGGATGGGGGCTGGGGGTGGAAGGGTGCCATTCCCCAATTTTAGAACCCATGGTTTTGTTGTCCAAATGCTTCAGATCTTTTGATCTGAGGTGTACGGGAGGGCTGGGTGCGTGGACCCAGGACTACTAATTGTGGCTATTGCTCAGCCTAGGATCTGGCCAACAGAGACCCAGAATAATGAGGCTGGACATCCGGAAATGACACTCCAGCTCATTTGCTGTTCCTTCAAATACTTACTCAATTGTCCTATGCTTAGATAAAATCTGAGAAGAATGAAGACGCAGGGGTGGCACTGTGGCTCAGTGGTTACCATTGCTGCCTCACAACACCAGGGATCCGGGTTCACTAATGTTTGCTGACTGTGGAGTTTGTACATTCTTCCCGTCTCTGCGTGGGTTTAGTTCGGGTGCTCCGGTTTCCTCCCACAGTCCAAAGATGTGCAGGTTAGGTGGATTGGTTGTGCTAAATTGCCCTTAGGCGGGGTTACAGGGATAGGGTGGGGGATTGGGGATTACCTACGTAGGGTGCTCTTTCAGAGGGTCAGTGCAGACTCAATGGGCCGAATGCACTGTCGGAATTCTATGAATTCAAAAGGCATTGGTCCCATCCTACCAGAAAGAACTTGGGCAGATTCTCCATCCTGCCACACCGGTTTTCTGGTACTGCACGCCATTGTCGGCAGCGGAATTCTCCGTTCCGTATACGGCCAAAAGGCGTCGGTAAATCTCCGGTGTGGGTGTGAGCGCATCACGGAATCCTGACAGTGGAGAATCTAGCCCCTTGTACTTACAAACCATGGGCTGGAATCTCCGTTTGGGAGACTAAGTCCCCACGCCGGCGTGAAAACGGTGGTGTTTTACGCCAGGAAATCCAGCGCAGAACAGCCAGCAATTCCCAGCTCCGCAGGAGGCCAGCAGGGAGGAAGCATAGAGCTCCCAGCTCTAGCAGGCGATACAGCCCTGGGCATTGCTGGGTCCGTGGCCACGCATGTGCACGGCGGAGTCCTGCAGCGGCTGCGGCGTGCTTCATGACGGATGCAGCCCACGGACCCGGACTGCAAAAGTAGTGTCCCCCCCCCTTTGGCCGTTTGCGCGCTCCGGACCCCCCCCCAGAGTGCACCCAGCCCCGAATGAAGCCCCCCCCTACCCGCGGATCGCCCTCCCCCGACTGGACTGAGTCCGCAGCCGCCTCGCTGAGTTTACGACGAGTGAGACCACACGTGTCTCACACCGTCGGGAACTCGGCCGGTCGGGGACGGAGCATCACGGGGCGGCGTGCGGTGTACTCCTAGTGTACACCACCTTTCAGGCAGCTGAGCATCGCAAAAGCAGCACTGTCCACGATTTTGGCGTCATCGGGGATTCTCTGCCCTTTGGCGAACGCAATTTTGGCGTCGGGGATCGGAGAATCCAGCCCCACATTTCACAACTTCAGAATATCCGAAAAACACTTTTCAGCCAATAAAGATTCCTCAGTTATTGGAAACACAACAGCCAATTTTTGCTCAGCAAAGTTCCCCAAACCACACCATACGCTTTCAGGATGTTGGTTGCCAGGTAAGTATCAGCTAGAACGCCAGGAGGGGGATTTGAACTCACAACTTCCAGACTCGAAGGCTACCAAAATGAGCCACCTTTCAGTTTTCCAACACTTTTTATTTTTCTTTTCCTTTGAGAAATAAATATGTCCTGGATGCTGCAGTAAAGCATCATGGAAATAGCATGGAACACAACACAAAGCAAGGGATTGGGAGGAGAATACTAGATTGGATTGAAGATTGGCTGACTGACAGAAAGCAGAGGGTCAGGATAAATGGGTCCTTCTCTGGCTGGTGAACTGTAACTAGCGGTGTGCCGCAGGGGCCAATCCTGGTACCTCAACTGTTTACAACCTATATAAATGATCTGCAAGGACACAGTGTAACATAGCAAAATATGAGTATGATACTAAAATAGGTGGTAATGCAGACAGTGAAAAGATGATAAAGTTTTTACAGACTGAGAGAGATAGGCTCGGAGATTGGGCTAAAATTTGGCAGATGGAGTTTAATGTAGATAAGTGTGTGATTATTCATTTGGACCGAAAAAATAGAAAGGCAAATTATTATCGAAATAGAAAGCAGATTCAAAATGTTTTTGGGCAGGGCGATCGGGGTTCCTTTGTTCATGAATCACAGAAGGTCAATATGCAGGTAGAGCATATAATCAAAAAGGCAAATGGAATGTTAGCATTTATTGCAAAAGGACTGGAGTATAAAAGTAGAGAAGTGTTGTTGCAATTGTATAGGGTGTTGATAAGACCACATCTGGAATGTTGGGCGGGCTTCTGTAATCCTGAGGCTAAGTGTTGATGCCGTTGGAAACGCTGTCATGTTTCTGATGGCGTCAACACGGCCTCAGAATCAGCAATTCTGGCCCCTACAGGGGGCCAGTACAGCACTGGAGCAGACCACGCCACTCCAGCAGCTGATCCTGGCGTGAATAGGGCGGCGCGGGGTCAGCGCATGCGCAGTGGCACCAGCGGCAACGCACACATGCGCAGTGGCACTGGAGCAAACGTACGCTTGCGCAGTGGCTCCCTTCAACGCGCCGGCCCCGACGCAACATGTCGGAGGGCTACAGGGGCCGGCGCAGATGAAAGGAGGCCCCCAGCCAGAGAGGCCGGCCCGCCGACTAGTGGGCCCCGATTGTGGGCCAGGTCACATCGGAGGCCCCCCCCTGGGGTCGGACACCCCCCTCTCCCCCCCCCCCCCCCCCCCCCCCCCCGCAAGCCCCTGGACCCTTCAACGCCAAGACCCCACAGGCTGAGAGCAGGTGTGAACGGCGCCGGCGGAACTCGGGTTTTTTTACGACGACCGCTCAGCCCATCCCGGGCGGAGAATCGGCCATGGCCCCCGACCGGCGCTGCGTCATCCACGCTGGCGCCAATGAGCCGATTCTACGCTCTGCGGAGAATCCGGTCCCGGCGTTGGGGCGGCGTGGTGCGATTCGCGCCGGTTGTGGAGATTCTCCGGCCCGGCCCCGGGCTGAGAGAATCCCATCCATTGTGTCCAGTGTTGGTCTCCTTATTTGAGGAAGGATGTGGTGTCATTGGAGGCAATTCAGAGGAGGTTCACCAGATTTATTCTGGGGATGAAAGGGTTAATGTATGAGGTGAGATTAATCGCTGAAGTTCAGGAGGATGAGAAGGGATCTGATTGTGGAAAGGGATTTATAAAATAAACGTAGATCAAATGTTCCCCGTTTTAGGGCAATCTAGAAACAAGAGGTCACAGATACAGATTGAGAGGTGGTAGATTTAGAACTGAGTTGAAGAGGAACTACTTCTCGCAGTGGGTGGTGAATGCGGAACTCGCTGCCCCGTAAGTGCGGTGGAATCGGAATTATTAAATGGTTTCAAGAAGGAGATCGATATATTTCTGATTTTTAAAAACGGGTCTATGGGGAACAGGTAGGGAGGTGGATTTTAAACCAGGAAGAATCAGCCATGATCTGATTGAATTGCCTACTTCTGCTCCTATTTCCTATGTTCCTAATCCTGAGAAAATTACCAAAGTAGCGGTTGAAAAATGGAAAAAAACACACGGATATGTGGAAGTGAATCTTCACCGTTGAGAAGGAGCAGAACAGCAAGTGCATGAGAAACACCATCATCTCCCTTCAAGCCACACAGTATCTTGATCTGGAAGTGCACCAGCTTCATCATTGTTGCTCGAGTCAAATTTCTGGCATTTCCTTCAACAGCATTGCGATTACTGTCACCACATGGACGGCAGCAGTCCTTGAATGTGATGGACCAGCTTCACAACAGCAACTAGGGAATGGCAATAAATGCCAGCTTCTCCAGTGATGCCCACATGCTGAGAATGAATAAAGGTGTACAATACCACCGTGTAATTCTGGAGGTTAAGGGTCTTTTATATGGAATTTTAATGGGTCCTTTGTAGCCAGTATATTTAGTTTAATTGAATGGTTCAGCGGACATTACAAATGAAAGCAAATCTTCCACAAGTCAAAGCATTCAAATCAAATGAAAATTAACAGCTTCCCTCCTCTCATGTCCCCATACTATAGCAGTTAAGAGTCATTAGAAATGCTCTTCTCACACTTAAGCCTCTGAGTAAAAGATTGTGCGTTTATGCCACCATTTCAGAGATTTAAGCTCGTAATGCAATGCAGCATTGAGGGAGCGCTGCACGGAGGGAGCACAACACCAAGGCAGCAGGGCACTGAGGTGATACGATACTGAGGGAATGGGGCACGGAGAGAGTGGGTCATGTGGGAATGGGGCACAGGGAGCTACACGGAGGGAATGGGGCACAGGGAGCTATATGGAGAGAGTGGGGCACGAAGCTACATGAAGTGAGTGGGGCACGGAGCTACATGGAGGGAATGGGGCACAGGGAGCTACACGGAGGGAATGGGGCACAGGGAACTACACGGAGGGAGTGGGACACAGGGAGCTACACGGAAAGAGTGGGGCACAGGGAGCTACACGGAGAGAGTGGGGCACAGGGAGCTACACGGACGGAGTGGGGCACAGGGAGCTACACGGAGAGAGTGGGGCACAGGGTGGTACACGGAGGGAGTGGGGCACAGGGAGCTACACGGAGAGAGTGGGGCACAGGGAGCTACACAGAGAGAGTGGGGCACCGGGAACTACACGGAGGGAATGGGGCACAGGGAACTACATGGACGGAGTGGGGCACAGGGAGCTACATGAAGGGAGTGGGGCACGGAGCTACACAGAGGGAATGGGGCACAGGGAACTACACGGACGGAGTAGGGCACAGGGAACTACATGGACGGAATGGGGCACAGGGAGCTACATGAGGGAATGGGGCACAGGGAGCTACATGAGGGAGTGGGGCACAGGAAGCTACACGGAGGGAATGGGGCACAGGGAGCTACACGGAGGGAGTGCGACACAGGGAGCTTCACGGAGGGAATGGGGTACAGGGAGCTACACGGAGAGAGTGGGGCACAGGGAGCTACACGGATGGAGTGGGGCACAGGGAGCTACACGGAGGGAGTGGGGTACAGATAGGTACATCGAGGGAGTGGGCACAGAGCTACATGGATGGTGTGGGGCACAGGGAGCTACACAAAGGGAATGGGGCACAGGGAACTACACGGAGGGAATGGCGCACAGGGAGCTACAGGGAGAGAGTGGGGCACAGGGAACTACACGGAGGGAGTGGGGCACATGGAGCTTATCGGAGGGAGTGTGGCACAGGGAGCTACACGGAGGGAGTAGGGCACAGGGAGCTACATGGAGGGAGTGAGCACAGAGCTACACGGAGGGCGTGGAGCTCAGGGAACTACACGGAGGGAATGGGGCACAGGGAGCTACACGGATGGAGTGGGAACAGGGAGCTATAAGGAGGGAATGGGGTATAGGGAGCTACACGGAGGGAGTGGGGCACAGGGAGCTACACGGAGAGAGTGGGGCACAGGGAGCTACACAGAGGGAGTGGGGTACAGATAGGTACATCGAGGGAGTGGGCACAGAGCTACACGGAGGGAGTGAGGCTCAGGGAACTACACGGAGGGAATGGGGCACAGGGAACTAGACGGAGGGAATGGGGCACAGGGAGCTACACGGATGGAGTGGGGCACAGGGAGCTACACGGAGGGAGTGGGGTACAGAGAGGTACATCGAGGGAGTGGGCACAGAGCTACACGGAGGGAGTGGGGCTCAGGGAACTACACGGAGGGAATGGGGCACAGGGAGCTACACGGATGGAGTGGGGTACAGAGAGGTACATCGAGGGAGTGGGCACAGAGCTACCGGAGGAAATGTGGGGTGGAGGCAGTGGGGCACAGATGGAGTGTGGCACGGAGGGAGTGGGACATGGCTTCGGATGGAGTTGGGCACAGTGCTACATGGAGAGAGTGCTGCATTATGAGACGTACAATCTTTTGGGCAACGTGATAGTTAGATGGCCTTCTGCCTCCTTTGATCGATGGAGAAGGGCAGGGACGTTCTACCAAGTGTACCGGCCACGATTTCTTCCTCAACCAACGCCATAGAAACAGGTTTTCTGGATATTATCACATAATTGTTTTGTGGGCTTTCCCCATCGATAACTATCTTGTGATCTTGCGATGCCCAACTTACACTTATAAACTGTACATATTTATTGTGTTCAGTCAGATAATAGTGCACTTTGTGCTGAACTGTAATGTAATTGGCACGAACAAAAGAGAATGAATAATTGTAATATTGTCGATTTCAGACAATCTGGAGATCCTGAGTCCTGTGTACATTCTATTTGAATATTGAAAAGTGCCTGGTTCAATTGAGAACGGGTTGAAGTATTAACACATGTATAAAGAATCCTGAATAAATAGGAAGTGGCTTAATTTATTGGCTTTCTCCCCATGTGGAGGGGAATCTGTTCATCTGGACTCGGCTTGACTGCCGATGGGATGATACTGAAACCTGCTTTGAATTGTCAGCTGCTTCACAAGCGTTCACAATTGACAGAGTGGCTTTTCATTAAGATTGTTATCCTTTCAGATATTAGCCTCAGTGCACAAAACGGTTCAACTGGGTGGAGTTCAGTGAATTTAAAACAAAGAGAAGAGAAAGGAGGGGGTGAGGTTGGAAAGAATCCCAATTTGTGCCTGTTCTTTCATCTTGAGGCACATATTAACTCTTGTCTTGTTTCTTTCTCTCTGTCACTATGGTTACTGACAGTTACCCTGCATACAAGAGGACTGCTTTCCCTAGTTTAAGGCCAACTTTTACCCCTTGTTATATTTTTTTGTTGCCCCAAAGAGAAAGGTTGTTGAGGTGCTTGCACTCTGGATTCTTGTAAAGCATGATGAGAAGTTTATAATAATAATAATCGCCTATTGCCACAAGTAGGCTTCATCATAGATTATCATAGAATTTACAGTGCAGAAGGAGGCCATTCGGCCCATCGAGTCTGCACCGGCTCTTGGAAAGAGCACCCTACCCAAGGTCAACACCTCCACCCCATCCCCATAACTCAGTAACCCCACCCAACACTAAGGGCAATTTTGGACACTAAGGGCAATTTATCATGGCCAATCCACCTAACCTGCACCTCTTTGGACTGTGGGAGGAAACCGGAGCACCCGGAGGAAACCCACGGGGAGGATGTGCAGACTCCGCACAGACAGTGACCCAAGCCGGAATCGAACCTGGGACCCTGGAGCTGTGAAGCAATTATGCTATCCACAATGCTACCGTGCTGCATTACTGAACTACTGCACTAATGAAGTTACTGTGAAAAGCCCCTAGTCGCCACATTCCGGCGCCTGTTCAGGGAGGCCGGTACGGGAATTGAACCCGCGCTGCTGGCCTTGTTCTGCATTACAAGCCAGCTGTTTAGCCCACTGTGCTAAACCAGCCCCTTTTAAGGGTGTTGCTCAGCTAATCGAAGATGGTGGCCTGCCTAAAGCCTGTGCAAACACTGTTGACATCACTGCACATCACATGGTGTGGAACCAGCAAGAATATATTCCCAGATACATAGCAGCCCTCCCTCTTTACTTCATCAGTGCAACGACAATTATTAACATTTATAGATCACCGATATGTTATTTCTCCATGTATTTATCTACAATTCCATGAGACAGTCTCTGTGGTGGCCGTCTATTCTTTTTGGTAGAATTCGGCGTTCTTGAACTTTGCTACTTGCGACCTCGGAAGTGCCCTTATGCCTTTCTGCCTTGAGCAGTTATTTCTTGACACGTTATTTCAATATCTGTTACTATCGGCATTGAAAAGTCCTCAGAAACAGAATCTGAGCTCGTCACTGTATCTGGTCTCAGTTCAAAAGTATAGATTTCTAGACCTTCTGTAAGTAGAATCTCTTGAGAAGTTTCTGCAAACTCACTTCATGCAGCAAGTAACTGAACAGCATGATGTTGCCAAATTCTTTCATCATTGTAAAGTGTCTGATATTGGCCCTGTCTTTGCTCGGATCATAGCTGGTACCTATTTCTCATTAGTGGTGCAACTCTGAGCTAGCACTCTCTCTCCCTGGTTGAATACTTGCTTTATAGATTTTAGAGATTTTCTCCCTGTTCGCAATTTGTACTTGTCGTTTGACAATCTCTGAAGCACAGGTGGAGTTAAGAAATGAAACTGTGTCCATAGTGTCCTTTTAAACAACAACATTGCCGGTGAACTTTGTGTGGTGGCATGTACGTTGCCAAACATTTTGGGCGTGATTCTCCCCAACAGCCGCCGCGACGAAAGGCTGCGACGAAAACGGCCGTGTTTTACGGCCGCCTCCGCCGCCCCCCCCCCCCCCCCCCCCCCCCCCCCGACCGGGAACCGATTCTGCTCCCCGGTCGAGGCTAGCATCCCGCGGCCGTGAACTCCGGCATCGCGGGCTTAACGAATTTCGTTAAGCCCGCTAGCCAGAGTTAGCGATGGCTGACGCATCAGATGATGTCAGCCGCGCATGTGCGGATTGGACGACTCCAACCCGCGTATGCGCGGATGACGTCATCACGGTATACCCCTCAGCCGCCCCGCGAATGGATACAGCGGGGCGGCGGAAGGAGAAAGAGTGCGCGGGGTAATTACCCGCTGCCCGCGATCGGTGGGAACCGATCGCGGGCCCATGGCACCCTTGGCACGGCCGTGGTACTGCCGTGCCAATCGGTGCCATGGTTCCCCAGATCGGGACTTTACGGCCGTTTTTACGAACGGTCAGACCAGGTGTGATTTACGTTCATAAAAACGGTTGTAAAGGCCTTGGAAATCGGCCTATCAGCCAGCTGAGAATCGCTGCTCGCCGTAAAAAAACGGCGAGCAGCGATTCGTGTTGCGAGGCGGCCGTGGGGGGGGGGGGGAGAATAGCGGGAGGGCGTCGGACCAGCGTGGCTGTAAAAATTTACGCCGCCCGCTATTCTCCGCCCCGTCGTGAGTGCGGAGAATTCCGCCCTTTGTCTAGTTTCTCAATGGTCTGTTCAGTTGCTATTGACTTAATTATCGCGACTTCTGGCCATTTCAGGTTCATGTCCACAATCACTAAGAACATGTGATCCTCCAATAGACCAGCATAATTGATGTGTATTTTGTGCTATGGCTGAGTCAGCCATGCCTATGGATTCAATGGATGTAATGATGGAGTGTTCCTTAGCTTTGAACAACATTGGCATTGCCCAACATTCTCTTCCATTTGAGCATCTAATCCTGGCCACCAACAATTCCTTTATTTTCACCACACCAGGATGTATCTCATGCAGTTTGACAATGACTCTAAAAAGCAAGCACTGAGGAATAATCACACAGATTCACCACAATAGAACTCCATCCTATACTGTCAACTTGTGATGTCAGGCTTGAGGTCTGGATTTTTCCTATCAATGTCTGACAGCGTTCCTTTTTGGACCGAGTCCATCACCTTCCCCATCACTGGATTGGTTCTTGTATATCTTTGAACTTGAGATGAAGTCACGGGTATGCAATCCACGAGCGAGAAATACAAAATATTGACAGGGTCATGCTTATCTTGTAACTGCAATCGTGATAAAGGATCAGCATTTACATGGTGCTTTGACTTCGATATTGGATATTGTGTTTGCTGACAATATCAATGACAATCTTTGCAAACGACCAGCAGCCAAATAGGGTATGCCTTTAGACTGCCCAAAGATTGTTGTCAAGATCGATGATCCATCAAAAGGGTAAAATGATGCCCATAAAGATAATCGTGTAAGCTTCTTACATGGAAATTATGCTTAAAGCCTCTTTTTCTAGCTGAGCATAATTCATTTCTGTGTTAATAAGAGTGTGTGAAGCAATTTGCAATCTTTCTTCATTTGAACTCCATGTTTCATAATCCTCATCAAACACGTCCATGGCACCCGCTTTTCCCGCCATTGTTGGATCCCAGATCCTTGGATCCCATCTGATTGTTATGGAAAGTATGGCATAAATGATCTATGAACAAGCAATTCGGAAATCTTTCCTCATTTTGCCTGACTATATTTCGACTTTTCTACCAAGTAGTGACTTGTGCAGAGTTGGCAGAATTCAAAATCTCCCTTCCCCCAGCTTGTGTAGCTTCGGCACTTGCGCGGTCCCTGTAGCCCAGACCTCAATCACTTCAGGGCAAGCAAGTCTTCCCCGACTGCCTGTCTTCTTGCTCACAGTTGCTGTCCAAAATTTGTTTAAGCCTTTTGCCTTGGCAGCAGTGCTTCACCTGATGTGTGTGTCCCATTCCAAGAATCTTGCGCTGCTCCTGTGCTGTCGCACAATTAGTCGCCGAAAATCTTCTTTCCAGGGATTTGTTTGTCTCAATCTTCGTCGCCAGTTTTCTCTTCCGCTGTATTTCTTTGTTGCCGCAAAGAATAAAGATTTGGAGGGGCCCACACTCTGAATTCTTGTCAAACACGATGAGAGGTTTATTAAGTATGTTCTTCATACTGTCATAGATGGTGATCGCCCCAAAGCCCTTGTAAATACTCTCCTGATGTCACTACACATCACGTGATGTTTAACCAGCAGGAATGTATTCCCAGATACAGAACATCCCTCAACCAAAATCAGTGAATCAAAATGTAACTCTTGTTTTCCTACCTGGCTTTCACCTCTCTTGGTGCCATTCTCATTCTAGAAAAGGACTTCCTTATCAGTCAAGCTGATTTTATATTGCTGCTCCTGGTTCGTGTCATAGCTCCAATGGTCAGTGGTCATCAAAAATGTGAAGAGACTGGATTTACCCATATCAATGCTTCACAATTGTTTTTTACTGCCAGTTGTCCTGGAGCAAATAGTGGTCAATATAAAGGGAATATCAGTTTCTGACTCTTTTTTGGAACTTCTCTTGGGTGTGAAACAATGTCTTGGTGTCATTGTGCGTCATTAGCTTTCTCATGGGCCATACATTTGCCAACTGTGACTGAATGTGTTCCTGGATGTTCCATCATGGGACTTGCCTCATAACTCCCACCAATTAGCAGCCAACAGATCCATTCATGTGATAGCCTTCCTCCCCCAACTGGAAAGCAAAAACTATCATAACCCAGTTAGAAGATGCCCACGCAGACAAGGGGAGAATGTGCAGACTCCGCACAGACAGTGACCCAGCAGGGAATCGAACCTGGGACCCTGGCACTGTGAAGCCACAGTGCTAACCACTTGTGCTACTTCAGATAAAGGTGAACTGTGATTGGATATGGGAGAAGGTGGGGTGGGTGGGCAGGTAATGGGAATTAGAGATACTTTGCTGACTAAGTTTAATCAGGGACTGGATAGATAGTCTTATAAGTGGTTGCAGATAGCAAGGATATGATGTGTAGTGAAAGTGTTCTGATACATGCACATCAGCAGATTCAGCTGTTACCGCCCTGACTTATAAAGTTCATCCTCAGAGTATGTTACACACAGCACACTTTGAGCTACTTAAATCTATGCAAAGTGATGGATTTAATTGCATCTTCGTGTTACGTGCAATTTGTGCTGCATAGAAAAGAATTTCACTTGTGCATTTGAGGCATGGAGAGTAATGAGGCATAACGTTGTGTCGTAGAACATTCCTTCATTAACACTGTGCTTGGGAGAAGCAAATTAGCTGAGAGCTGCTTGTAGTTGTTATTTTTCTGCTGATTTGCTGCTGTGATACTCAAAGGATTAGATGGAAAAGCCTTCAGGCCATGGCTGTCAGGGGACTGTGCCCAAACAATGTGAACTGTGTGAAATCAGAGTCCCACTAGCTGACGTGCCTCCACTATTAAGTCTGAAGGTTTGGCCTTTCATTATTTAAGCCTCCATTATGCGGCGAGGGGAGCGGGTACCATGACCATTTGCAAATCGCTGACGCCAAACCAATTTTCATTTGCTTTGCCTCCTGGGAATTACCTATTTACCGGGTGCAAATTGGAGATAAAGTAGTTACCATGAGCCTCTGTGCTCTCTTGGCTTCACATTGAACTTTTGTGGTGTTCCCAAGAGGGCGGAGGACTGACTGCTACAGGTACAAATATTTTAAAGACTCCAGAACATCCCTCCCAATCTCTTCATCTGAAAATTGGTAGCCGTGGTTTCAGTTTCCTCAGCTTCAAGGTCTGGAAGTCCCTCTCTAAACCTCTCCACGTCACTATCTCTCTCCTCATTTTAAGACCCTCCTTAAAACCTACTTCTTTAACCAGGTGTTTGGTCACTGGCCCCAATATCTCCTCCAATAAAAACAGAAAGTGAGAGAAAGACTCAGCAGGTATGGCAGCATCTGTGGAGAGAGAGAAACAGAGTTAAAATGTTTTTGATTCCAATATGACTCTCCTTCAGAATTTTTTTTTTCTGATACTGCCTCTTGGTGACCTTTCACCATTTTAAAAGGGCTGTAAAAATGCCAATGCTTATCACGGGGTGTGACTGACATCAGTGTACCTCCTGGCTCCCTGTGACCAGAGGGCTGATTTCAACAATGTCAAATGATTCCAAAACCAATAGCAGTTCCTTCATTGTCACACCGACTTCACTTCAGATGCATCAGCTATGAAAAAGGGCTGCCTGGGCTGGGGTTGTTTTCCTCACAGCAGAGAAGGCTGGGGGGGCGGGGGGGACATGATTGAGGTGTACAAAATCATGAGGGACAAAAATAGGGTTGATAGGAAGGACTTTTCTCTTTAGTTGAGGGGTCAATAACCAAGGCCATAGTTTAAGATAAGGGGCAGGAGATTTAGTGGGGATTTGAGCAAAAACCTTTTCACTCAGAATATGGTAGAGATGGGGACCCTCACAACATTTAAGAAGCATTTAGGTGAGCACTTGAAGCACCATAGCATATATGGTCATGGACGAAGTGCTGTGAAATGATAAGTGCTTGATAGGTGTTGGCGCAGACACGATGGGCTGAAGGGCCTCTTTCTGTGCTGCGAAACTTAACAACGTCATTGGCTTCAGTAGAACATCCTGTAGTCATAAAAGGTACGATACACATGCAAGCTCCTTCTTTCAATTCTTTTGGATGACAATCTCTGCCCTTTCTTTAAAGTGTCCTGGAACCCTTTGTGTCCACCTGATTGGGCTGAGGGACCTTCCATTTAATGTTCGCTCTGAGTTTAACACCTTTCCTTAACACAGCTCCCTCACTGTTATACTGAAATGCCAGTTTATCTAACAGGCTCAGGTGTACAATAGGAATTATACTGATCGCCTACAGACACGGCGAGTGAGAATGCTCCCTTTGGCTCAAACTGACACTTGAGTTGCTAATAGATGTATCGTCCCTATAGTTTATAATGGGCACGTTGGTGCTGATGAAATTTTCCTGTTCTGAGCATTAGGTGGTTTACTGGTAGAGCTATTATAACTAAACAAAATTGTAGGTCATCACTGTAAAGGCTGTAATCCAACACCATTTAGAGGGATTAAGTACACAAGATAATTGGACCTGAACAAGGTGCTATTTGTCTATTGTACAGGTTTGCTACTGCGTTCCTAGCTGAGTAATGCACTCTGTAATCCAATACATGTTAGAGCTGATTCAATGTGCAAGGGAATTGCACCTTAAGGTGCAAACCACTCAACCAAACATCTGTTCCCGCGCAAAGAACCTGGAGCACTTGAAACATGGGAAGCAGCAATTTAAAACTGAGTCTATAGAATTGGAAAATGGTTCAAGGAGCGCCCAAATCAAACACGTTTAAGTGGTGGACACTGCGGGGTGATTTTTAGCCTGCATTCAGCGTTAGAAATAATGGCAATGTGGGTGGAAAATATGGCGAGAATCAGAACATATTTGAATGTTTTAGTGTACATTTTAATGGCATAATTGCCACATGACTCCCTCCAATGAATATTCAAACCTTGCTCACATGATGCAATTTAACAATGTGATTCAATTGAGGGGATCCCCCAGGGTACAAAGCTAAGTATAACCCCTAGAGGGGTGGGGGAGGGTGGAGATGAACATGGCATTGTCCCTGGTACAGATTTGCACTGCCAGGTTGGCACCCACTTAGGAGAGGTTCCCATTATATGTTTGGGGAGTACAATGCCTTTGAGGGGGGAGAGTGTCCCCAAGACTGCGGTGGTGGTGGTGGGGGGCGGGGGGGGGGGGGGGGGGGGGAGAGGGGTCATCCCAATGCCTGCAAGAGGGGTGGCAGTAAGAGGGAGAACCACCCCGATGCCTGCAAAGAGGCACGGTGCATTGATGTTGGCGTTGAAGGGGTTCCCCATCACTTGTGTTGTGGTGGTGGGAGGGGAGCCCCCGCTGCTTGTGAGGGGAGTCCTAACGTGTACCGCGTGTTTAAAGTTTAAAGTACAAAACATTGCAAAACTCAAGTTTGACACACCAGCGCAGTACTGAAGGAGTGTTGTAATACCATTAACATCTCCAAAAATACAAATTAGCTGGTAATTATCGCAGTGCTGTTTGTGAAAGATCACTGCACATGAATTAGCTGCTGTGTTTCCTATATTTAAACAGTAAATAAACTTCAAAAAGTACTTGATTGCCGATGAAACACCTCGTATAAAACACCTTGGGGCATCCTGTGGTCATATAAATACAATCCTTCCTTTAAGGGACATTACATTAGCATTATCAATGAAAGGTGAACAGGCTCTGCTGTGAGTTAGGATGCTAGCAATAGACTTCCAGGTGGGCTCAGGTTTATGGAAAGTAAATCATGTGTGGATGACCAGAGGGTTGAGTCTTGAAATGATTAAGGTATGAATGAGGCTTCCAGTAGCACTTGGGCTAATGCATGGAAATTGAAGAAGTCTAGGTGATGCCCCTGCTAGTTCTCACTCACATCTGGCCCCCTCTCCCCAGGAAAAACACTTGACCCCTCTGTCCTTGCAAGTCACTTCCTGAACGCTAAGCTCCTTTTCCGATTCAAATTCATCAAATATGTTGTAACCTCTAAATCTCTTTGCATCTTTCCCCATCAGGTTTCCACCCCTGTCACAGAGCTGAAATGGCTCTCATCCAAGTCACAAATGATATTCTACATGATGGCGATGATGACCATGATAACCCTCCTCATTTTTCCCGACCTGTCTGCAGTCTTTGACACGTTTGACCATATTATCCTCCTCTAGTGCCTCTTCAATGTAGTCCAGTTGGCTGGGACTGTACATGCCTGGTTCCATTCTTATGTACCCAGTCTTAACCAGAGAATCACCTATAATTGGGGCTGGTTTAGCTCACTTGGCTAAATCACTGGCTTTTAAAGCAGACCAAGCAGGCCAGCAGCACAGTTCAATTCCCGTACCAGCCTCCCCAGACAGGCGCCGGAATGTGGCGACTAGGGGCTTTTCACAGTAACTTCATTGAAGCCTACTCGTGACAATAAGCGATTTTCATTTAATTTCATTCATAATAGTTTATCTTCCTGTTTCCGCATTGTGATCTCTGTGTTTCCCAAAAATTGACACTTGACACTCTCCTATTTCCAATCTACATGTTGTTACTTGGAGATACCACAGTGTTTATTTTCGCATGTATGCTGATGCCACTCAGCTCTACCTTACCACCTCTCTCGGCTCCTCCACTGTTGCTAAATGATCAGACTGCTGATCTGACATTAAGTGTTGGATGAGCTGAAATTGATGCTTGTTAAATATTGAGAAGACTGAATCCATTGTCTTCAATCATAGCCACAATCTCCATTCCCCAGCTATCAACTTCATCCCTTTCTCGAGCAACTGTTTGAGACTGAACCAGATACTCGCGCTCTTGTGCCACATTCTCCGTACTCCACCGGCAGTGGAGACGGATCGCCAGTAACTGCCGGTGGGCTCTTCCAGTCCCACTGATTTCAATGGCCATTTGCGCTGCTCGCTGACTACGCCACCAGGGAACCCGCCGTGGGTGTGCGAGTCACCTTCGGCAGGACTCGAAGACCCTGCCAGTGAGAAGGGCAAGAAAATCTCCCCCTTGGACGGGATTCTCCGCCTGTTAATGGGAGCGAGATTCTCCATTTGTTCATGGCAGCGGGATTCTCCGCCTGTTCATGGCAGCGGGATTCTCCACCTGTCCATGGCAGCGGGATTCTCCACCTGTCCATGGCAGCGGGATTCTCTGCCTGTTCATGGCAGCGGGATTCTCTGCCTGTTCATGGCAGTGGGATTCTCCGCCTGTTCATGGCAGCGGGATTCTCCATTTGTTCATGGCAGCGGGATTCTCCGCCTGTCCATGGCAGCGGGATTCTCCGCCTGTTCATGGCAGCGGGATTCTCCACCTGTCCATGGCAGCGGGATGCTCCGCCTGTTCATGGCAGCGGGATTTTCTGCCTGTTCATGGCAGTGGGATTCTCCGCCTGTTCATGGCAGTGGCGTTCTCCGCCTGTTCGTGGCAGCGGGATTCTCCGCCTGTTCATGGCAGCGGGATTCTCCGCCTGTTCATGGCAGCAGGATTCTCCGCCTGTTCATGGCAGCGGGATTCTCCGCCTGTTCATGGCAGTGGGATTCTCCGCCTGTTCATGGCAGTGGCGTTCTCCGCCTGTTCATGGCAGTGGGATTCTCCGCCTGTTCATGGCAGTGGCGTTCTCCGCTTGTTCACGGCAGCGGCATACTCCGCCTGTTCATGGCAGTGGGATTCTCCGCCTGTTCATGGCAGTGGGATTCTCCGCCTGTTCATGGCAGCGGGATTCTCCGCCTGTTCATGGCAGCGGGATTCTCCGCCTGTTCATGGCAGTGGGATTCTCCGCCTGTTCATGGCAGCGGGATTCTCCGCCTGTTCATGGCAGCGGCATTCTCCGCCTGTTCATGGCAGTGGGGTTCTCCGCCTGTTCATGGCAACGGGATTATCCGCCTGTCCATGGCAGCGGGATTCTCTGCCTGTTGATGGCAGCAGGATTCTCCGCCTGTTCATGGCAGTGGGATTCTCTGCCTGTTGATGGCAGCGGGATTCTCCGCCTGTTCATGGCAGCAAGATTCTCCGCCTGTTCATGGCAGTGGGATTCTCCACCTGTTCATGGCAGTGGGATTCTCCACCTGTTCATGGCAGCGGGATTCTCCATTTGTTCATGGCAGCTGGATTCTCCGCTTGTTCATGGCAGCGGGATTCTCCGCCAGTTCATGGCAGCTGGATTCTCCGCCTGTTCATGGCAGCGGGATTCTCCGCCTGTTCATGGCAGCGGGATTCTCCACCTGTTCATGGCAGTGGGATTCTCCATTTGTTCACGGCAGTGGCATTCTCCACCTGTTCATGGCAGCTGGATTCTCCGCCTGTTCATGGCAGCGGGATTCTCCGCCTGTTCATGGCAGCGGGATTTTCCGCCTGTTCATGGCAGCGGGATTCTGCTCCAGTTCATGGCAGCGGGATTCTCCGCCTGTTCATGGCAGCAGGATTCTCCGCCTGTTCACGGCAGCGGGATTCTCCGCCTGTTCATGGCTGTGGGATTCTCCGCTTGTTCATGGCAGCGGGAGTCTCCGCCTGCTCATGGCTGTGGGATTCTCCGCTTGTTCATGGCAGCGAGATCCTCCGCTTGTTCACGGCAGCGGCATTCTCCGACTGTTCATGGCAGCGGGATTCTCCATTTGTTCATGGCAGTGGGATTCTCCGCCTGTTCATGGCAGCAGGATTCTCTGCCTGTTCATGGCTGTGGGATTCTCCATTTTTTCACGGCAGCAGGATTCTCCGCCTGTTCATGGCAGTGGGATTCTCCGACTGTTCATGGCAGTGGGATTCTCCGCCTGTTCATGGCAGTGGGATTCTCCGCCTGTTCATGGCAGCGGGATTCTCACCCTGTTCATGGCAGCGGGATTCTCCGCCTGTTCATGGCAGTGGGATTCTCCGCCTGTTCATGGCAGCGGGATTCTCCATTTTTTCATGGCAGCGGGATTCTCCGCCTGTTCATGGCAGCGGGATTTTCCGCCTGTTCATGGCAGCGGGATTCTGCTCCAGTTCATGGCAGCGGGATTCTCCGCCTGTTCATGGCAGCAGGATTCTCCGCCTGTTCACGGCAGCGGGATTCTCCGCCTGTTCATGGCAGTGGGATTCTCCGCCTGTTCATGGCAGCGGGATTCTCACCCTGTTCATGGCAGCGGGATTCTCCGCCTGTTCATGGCAGTGGGATTCTCCGCCTGTTCATGGCAGCGGGATTCTCCATTTTTTCATGGCAGCGGGATTCTCCACCTGTTCATGGCAGCAGGATTCTCCTTTTGTTCATGGCAGCGGGATTCTCCGCCTGTTCATGGCAGCGGGATTCTCCATTTGTTCATGGCAGCGGGATTCTCCGCCTGTTCATGGCAGTGGGATTCTCCGCTTGTTCACGGCAGCGGCATTCTCTGACTGTTCATGGTAGTGGGATTCTCCGCCTGTTCATGGCAGTGGGATTCTCCGCCTGTTCATGGCAGCGGGATTCTCCGCCTGTTCATGGCAGTGGGATTCTCCGCATGTTCATGGCAGTGGGATTCTCCGCCTGTTCATGGCAGCGGGATTCTCCATTTGTTCATGGCAGTGGGGATCTCCGCCTGTTCATGGCAGTGGGATTCTCCGCCTGTTCATGGCAGCGGGATTCTCCGCTTGTTCACGGCAGCGGCATTCTCCGCCTGTTCATGGCAGTGGGATTCTCCATTTGTTCATGGCAGCGGGATTCTCCGCCTGTTCGTGGCAGCGGGATTCTCCGCCTGTTCGTGGCAGCGGGATTCTCCGCCTGTTCATGGCAGCGGGATTCTCCGCCTGTTCATGGTAGCGAGATTCTCCGCCTGTTCATGGCAGTGGGATTCTCCATTTTTTCATGGCAGTGGGATTCTCCATTTGTTCATGGCAGCGAGATTCTCCGCATGAACATGGCAGTGGGATTCTCCGCCTGTTCATGGCAGCGGGATTCTCCATTTGTTCATGGCAGCGGGATTCTCCATTTGTTCATGGCAGCGGGATTCTCCGCCTGTCCATGGCAGCGGGATTCTCCGTCTGTTCATGGCTGTGGGGTTCTCCGCCTGTTCATGGCAGTGGGATTCTCCATTTGTTCATGGCAGCGGGATTCTCTGCCTGTTCATGGCAGTGAGATTCTCCGCCTGTTCATGGCAGCGGGAATCTCCGCCTGTTCATGGTAGCGAGATTCTCCGCCTGTTCATGGCAGTGGGATCCTCTGCCTGTTCATGGCAGTGGGATTCTCCATTTGTTCATGGCAGCGGGATTCTCCACCTGTTCATGGCAGCAGGATTCTCCGCCCGTTCATGGCAGCGGGATTCTCCATTTGTTCACGCCAGCGGCATTCTCCGCCTGTTCATGGCAGCAGGTTTCTCCGCTTGTTCATAGCAGTGGGATTCTCCGCTTGTTCACGGCAGCGGCATTCTCCGCCTGTTCGTGGTAGTGGGATTCTCCGCCTGTTCATGGCAGTGGGGTGCTCCGCCTGTTCATGGCAGTGGGATTTTCCATTTGTTCATGGCAGCGGGATTCTCCGCCTGTTCATGGCAGTGGGATTCTCCATTTGTTCATGGCAACGGGATTCTCCGCCTGTTCATGGCAGCGGGATTCTCCGCCTGTTCATGGCAGTGGGGTGCTCCGCCTGTTCATGGCAGTGGGATTTTCCGTTTGTTCATGGCAGCGGGATTCTCCGCCTGTTCATGGCAGTGGGATTCTCCATTTGTTCATGGCAACGGGATTCTCCGCCTGTTCATGGCAGCGGGATTCTCCGCCTGTTCATGGCAGCGGGATTCTCCATTTGTTCATGGCAGCAGGATTCTCCGCCTGTTCATGGCAGCGGGATTCTCCGCCTGTTCATGGCAGCGGGATTCTCCGCCTGTTCATGGCAGCGGGATTCTCCGCCTGTTCATGGCAGCGGGATTCTCCGCCTGTTCATGGCAGTGGGATTCTCCGCATGTTCATGGCAGCGGGATTCTCCGCCTGTTCATGGCAGCGGGATTCTCCATTTGTTCATGGCAGCGGGATTCTCCGCCTGTTCATGGCAGTGGGATTCTCCATTTGTTCATGGCAGCGGGATTCTCTGCCTGTTCATGGCAGCGGGATTCTCCGCCTGTTCATGGCAGCGGGACTCTCCGCCTGTTCATGGCAGCGAGATTCTCCACCTGTTCATGGCAGCGGGATTCTCCGCCTGTTCATGGCAGCGGGATTCTCCGCCTGTTCATGGCAGCGGGATTCTCCGCCTGTTCATGGCAGTGGGATTCTCCGCATGTTCATGGCAGCGGGATTCTCCGCCTGTTCGTGGCAGCGGGATTCTCCATTTGTTCATGGCAGCGGGATTCTCCGCTTGTTCATGGCAGCGGGATTCTCCGCCTGTTCATGGCAGCGGGATTCTCCGCATGTTCATGGCAGCAGGATTCTCCACCTGTTCATGGCAGCGGGATTCTCCGCCTGTTCATGGCAGCAGGATTCTCCGCCTGTTCATGGCAGTGGGATTCTCCGCTTGTTCACGGCAGCGGCATTCTCCGCCTTTTCATGGCAGCAGGATTTTCCGCTTTTTCACGGCAGCGGGATTCTCTGCCTGTTCATGGCAGCGGGATTCTCCATTTGTTCATGGCAGCGGGATTCTCCACCTGTTCATGGCAGTGGGATTCTTCATTTGTTCATGGCAGCGGGATTCTCCGCCTGTTCATGGCAGCGGGATTCTCCGCCTGTTCATGGCAGCAGAATTCTCCGCCTGTTCATAGCAGTGGGATTCTCCGCCTGTTCATGGCAGCGGGATTCTCCGCCTGTTCATGGCAGTGGGATCCTCCATTTTTTCACGGCAGCAGAATTCTCCGCCTGTTCATGGCATTGGGATTCTCCGCCTGTTCATGGCAGCAGGATTCTCTGCCTGTTCATGGCAGCGGGATTCTCCGCTTGTTCACGGCAGCGGCATTCTCCGCCTGTTCATGGCAGTGGGATTCTCCATTTGTTCATGGCAGCGGGATTCTCCGCCTTTTCATGGCAGCGGGATTCTCCGCCTGTTCATGGCAGCGGGATGCTCTGCCTGTTCATGGCAGTGGGATTCTCCATTTTTTCATGGCAGTGGGATTCTTCATTTGTTCATGGCAGCGGGATTCTCCGCCTGTTCATGGCAGCGGGATTCTCTGCCTGTTCATGGCAGCAGAATTCTCCGCCTGTTCATGGCAGTGGGATTCTCCGCCTGTTCATGGCAGCAGGATTCTCTGCCTGTTCATGGCTGTGGGATTCTCCATTTTTTCACGGCAGCAGAATTCTCCGCCTGTTCATGGCATTGGGATTCTCCGCCTGTTCATGGCAGCAGGATTCTCTGCCTGTTCATGGCAGCGGGATTCTCCGCTTGTTCACGGCAGCGGCATTCTCCGCCTGTTCATGGCAGTGGGATTCTCCATTTGTTCATGGCAGCGGGATTCTCCGCCTTTTCATGGCAGCGGGATTCTCCGCCTGTTCATGGCAGCGTGATGCTCTGCCTGTTCATGGCAGTGGGATTCTCCATTTTTTCATGGCAGTGGGATTCTTCATTTGTTCATGGCAGCGGGATTCTCCGCCTGTTCATGGCAGCGGGATTCTCTGCCTGTTCATGGCAGCAGAATTCTCCGCCTGTTCATGGCAGTGGGATTCTCCGTCTGTTCATGGCAGCAGGATTCTCTGCCTGTTCATGGCTGTGGGATTCTCCATTTTTTCACGGCAGCAGAATTCTCCGCCTGTTCATGGCATTGGGATTCTCCGCCTGTTCATGGCAGCAGGATTCTCTGCCTGTTCATGGCAGCGGGATTCTCCGCTTGTTCACGGCAGCGGCATTCTCCGCCTGTTCATGGCAGTGGGATTCTCCATTTGTTCATGGCAGCGGGATTCTCCGCCTTTTCATGGCAGCGGGATTCTCCGCCTGTTCATGGCAGTGGGATTCTCCATTTTTTCATGGCAGTGGGATTCTCCATTTGTTCATGGCAGCGGGATTCTCTGCCTGTTCATGGCAGTGAGATTCTCCGCCTGTTCATGGCAGCGGGATTCTCAGCCTGTTCATGGCAGTGGGATTCTCCGCCTGTTCATGGCAGTGGGATTCTCCGCCTGTTCATGGCAGTGGGATTCTCTGCCTGTTCATGGCAGCGGGATTCTCCGCCTGTTCATGGCAGTGGCGTTCTCCACCTGTTCATGGCAGCGGGATTCTCCGCCTGTTCATGGCAGTGGGATTCTCCATTTGTTCATGGCAGGGGGATTCTCCGCCTGTTCATTGCAGTGGGATTCTCCGCCTGTTCATGGCGGCAGAATTCTCCGCCTGTTCATGGCACTGGGATTCTCCGCCTGTTCATGTGAGCGGGATTCTTCGCTTGTTCATGGCAGCGGGATTCTCTGCCTGTTCATGGCAGCGGGATTCTCCGCCTGTTCATGGCAGCGGGATTCTCCATTTGTTCATGGCAGTGGTATTCTCCGCCTGTTCATGGCAGTGGGATTCTCCGCCTGTTCATGGCAGCGGGAATTTCCGCCTGTTCATGGCATCGGGATTCTCCCCTTGTTCACGGCAGCGGCATTCTACGCCTGTTCACGGCAGCGGGATTTTCCGCCTGTTCATGGCAGCGGCACTCTCCGCCTGTTCATGGCATTGGGATTCTCCGCTTGTTCACGGCAGCGGCATTCTCCGCCTGTTTACGGCAGCGGGATTCTCCGCCTGTTCATGGCAGCGGCATTCTCCGCCTGTTCATGGCAGTGGCATTCTCCGCCTGTTCATGGCAGTGGGGTTCTCTGCCTATTCGTGGCAGCGGGATTCTCCGCCTGTTCATGGCAGCGGGATTCTCCGCCTGTTCATGGCAGTGGGGTTCTCTGCCTATTCATGGCAGCGGGATTCTCCGCCTGTTCATGGCAGCGGGATTCTCCGCCTGTTCATGGCAGCGGGATTCTCCGCCTATTCGTGGCAGCGGGATTCTCCGCCTGTTCATGGCAGTGGGGTTCTCTGCCTATTCATGGCAGCGGGATGCTCCGCCTGTTCATGGCAGCAGGATTCTCTGGTGCTGCTGCAGTGAATGAGGGATTTAACTGGGCGCCAAATTCTCTGCCCTTGCTCGCAGCGGGAATGTGCAAACGCGGAATGGAGGATCCCAGCCTTGATGTCATATTTCACCCTAAACTGAGGTTCTGATGTGATATTCATGCCATCACTTAGATCATTCATTTCCACCTCCATAAATCGCCTGACTACTCTGTATCACCTTATCTGCTGCTGAAACTCTCTTTCATGTCTTTGTTACCTCCAGACTAGACTATTCCAATGTCTCCCACCTTCCAACTTCGAATTTAAGGTCACTGTAAAACTCTGTGGTCCATGTCTTAATTCGTAAAGTTCTGTTTATCCATCACCGTTGCGCTTGTTGAACCTCACTGACTCCTGATTTCAAAATTCGAATTAATGTTTTCAAACCTGTACGTGACCTCACTTCGCCTTATCTCTGTAATCTCCTCTCGCGTACAACCCTCCAAAATATCTACACTCCTCCGATTCCACCCTCCAGGAATACTCAATTTGAATCACTCCACTAATAAAAAAAATAAGTGAGAGTAATAGCAGATCCGGAATAATCTGTGGAGCCTGGGAATTTCACCAAAGATGCTGCCTGACTGGTTGAGATTTTCCAGCATTTTTTGCTTTTATTTCAGATTTCTAGAATCTGTCGTGTAGTCATCACTCCACCATTGGCTGCTGAGCACACACTACGCTGTTGGTGGAAAAAGAGTATCCCAACAGCCAGAGAATCCAGCCCAGGCTTTCGTTCAGCTGTCCTAATGTCTCCTTCTGTGTCTCGCTGTCTAAGTTTGCTTGATTATTTTCGTTTAATTAATACCTTGGGACCTTTTACCAAGTTAAAGACACTATAAATTATAAGTTGCTGGAAGGTCAGATCAGGAAGTCCCAGGTTTAATTCTATTGTGAATTGACAGGTTCCCGATGGTCAATGAAAGGAACACTATACTTGGGCTCCGAGCCTCTGAGCAGGAGTGTCCCTCATTGCAACCACTGTCCATTGACAATGTGACTCCAAAGATGTGCAGGTTCGGTGGATTGGCCATGCTAAACTGCCCCTTAGTGTCTAAATGTTAGGCGACGTTATGGGGATAGTGCGGGGATGTGGGCCTAGGCAGGGTGCTCTTTCAGAGGGCTGGTGCAGACTCGATGGGCCGAATAGCTTTCTTCTGCACTGCAGGGATTCTACAGTTCGATATGAGATGATTACATCTTTGGATTTGCATACGTTGACCATCATGGGGGGAATAGTCAGTCACTGACTTTCTCAGTGAGCACAATAAGAATAACCACTGAGGTAAGGTCCTGGATGGGGTGAGGGTGATGTTTGGGGGAGGGGGTGGTGCAAGAGCCCCCCCTCCAACAGCATTAGAGTCAGTTGGAGTGTATATTTGGACCCAGATGCCTCTTCCTGGGACCCTCATTCAAACTGGCTGCAGATTCCAGTCCATAGCGAAAATGGAGTGTTATTTTTGGTCACTGACAGCTGCGAGATTGAGATTGCCCCAGTTGTAAGCTACCTGTGGCTGTTGACTGAAATGGTAAACAGGAATCTCCTGTGAGAGAGCAGATGTCAAAGCTCAACTCACCTGGGACAACCAGGAAATGCTTCAAACATCTCCATTTAGCAGGTGACAGAATCTTCTCCACTCCCAGGTTCCATATGAAACAGAGTGAGTAAAATAATATAATTGAATAGGTTATCTTTTTTATTGTTGTGGGGTGTAAGGTTTACGGTAGCTCAGACTTCCCCAAGCCGCGAGGAGAAATCTGGAATATAATCTAATCATTGTGAAGGTAACTCCTGGGTCTTTCTGAGCAACGTTTTGCTTCCCATACAGTACATTATGCAAATAACTACTTGTTGGAATGCTGTTGGAGGGGAGAATATTGGTCAGGACAGTTTTTCTCAAAATGAATAATCCATGGCATGTGCAAGGGCATCACTGGGATTGATGGTTGGGCATTAATTGCCCATCCCAAGTTGCCCTGAAGAGGTGGCGCCAGTGAGGCGCCTTTGTACCAGTTGAGAAAATTAAGTGGCTTGCCAGTGCAACAGAAAGTCTGCTATATTGCTATAGGAACAGAGTCATGTTGAAAAACCAATTTTCATTTATGTATTACGTATTTATGTATGCTCTCACAGCAGCACTAATGGGCTAAAACTGAACCACAGAAAGAGATATCAGGTGACCAAAAGCTTGGTCAAAGAGGTGGCTTTTAAAGAGCATTTTAAAAAGAGGTGGGGTGAAGTTTTAATGAGGGAATATCAGCGCTTAGGGACCAGGCAGCTGAAGGCATGGTTGGCAATGGAAGGGTGACGGACAGAAGGCCAGAATTGAAAGAGGACATTTTTTTTTTGAGGTTTGTTGGGCTGGAGAAAATTAGCGGTAGAGACGAGAAAGACCATGGATTGAGCTGAAAGTAAGACGAAGAAATAAAAGAGGGGTTTGTGAGCTTAGAGTGGGTGTAGGTCAGCGAACACTGGAGTGATGGATGGACAGGACTGATACAACAATACAGGCCAGATCAGGTATTAATGCAAAGTTTCTTTGGGTGATCTGCGAATTCTAGGCTGGATTTTGGCTTCCAATCTCGAGTCAGGAAATTTCTCAACTTGCCGCACCGCCTTGAAAAAGTGTCCCGATACGTAATCCTTGATCCAATGGTGGGATAGTAGGAGGTGCAGGTTGAAGTTGGGCCCTTCGATCCCTGAAGCAGAGTGCGAGCAGCCACGTGGGAGCAAGGGATTGGTTAGAATGTCTACCTTGGCTCTCCAGAACGTTGTCCCCGTTGTGTTAGAGCAGGGGTGGGCAAACTTTTCCGTGCAAGGGCCACATTCAGAAATTCTCAATTTTAAAGGGCCGCATAGTATATTAAGTAAAATAATTAATATTTAAAATAGCCAAAATAAAAGGTTTTTAAAGAAAAAAAAGCAATTAATTTTTATTAATTAATATTTTAAAGTAGAAACTTTACATGAAACACATTTATTTGAAAAACAAAGTAACTCAGTTTAAAGAAAAAAAAGCAATTAATTTTTATTAATTAATATTTTAAAGTAGAAACTTCACATGAAACACATGTTGTGCCGAGCAATGATCACCCTACTCAAGTCAACGTATCCACCCTATACCAGTAACCCAACAGCCCCCCCCCCCCCCCATTAACCTTAAAATAAAAATAATTTTTTTTTTTAATTTTTAAAAATTAAAAAAAATAATTTATTTTTTTATATGACTTGATCTTGGTGGGCCGCATAAAGACCGATGGCGGGCCGCATGCGGCACGCGGGCCGTAGTTTGCCCACCCCTGTGTTAGAGGATTTTCAGCCCTCATATTCCCTCCCCTCTCATGCACCCCCCTTCCCCCCCATGGGCCCATATACCTTCCATGTCAGTTAATGTCAACTGACGTTCCCCAAGACATAGGTTAGGTTACGTGGGCGGCATGGTAGCACAATGGGCGGCACGGTAGCACATGGGCAGCACAACAGCACAGTAGACGGCATGGTAAAACGTGGGCATCATGGTACCACAGTGGTTAGCACTGTTGCTTCACAGCTCCAGGCTCCCAGGTTCGATTCCCGGTTTGGGTCACTGTCTGTACGGAGTCTGCGCATTCTCTGTGTGTCTGCGTAGGTTTTCTCCGGGTGCTCCGGTTTCCTCACATAGTCCAAAGGTGTGCAGGTTAGGTGGATTGGCCGTGCTAAATTTCCCTTAATATCTAAAAAGGTTAGGTGGGGTTATGGGATAGGGAGGAGGTGTGGGCTTAAGTAAGGTACTCTTTCCGTGAGCCGGTGCAGACTCAATGGGCTGAATGGCCTCTTTCTGCACTGTAAATTCTATGAAGACACCTCACGCTGTTTCTGCCAAATCAATGCAACTCAAGCCCTTTCCTTGCCATTCACCCAGTACGCATTGGGAACATAACTGATGAACCATATAACAACAGCATACATGCCTGATGAGGTATGACAGGAGGCCCAGACCAATAAAAACATTAGCTTAGGACGGGGTTCTATTTTGAAAACTCAAATGAATTGTTGATTTAGCTTGACTGTTATCTTTAAGTGGTTACAATAAGATGTTGTTTCTGTGATGTCTTTTGATAATGTCTCAATATTCATATGACCAAGATTAAGAGATTCAAAGTGTTTGAAACCTCTGTTATTTATACTTAAATGATCTGTCTGAATGACACTTTCAGTGGATTTTAGGGACAGTTTTTGTTCAAAGAAGACTTGTGAATGTTTTTTTAGTTTTCACACACCATTTGCCAGTGTACATAAACAATAAGCCATATTATAACATGGTGCTGATTGGGTGAATAGACATGGAAGGGGCATTGAGTTGGCGTTGAGTTGGCATGGACAGATGAGGGCAATGGGGAGTGGTTGGGGTGCATGAGTTGACACAGCTGGAATATGGAGGGCATGGAAGAGGCATTACGGGCATGGATAAGATCGTTTTAATTTACCTTAAAGGTTCCTGAATTAAGGCTATGATTCATGACTCCTCTGAGGGGCCATGAACCATGAGTCACAGAGAAGCTGGCCAGACTGCACACAAAGTGTGGGGCATCTAGGAAATGCGTACTCCCCCAATAGAGCTGCAATGAGCTGCTACCCTGTTCCCATGCTGACAAACATTGGGAGCGCTGGGGATGGGAATGAGAAACCCAGAATTGTGTCCTGCCATCATTTCTAAGTGCCTCCCGAGTCATTCTGACTCTATGCAGACCCGCGCCTCATAGAACATAGAACATAGAACAGTACAGCACAGAACAGGCCCTTCAGCCCTCGATGTTGTGCCGAGCAATGATCACCCTACTTAAACCCACGTAACCCGTATACCCGTAACCCAACAATCCCCCCATTAACCTTACACTACGGGCAATTTAGCATGGCCAATCCACCTAACCCGCACATCTTTGGACTGTGGGAGGAAACCGGAGCACCCGGAGGAAACCCACGCACACACAGGGAGGACGTGCAGACTCCACACAGACAGTGACCCAGCCGGGAATCGAACCTGGGACCCTGGAGCTGTGAAGCATTGATGCTAACCACCATGCTACCGTGAGGCCCATTAGGGTTGCTTTCCTTGTAACAGTTCATTACAGTACCTGCAATTCTTTTCAAATAGTGTTATATAATCTTTAATATATGCCTGGATTAACAGACAAGCCCTTGCCTCAGTGCAAAGGAAGCATGATTCTGGGGTCAATCGCAGACTAGGTATTCAGAAATCTGGAGGGGGGGGGGGACCTTGTGTTGTCACAGTCATTCTGACTTTTAATTTGTTGTTTTATATTCATGAGAAAACACATTATTAATGAAATAACAAATTGTTCCAATATAACATTCTGTTAAAAAGAAAACACTGAGCTCCATTAATTGAAAGATCAACCAGCCGTGGATTTGAACAAATATAACGCCTGAGGCTTCTAGAAAACTCTAACAATACAAGAGCAAGTACTTTAGATAGATGACTGTCACTCTCTGAACCCGTTTGGCAGCTACAAAGTGATATCTCTCCCCCACCCCCACCCCATCCCATTGTCAGGTAAAGGATTGATGTGGAGATGCCGGCATTGGACTGGGGTAAAGGATTGATTATCATTGAATTCAAGGCAAATTCAAATGTTGGATGCAACACAAGAGGTTGTCCAGGCTGCAGTCTCACTGGCTGGTGGTGTAGGAGTTAGGAGTGTTCGAGATTACATCAACAGTAGGCAGGGCTGACATCCAGCATCAGGATGATTCAGACTGTCTCTCTGTCGAGTTGTTAATGTCTGTGGGTTACAGACTCATTTACTCAATCTGACTCAGCCATACTCGGTGGTAGTACTCTCACTTTAGCAAGGTTTATGGGGGGGCATGAAAGTGGAGTTGAGGTCACAGTCGGATCAGCCATGATTTGATCGAATGGTGGAGCAGGCTCGAGGGGCGGAATGGCCTACTCCCGCGTCCTTGTGTTCTCTGAACCAAAAGGTTGAAGATCACCCGCTCCTTACCCATCAACCCGATGTTCAGATGCTCATTTTTAAAATCCTTTATTTCATCCTAATGCACATCCCATAATGAACATTTTTTGGGATATATCTCTTGTGCCATGTCCCCGGATGATCCTGGCGGGAGTCTGGTGATGATGAGTCGAGTTAAATCATTGTTTTTTTCTCTTTATCTGGGTGAGCAGCATCCTGTTATCGGCCCTGTTTCGGTCTAATGGGTTAGGTGGGGTGTTTCCTTGACATCTTAGGGGTGGGGCGGGGATGGAAACTGACCCCCCCCCTCCCAAGACGCCCAATGAATGGAAGTCTTGTCGGCTCTTCTCCTCTTCGGATTGGGGTCACCTTGGTCAAGGCTGATGTGATTTTCCAGGTGTCGGTGGGGTTGGTGCACTGCCCTGGATATAGTTAGTGAGGAGTGGGGCCTGTTGGGTGGTAGGTCTTGCTGTGTACTGCGTGTCCTGGGGGTACTGACTCCTTCCTTTGTGTAAGAATGTGCTGGACTAGGCCAGGTCAGATGCTGTGGCTAGTATCCTGTTGAACCCCTTACCCTCCTTCCCTTATGCTTGAGACGTCCCTTCTTGAAGACACTTATGAGGGACGTCCTGAGAGGACTCCTTGGTGCACAAGGGTTTGAGGTTCAGTCGGGTCCTGGACTGTACTGTGATTGATATTCTATTTTCCCCCATATGGTAGGGACGTTTCTTTGTCTGAATGCGTAGCTTCTTCTATTCTCTGTCATGTGGTGGGGGGGAGGGGGGTGTACTGGAGAAATAGGGACCTGTGGTTATATCCTGGTTCTCTTTAACCTGAGATCCACTGCTCTTGGTGGTTTTTCCTTTTTAAATCCTGCCTCGGTTAAGTTGTTGGATGGCGCCGACCGTACTAACTATAATCCAGATCTATAGCTGCTGGTCTTCTCTGTATAAATTTGTGGAATGCTGATCGTTCTGTACTGTGCCTGAGGTTGGAGTTATGTTGTGTTTTGTGGTATATGTAAAATGTCCTTTTAGAACTGGGTTTATTGTGAATTTACTTTTTTTTTGTTCTGTTGGGTTTTTAAAATCCTCAGTTGGCTCCTGCAGGGGTGCAGCAGGGTCTGGTATCTGAGGGGAGGGGTTACAGTGTGTCATTGATGCCTCTGGCACAGCTGGAGTTGAGGGAGATATGTACAGGTATGCTCCTGAACATGGAGTGAAGACCAATATCCTGAATTCTTGTAGTCATTGCAAACGATCGCCATGTGGGAATGTGCACCTTTTTAACCATGTTTTCATGAATTTATCCTTTTCTACCTTGGTCACTGGTGGTGTGTTTAGTGGTGCCAAGTTGAGCCTAATGATTGCACTGAGTCTTCCCAATTACTGTTCTCCTGCCCCCAATCTGTATCCATGTCTGTTCCGACATTTCTGCTGAGCTGCACCATTCCTGTTGTTTTGATGCATTATTTGTTAAAAAGAAAGACTTCAAAAAACAATGAGGTCCCACTTGACCTGACAGTTGGATGTGAAAGATTCCTGTAAAATATTTTGCAGGGGGTTAGGGAGTTATTGCTGCCTTGGCCAGTATTCAACCCGCAATGAAATTTGCGAAATACGATGAGCTGGGCATTACCACGGGACCTTGCAATGCACAAATTGGAGGCAGTGTCTCACACAGCAACCACGGGCGGGATTCTCCGACCTGGCAAAGGGTCAGAGAATCCCCGGGGGGCGGTGCGAATCCCAGCCCACCGACTGGACACCGGCTGTCGTATTCTCCGGCGCTGTTTTTCAGGCAGGGACAGGATTCACACCACGCTGGTCGGGGGCCGTTGGAGCGGACCCCCCGATAATTCTCTGGGCCCCAATGGGCCAAATGGCCGTCTGTTTTTGGCCAGTCCCGCCGACGTAAATTACTCAACTCACGTACCGGTGGGATATGGCAGATAGGTCGGCGGGGGCAGTCCTGGGGGAGGTGAGGGGGATCCGACCCTGTGGGGGGGGGGGGGAGGGCACGGTGGCCTGGCCCGCGATCAGGGCCCACTGATCTGAGGGTGTGCCTGTTCTGTGGAGGCACTTCTTCCTCTCACGCCGGCCACTGTAGGGCTCCGCCATGGCCGGCATGGAGGAGAGAACGCCCCACATATGCGCCAAAAAACGCTGGCCGGTCAGTGCATGCGGTTCCACGCATGTGCGAGATCATGCCAGCCCTTCGCCACATGCGCGAACTTCAGCACCGGTTGGAGCGGCGCCAACCTGTCCGCCGTCCACCTAGCCCCCGATAATGTGGAGAGTTCCGCACTTTCGGGGCTGTTGACGCCGGAATGGTTGCCGCCAGTTCTCCCGCCAGTGTGGGGACTTAGCCCCCAGAAGGGAGAATCCCGGACCACATTTGATAAGTACCTAAGTGGCTATAAAGTGCTTTATGTGGGTCTTTTCTCTGACCCCAAGTGCTGGGCAACCGCACAGTTTTTTTCTACTTTTTATGTTTGTTTTAACTTCCCTAAACTACTAAGCCCTTGGTAACCCATCTCTTCACTTCAGAAGTTCCAAAACCTTAATTAAAAATGCATGTATATAAATGGGGCCCCAAACTTGCCAGCTCCATCTCACAAAGCTCCAAGTTGAAACCAAAACCCGTTTCACCTTTCTCGGCGCACAATTTTTAAAAAATTAAACTGAAAGGTTTTTTTGTTCCAAACAACTGCCTTGGGTACTGTGAGCTGGAAATGCTGCCAGATCAATATCTGAGCCTATCAGTTACTAACTGTTCCTATAAAAGCTCGCTACAATTTTGGGGTCTCCTGTGGTCAGCTAATCTCAGCAGAGGTCAGTAAGGGTGTGTGTATGCACGAGCAGGTTGTCTGTGTGTGTGTGTGTGCAGGCAGGGTGTGTGTATGCACGAGCAAGGTGTCTGTGTGTGTGTGTGTGCAGGCAGGGTGTGTGTATGCGCGAGCAGGGTATCTGTGTGTGTGTGTGTGTGTGTGTGTGCAGCAGGGTGTGTGTGTCAGAACATGTATACATCTATGCTCAAACATCTCCCCGACCTGCAGTCTTCATGCCCAGTAATGTGGTCAGTACCTCTCCTCAATTACCCCAAACCACTGTGGAATGGTTTCCTCCACAATCTAATGGCTGGAAGTGGAGCCATGCTAAATAGTGTGATTGTCAGTGAATCCAAGTGCACCATCTTGTCATGTTGTGGCCACGATGTCACTGCAGCGATATGTTCAAAATTATTTTATGAATCCCTCAACTTCTTCCTCAGGGTTTACCTTCAACAACTGATCAGACCTCTTGATCTGTCATTGTTGCTTTTGCTCTTCTAAGCATTCAGACATCCGTCGGAAGAACTACTGCTGTTGTTGCTTTAGCTGACAGCTACTTCAGAATTCTTTATTTTCAACTTGAACAGTAGCTCTCCAGTGGTTAGTCAAGGTGAGTAACCCATTTCCAAGAAGCGATCAAGAACCCGTTGCTTCTGGACAGCCATCTCTTGCAATTCAACCTAACGAACGAACGGCAGCTCAGTACTCTTAGATATCCCCACTGAGGAACCCCTTACCCTGTTCCCTATGCTGACGCCCCCTCGCGCCCCCAATCCCGCAAGCTCGCCCCACCTGTTCCATGCGCCAGCACCAGCCCGCCCCCAGCGCCCCCAGTCCCCGGTCGAACCAGAGGTATATGAAGTTTGGACGAGACCCGCCCCGGAGTCTGCCATCGTACCCCAGCTCCCAACACCCACCCAGCCACCGCAAGAGGCTGCAACCCCAGTGCTCCGCAGATCGCAACGAACAATTCGTCGACCGGACAGACTAACTCTGTGAGCCACCACCCCCGCCGGACTTGATTTTTTTCACTGGGGGTGAATGTGGTGAATGAGATTCACACGGTATTGTAAGTTACCAATGTCACTCTGTTCCCATCGTATATATGTACCGATATTGTAAGTGCAGTTGCACTACCTGACCACCAGGGGGAGTAGCTCTGGGAGTACTCAAGAGTTTGTACTGGGCTCCCCCCTTGGCTCCGCCCAGAACTCCTCCCCCTGGAGCTGCTGTATAAAGACCCGTGCCACAGAGCCAGCCGGCCAGTTCATCGAAAGTTCAAATGCGAACAGACTGGCTCTGTTGTAAGTATATTAAAACCGCTATTCTAATCCTACAAGCACGTGTCCGTAGAATTGATGGTTCCATCAATTTAATATACTTACGAAACAGTCAAAGTAAATCATGGAAGCAGCCCTCAAGCCCGGACGCCAAGAACTCGACCCGCAGGATGCAGAGTCTAAAGAAATTTTCTCCCACTGGCTGAGATGTTTTAAAGCCTACCTGGCAGAAGCCAGCACCGCTGGAACAACGGAGGAACAAAAGCTCAGCCTACTGCACACGAGCGTAAGCCACAAAATCTCCACACAGCTAAATCCGGCCGGTTCTTACACCGCAGCGCTGGCGATATTGGACAAAATGTACGTTAGGCCCATTAACGAGGTTTATGCACGCCACGTGTTTACGACTCGCCGTCAGCGGCCTACAGAAACGCTAGCCGAATTTGTACGTGAACTGAACAATCTCTCTAATGACTGTAATTTTCAGGCCGTTACCGCGGCTGAACATAGGGAGCTTGCTGTGCGAGACGTTTTCGTAGCGGGCCTTAGATCGAACTATGTGCGCCAAAGACTGCTAGAAAAAGGGGCCCAGGACTTAGATACTACTGTGGAGGCTGCTACCAATATAGAAGTCTCCTTCTGCAGCCTCACTTCGTTTCCCGCGGACCCCGCAACCTCATCATGGGCCCCCGACCAACAACTCCCCCAGGCCTGTGCCGCACGGCCCCCCCAGCTACCGCGCTGCCAAAGCCAGTTACGCTGCGGCCCCAGCCAGTCACTCTGCTGCCCCAGCCAGCTACTCAGCTGCCCCAGCCTGCCATTTCTGTGGACAAAGCCTGCACCCACGGCAGCACTGCCCAGCCCGATCCGTGACCTGCAGCAGCTGCGGGAAGAAAGGACACTATGCCAGAGTGTGCCTCGCGAAAAGGGCCCCAGTTTCTAACTCCGCAGTAGAGAGAACAAATTGCTCCCAGCACCAGCGGGCCCGTGGGGCCCGAAACGCTGCGGCCTACGCCCCGACTCCATCCCCTCCCGCCACGTGCGATCCATGGGGGCCGCCATCTTGGCAAACCCCCACCATACGGCCGGCCACGTGCGACTCATGGGGGCCGCCATCTTGGACGCCATCTTCCTCGCCGCTCACCACGTGCGATCCACGGGCCCCATCTGCATCTCCATGTTCAGATAGCTCATCAGAAGACTACAACTTCCCCAGGGACTCATCACGCGGCCCGCAACTCAGCGCAGCGATCCTGCATCAAGCTCGCCCGAACATACCGGCATCTACTCGACTGGACGCCCACTCGGAAGACTATGACTTTCCCAGGCACCCATCATGCGTCCCGCAACTCAACGCGGTCACCCAAGATCAATCCCGCCCCAAGCACCTACGAAGTTCAATAGCGGAGGTCCAGATCAACGGGTACAGCACGCCATGCCTCTTTGACTCCGGGAGCACCGAGAGCTTTATACACCCAGAGCTGGTAAGACGCTGTTCGCTTGCTATTTTTCCTGTGAGCCAAACTATCGCCCTCGCTTCGGGCTCCCACTCAGTCCAAATCCAAGGACGCACCGTCGCTACGCTCACAATTCGAGGCGCTAGTTATTCGAAATTTTAACTTTATGTCCTGCCTGACCTCTGCGCGCCACTCTTATTAGGCCTGGATTTCCAGTGCAACCTCAAGAGCCTCACCCTCAGCTTCGGCGGGCCCCTGCCCCCACTCACTATCTGCAGCCTAGCCACGCTGCACATCTCCCCCCCCCCTCCTCTCTTCGCCAATCTCACTCCAGATTGCAAACCAGTAGCTACTCGCAGCAGGCAATACAGCCAACAGGATAGGGTCTTTATCCGATCGGAGGTCCGACGGCTGCTCAGTGAGGGGATCATAGAGACCAGTAATAGTCCCTGGTGAGCTCAGGTGGTGGTCGTCAAGACCGGGGAAACATTTTGCATGGTTTTCGACTATAGTCAGACCATAAATCGCTTTACACTCCTAGACGCGTATCCCCTCCCCAGAATTGCAGACATGGTTAACCAGATCGCCCAATATCGGCTATTTTCCAAGGTGGATCTGAAGTCTGCATACCACCAGCTCCCAATCCGCCCGGAGGACCGCCACTACACGGCATTCGAGGCCGATGGCCGCCTCTTCCATTTCCTCCGGGTTCCCTTCGGCGTCACTAACGGGGTTTCGGTGTTCCAACGAGCAATGGACCGAATGGTAGACCAGTACGGGCTGTGGGCCACGTTTCCGTATCTGGACAATGTTACCATCTGCAGCTATGACCAGCAGGACCACGACGCCAACCTCCACCGTTTTCTCCAAACGGCACAGAAATTAAACCTCACTTATAACAAGGAGAAATGCGTTTTCCGCACAAACAGACTGGCCATCCTCGGCTACGTCGTGGAGAACGGAGTCCTGGGCCCAGACCCGGACCGCATGCTCTTAGAACTCCCCCTCCCTTATTGTCCCAAGGCCCTCAAACGTTGCTTGGGGTTCTTTTCATACAACGCCCAGTGGGTACATCAATATGCGGACAAAGCCCGCTCACTCTTTAAGGCCACACGACTTCCCCTGTCAGCTGAGGCGCGCCAGGCCTTCAGCTACATCAAGGAGGACATCGCCAAAGCAGCCATGCGGGCGGTGGATGAATCTACTCCCTTTCAGGTTGAGAGCGACGCCTCAGAGGTAGCTCTAGCAGCCACTTTAAATCAGGCAGGGAGGCCCGTTGCATTTTTCTCCCGTACCCTATCCGCTTCAGAACTCCGACACTCCTCAGTCGAGAAGGAAGCACAAGCCATCGTGGAGGCTGTTCGTCACTGGAGGCACTACCTCGCAGGTAGGAGGTTCACCCTCATCACCGACCAACGATCGGTTGCCTTTATGTTTGACAACTAGCAAAGGGGCAAAATAAAAAACGATAAAATCCTTTGGTGGAGGATCGAACTCTCCACCTATAGTTACGATATTAAATATTGACCGGGGAAGCTCAACGAGCCCTCGGATGCCCTATCCCACGGGACATGCGCCAGCGCGCAGATCAGCCGTCTGAAAGCCATCCACGATGACCTCTGCCATCCAGGGGTCACCCAGCTAGCCCACTACATCAGAGCCCGAAACCTGCCTTTCTCCAACGAGGAGGTAAAAGCGGTCACCAGGGACTGCCCGATCTGTGCAGAGTGCAAACCGCACTTCTATAGACCAGACAGGGCCCACCTGGTCAAGGCTTCTAGGCCCTTTGAACGCCTTGCGATCGATTTCAAAGGGCCACTCCCCTCCACTAACAAGAAAATTTATTTTCTCAACATCATAGACGAGTTCTCCCGATTCCCCTTCGCCATCCCATGACCCGATATGACCTCCCACACAGTCATTAGGGCCTTGCATAGTGTCTTCACCCTGTTCGGTTTCCCCAGCTACGTGCACAGCGACCGGGATTCGTCCTTTATGAGCGACGAGCTGCATCGGTACCTGCTCGACAAGGGCATCGCCTCGAGCAGGACTACAAGCTATGAGCCCAGGGGGAACGGGCAGGTAGAGAGGGAGAACGCGACGGTCTGGAAGACCGTCGTACTGACCCTTCGGTCTAAAAAACTCCAAGTCTCCCAATGGCAAGACGTCCTCCCAGACACGCTCCACGCAATTAGATCACTCCTCTGTACAGCGACCAATCAAACCCCTCACGAGCGGCTCTTCATTTTTTCCAGGGGCACCACCACGGGGTCTCACTTCCGGCATGGCTGAGGACACCGGGCCCAGTTCTCCTGAGGAAGCACGTCAGGGCACACAAAACCGACCCCCTTGTTGAAAAGGTGCACCTCCTCCATTCCAACCTCAGTACGCATTTGTGGAGTTCCCGGACGGTCGCCAGGACACAGTATCCCTTCGAGACCTGGCACCCGCTGGATCCAGCCCCCCCCTACCCCCACTGAGGAACCCCTTACCCCGTTCCCTATGCAGCCGCCCCCTCGCGCCCCCGATTCCGCAAGCTCGCCCCACCTGTTCCACGCGCCAGCACCAGCCCGCCCCCAGCGCCCCCAGTCTCCGGTCGAGCCAGAGGTATATGAAGTTTGGACGAGACCCGCCCCGGAGTCTGCCATCGTACCCCAGCTCCCAACACCCACCCAGCCACCGCAAGAGGCTGCAACCCCAGTGCTCCGCAGATCGCAACGAACAATTCGTCCACCGGACAGACTAACTCTGTGAGCCACCACCCCCGCCGGACTTGATTTTTTTCACTGGGGGTGAATGTGGTGAATGAGATTCACACGGTATTGTAAGTTACCAATGTCACTCTGTTCCCATCGTATATGTATCGATATTGTAAGTGCAGTTGCACTACCTGACCACCAGGGGGAGTAGCTCTGGGAGTACTCAAGAGTTTGTACTGGGCTCCCCCCTTGGCTCCGCCCAGAACTCCTCCCCCTGGAGCTGCTGTATAAAGACCCGTGCCACAGAGCCAGCCGGCCAGTTCATCGAAAGTTCAAATGCGTAGAGGCTGGCTCTGTTGTAAGTATATTAAAACCGCTATTCTAATCCTACAAGCACATGTCCGTAGAATTGATGGTTCCATCACACACACACCCTACCTGCACACACACACACACACACAGATACCCTGCTCGCGCACACACACCCTGCCTGCACACACACACACACAGATACCCTGCTCGCGCACACCCACACCCTGCCTGCACACACACACATGCACAGATACCCTGCTCGCGCACACACACACCCTGCTGCACACGCACACACACACAGATACCCTGCTCGCGCACACACACACCCTGCCTGCACACACAGACACCCTGCTCGTGCATACACACACCCTGCCTGCACACACACACACACACACACAAAGATACCCTGCTCGCGCACACACACCCTGCCTGCACTCACACACACACAGATACCCTGCTCGCGCACACACACACCCTGCCTGCACACACACACAGATACCCTGCTCGCGCACACACACACCCTGCTGCACACGCACACACAAACAGATACCCTGCTCGCGCACACACACACCCTGCCTGCACACACAGACACCCTGCTCGTGCATACACACACCCTGCCTGCACACACACACAGATACCCTGCTCGTTCACACACACACCCTGCCTGCACACACACACACACAGACACCTTCCCCGCGCACTCAGACATCCTTCCCACTCGTGCACACAGACCACCCTGCCCACACATAAAGACACCCTCCCCATCTTCCATCTTTGTTCCTGGTCTGAAACATAGCTTTTTGCACCCGTTTCTTGATTTGATTAGGGTGCCTATGGTGATATCGAACCAGGCTGACTCCTATTAGCCAGACATCTCTAACGTGGAGCACGAGCCGAAGCGGCTGTCACGATAGAGCCATTTAACCTTCTGTACCCCCCGTTCACCGCTCCAGCCCCCATCTCTCAGCCCCCATCCCTCCATCTTCACCCCGTCCCCACTCTTTCGCCTACCATAACCTCACTTTCTTTAGATCCCAGAAGTTTTGTCAATCACTTCATTTATGCTATTTGAAGCATATCCACAATACATGATGCATATACATGATATGGGTGGCACGGCAACACAGTGGTTAGCACTTTTGCTTCACGGCACCGGGATCCCAGGTTCGATTCCCGCATGGGTCACTGTCTGTGTGGAGTCTGCATGTTCTCCCCATGGCTGCATGGGTATCCTCTGGGTGCTCCGGTTTCCACGCACAAGTCCCGAAAGACGTGCTGCTAGGTTAATTAGATATCTGAATTCTCCCTCTGTGTACCTGAACTGGTGCTGGAGTGTGGCGACTACTGGATTTTCACAGTAACCTCCTCATTGCAGTGTTAATGTAAGCCTACTTGTGACAATAAAGATTATTATATTATTATTATACCTAAAATTAACTATTAATATGATTAAACAGTGATAATTGGTGAGAAATTCGGGTCTGTTAACTTATTCAATGGATAGTATGGCAGGGAAAGGTTAGTTGAGGGTGCAGGCAAGAATTCCTTTCTCACTGAACATGTTGAAAAGTAATGGATGTGAACATAAATTGTCAGAAAGTCGCCTCCAAAATAAATATTTCACCAAGTATAAAAAATTGGCAAGATTGCATGTACAGGTATCAAATACAGCTGAAGATAACTAAAGACACAATTGAATTCCAAAATAGATATCAGGGGGCATTCCCATGGTTAAGCTTCATCAGAAAAGCCCCACAGGTCCTTTGAAAGATTTAATATGATTGTTTGGATTGAGGAGTCGTATATGCCTGAAATGTAATTACATATGTTTTGCATTCATTTTAACTATTGAAGACGATACAACAGTAAGTACAAATGCCTTATGTATTGACTCCTTGAATGCAAATGCATAAATGGCCTTAGCTTGGTTTGAGATTGATGAGGTTGAAGATTGACCAGTTTGCTGGACCTGATAGCACTTGACCTTGAATGCTGTAAGAAATCAGAGAGGTAATGTGCGAGCATTGATTTAGCTGACTAATAGTTTTTTGAGATCTGGACTGGTTTGAATTGACTAGAGAAAGATCTTGATGCAGAAATGCTTACACACATGTACCAAACTCCATTCATTAATATTGAGAGAGGAACAGATGAACAGAGTAGGCCATTCAGCCCCTTGAGCTTGTTCTGCCATTATGGCTGATCTGTATCTTAACTTGATTTACCCAGTTTTGTTCCACATCTTGTAAGTAAAGTTCTGCAATTCATATTTTAATAACCTTGAATTATATAATTAAACTGTTGCATGATGGATTTGCTAAAGTCTAATGATTCAATGATTCATAGTTCAAAATAAAATTCCAACTGGCACTAATATTTTTCACTTAAAAGGCATTGTTTTACTGATGTCTGGGGACTCAATTGATTAATACATAGGGGGCCAGTTCAGCGCAGTTGTGTAGATAGATGGTTTGTGATGCAGAGTGAGGCCAGCAGTGCGGGTTAAATTCCTGTACCTACTGAGTTATTCATGAAGGCTTCATCTTCTCGACCTTGCCCATCACCTGAGGTATGGTGATCCTCAGATTAAATCACCACCAGTCAGCTCTCTCCCCTCAAAGGGGAAAGCAGCCTATGGTTATCTGGGACTATGCCGTCTTTACCTTTACATAGGAATTGAACGTAATGAATTATTGAGAAATTATATGGGCAACACATTTTCTCAGAGCTCCTGTACCTCAGAATATCCCAGTAAACCACTGGTGGTGGGACAGGAGGAGACCATAAGTGTGAGGGGTATGGGGGGAAGAGAGAGTGTATGTGAGGGGTGCAGGAAAGGTGGAGTGGTTGCAAGTGTAGAGGAGGAAGATGAAGTGTTTGCGAGGGGAGGGGAGGAAGAGAGAGTGTGTATTTGTGCCGGGAGGAGAGGAATATGGAGTGTGCGAGGGGAGTGGAGAAAGAGAGAGAGTGTGTGTGAGGGGTGGGGGGGGAAGATGGAATGTTTATGTGGGAAGGGAGGAAGAGAGTGTGTGTGAGGGATGGGGGGAATATAGAGTGTTTGTGAGGGGAGGGGAGGAAGATTGAGTGTTTGTGCAGGAAGGGAGGAAGAGAGTGTGTGAGGGAAGGGGAAGAAAAGTGAGTGTTCGTGAGGGATGGGGAGGAAGAGAGAGTGTGTGTTTGAGGGTTGGGGTTGAAGACGGAGTGTTTGCGAGGGGAGTGGAGAAAGAGAGAGAGTGTGTGTGAGGGGTGGGGGGGAAGATGGAGTATTTGTGAGGGGAGGAGAGGAATATGGAGTGTTTGCGAGGGGAGTGGAGGAAGAAAGAATGTGTGCGAGGGGTGGGGGGAAGATGGAGTTTTTGCAAGGGGAGGGGAGGAAGATGGAATGTTTATGTGGGAAGGGAGGAAGAGAATGTGTGTGAGGGATGGGGGGAATATAGCGTGTTTGTGAGGGGAGGGGAGGAAGATTGAGTGTTTGTGCAGGAAGGGAGGAAGAGAGTGTGTGAGGGAAGGGGAAGAAAAGTGAGTGTTTGTGAGGGATGGGGAGGAAGAGAGAATGTGTGTGAGGGAAGGGGAGGAAGAGAGTGTGTGCGAGGCATGGGATTCGGCCTTCAGATCCAGGGGTTGGGGGTGGTCCCGTAAATGTAGCTGACGCACATTGAAGCCCCCAACCCAGAATACACTCTGTACCCTCACCATCCTCAGTGCTATTTCCAGGTTGTGTTCAACATGGAGGAGTAATGAACATGCTATAATGATTAGAGTATACATTACTTGATATGTCAGCATTCAAAAGACACATCACACCATGGGGCAAATCTAGTTGTATTGTCAGTGGAATGGAATTGAATCAACTCTTCTTTCTCTGTGCAGGATATGTGACTTGCTCCTTGTCTTGTAGCAGGAAGTGTCAGAATGATCTCTGCGAAGGAAATGCAGAAGAAGAAGCTCTCGAAGGACAGCATGACCCTGCTTCCCTGTTTCTACTTTGTTGAGGTAAGCCAAGTGGCTGGATAGTGCAGGTAAATAGTGCAACCTGTAGCCAAACAGTACAGGAGAGAACAGTGACTTTCTGACAGCATAACCTTCATTCAACATATAATTTTCCATTCAGTCCCCTCTGCGTTTTACACACACACACACACACAAGCTGGTGCTTCGTTCAAAGCCTGCCATTTCGATAAACCCTAATTGCAAAGTCTATTCTCAGGCTGCTGATGTGCGCACTGCATTCAGAAACTAGACTGCTTACACTGCAGTGGACATGCAAAAGAAATAAATTATTGATGCAGTGTTTCCCCAGGCCATCCTAAAGCACTGTAAAGCCAATCATTACTTTTGAAGTGCAGTCACTGTTTTAATGTAGGAAAATTTTCAATCGATTTGTGCACAGCAAGATTCCATTAACTACAATGCAACAGTGGGAAGCCAATCTGTTTTCGGTAATGACGGCTGAGGGCCAGATATTGTATAGATTGTAAACACGCCTGTTCTTTTTCAAAAATAGTGCCACGGGATCTTTCACATTTGCGCGAGAAAACCAAAGCCCCATCTGCCCTGACATCTGAATGATGCCACCTCCGACAGTGCGGCACTCCCTCAGTGCTGCACTGGAGTTTCACCCTAGATTATGCACTGAAACCTGTGGGGTGAGACTTTCTGACTCAGAGGAGAGAGTCACTAATTGATGTACCGCTGGCACAATGGGCAGTCAGACTTGACAGAATGCAAACACTATATAAAAACAAATCTCACGTTGCATGGAATTACATCCAGTCCATAAGACATAAATTGGCCACTCAGCCCAACTGGTCAAGGATGGCGTTTATACTCCACACAAGCCACCCCCCCCCCCCCCCCCCCCCCCCCCCCACCCCCCTTTCATCTAACCCCATCAGCATATCTTCCTGTTCCTTTCTGTCTCTTTTTCTATTCTAGCGTCCCCTTAAAAGGATCAATACCAATCTCGACAACCACGCCACATGGTAATGAGCATCACATTTAAGCTATCCCGTGGGTAAGAGTTCTTCATGAATTCCTGTTTGGCTTTACTGACCCTGCCAATATAACATACACGCCTCACATCTTAACAGAGCTTTAGTTAAGCAAATGTCTGGCACTTAAAAATAAGGTGAAAGATTAGGTCAATTAGCCCAATTTGGTGATGAATGAGTGATCAGTTGGCCACAGGCAATGATATTCAAAAATACAACTTCAGTGTAAATGAGGGAGGGTTTGCTGACATTGAATAATGACTGTAAGAACCTACTCCATCACTCAATGAAATAAATGAATGTACCAGTCCAGGATTGCGTAGCTTCCCTCATCTCTCACAAGCTGATGCAGTCAGGGGAGAGAGTAGTGGCCCAGCGAACTAATACCGAGTCCTATAGACTACCCTGCAAATGGAGGCTCGGCCGAGATGTCTGTCATTACAAGCTGGCATAGGTTAAGAATGGAAGGGCAGGGGGTGGGACTTAACTTGTGATAGTCTTCGCAGAGAGAGGAGGCCAGTGCCCAATGCCGGATCTTTGTCAAATGAACCCATTCCGAGAATAAATGAAGAGAACTGGTTGCTTGGCAAAGGTCATTGTAGTATTACCTGGGGCCCTCCGATCATCCATGCAGTGCTCCGTTTTCTCAAGATTTGTTCCGCTTTTCTGCTGAAGGCATAGTATTCTGCTGAATCTGCTCTGTCACTATATCCTTCCGCAGGTGTAATGCTGAAAGCCAAGCACAGCACAACAACTGGGGTCTTACTAGGCCTCTGTACAACAGCATCACATCCATCCATGTAAAATCTGGCCCCTTTGAGATAACAGCCAACATTCCTTCAATCTTTTCGATTGATTTTTAAACATGACTATGAACTTTAAATGATATGTACTTGGACTCCCAAATCGCTTTCTTCTTTACATCTCCAAATTTCTCACCATTCAGAAAACTCTCCAAATTAGCTTTCTTGTTTCCAAATTTGATGATCTCTTATGGGCTGGTTTAGCTTACTGGGCTAAATCGTTGGCTTTTAAAGCAAACAAAGCAGGCCAGCAGCACGGTTCAATTCCCGTACCAGCCTCCCCGGACAGGCGCCGGAATATGGCGACTAGGGGCTTTTCACAGTAACTTCATTGGAGCCTACTCGTGACAATAAGCGATTTTTATTTTCATTTCATTTCTTACTCCTTCACACTGAACTCTATTGGCCACAGTCATGGGTGAATATTTGAGAGAGACTCCCATTGCAGCCCACTCCCCCAATTCCCCAATAAGTCTACTCAGATCGCTATGGCAACCATCCTATCACTAGCTTGAGCATGGTTTCATCAGGGACGGAGTTGGTCTTGGGCAGTCTGGGAAAACATACAATGGTGAATCTCCAGCCTGTTTTACAGCTGCTCCGGAAATCAGGCATAGGATAAAATGGATGCCCACCACCATCTGTGCCACCACCAAAGACCAGTCTCCCCCCTCATTGTTTTGATCCATCATTGAACTGAAACTCCTTGATATTACTGGCAGAGATCCTAAAGATACTCTGATGTTGATACACTGAGTGCGAGGCCAGCGTCTAACACTGGGAGGGAGGCCAGCGCCTAACACTGGTAGGGAGGCCAGCATGTTACACTGGGATGGAGGCCAGCATGTTACACTGGGAGGGAGGCGAGCGTGTTACACTGGGAGGGAGGCCAGCGTGTTACACTGGGAGGGAGGCCAGCATGTTACACTGGGAGGGAGGCCAGCGTGTTACACTGGGAGGGAGGCCAGCATGTTACACTGGGGGGGAGGCCAGCGTGTTACACTGGGGGGGAGGCCAGCGTTTTACACTGGAAGGGAGGCCAGCATGTTACACTGGTAGGGAGGCCACCATGTTACACTGGGAGGGAGGCCAGCGTGTTACACTGGGAGGGAGGCCAGCATGTTACACTAGGAGGGAGGCCAGCGTGTTACACTGGGAGGGAGGCCAGCGTGTTACACTGGGAGGGAGGCCAGTGTGTTACACTGGGATGGAGGCCAGCGTGTTACACTGGGAGGGAGGCCAGCGTGTTACACTGGGAAGGAGGCCAGCGTGTTACACTGGGAGGGAGGCCAGCATGTTACACTGGATGGGAGGCCAGCATGTTACACTGGGAGGGAGGCCAGCATGTTACACTGGGAGGGAGGCCAGGATGTTACACTGGGAGGGAAGCCAGCATGTTACACTGGGAGGGAGGCCAGCATGTTACACTGGGAGGGAGGCCAGGATGTTACACTGGGAGGGAGGCCAGCATGTTACACTGGGTGGGAGGCCAGCATGTTACACTGGGAGGGAGGCTAGTGTGTTGCTGTGGGAGGCAGGCCAGCATGTTACACTGGGAGGGAGGCCAGCCTGTTACACTGGGAGGGAGGCCACCATGTTACACTGGGAGGGAGGCCACCATGTTACACTGGGAGGGAGGCCACCATGTTACACTGGGAGGGAGGCCACCATGTTACACTGGGAGGGAGGCCAGCCTGTTACACTGGGAGGGAAGCCAGCTTGTTACACTGGGAGGGAAGCCAGTGTATTGCTCTGGGAGGGAGGCCAGCGTGTTACACTGGGAGGGATGCCAGCATGTTACACTCAGAGTGGAGGCCAGTGTGTGGCTCTGGGAGGTAGGCCAGCTTGTTACACTGGGATGGAGGCCAGCGTGTTACACTGGGAGGGAGGCCAGCATGTTACACTGGGAGGGAGGCCAGCATGTTACACTGGGAGGGAGGCCAGCATGTTACACTGGGAGGGAGGCCAGCGTGTTGCACTGGGAGGGAGGCTAGTGTGTTGCTGTGGGAGGCAGGCCAGTGTGTTGCTCTGGGAGGGAGGCCAGCGTGTTACACTGGGAGGGAGGCCAGCATGTTACACTGGGATGGAGGCCAGCATGTTACACTGGGAGGGAGGCCAATGTGTTGCTCTGGGAGGAAGGCCAGCGTGTTGCACTGGGAGGGAGGCCAGCTTGTTACACTGGGAGGGAAGACAGTGTGTTGCTCTGGGAGGGAGGCCAGCGTGTTACACTGGGAGGGAGGCCAGCTTGTTACACTGGGAGGGAAGCCAGTGTATTGCTCAGGGAGGGAGGCCAGCGTGTTACACTGGGAGGGAGGCCAGGATGTTACACTGGGAGGGAGGCCAGCGTGTTACACTGGGAGGGACTGGGAGGGAGGCCAGCATGTTACACTGGGAGGGAGGCCAGCGTGTTACACTGGGAGGGAGGCCAGCGTGTTACACTGGGAGGGAGGCCAGCATGTTACACTGGGAGGGAGGCTAGTGTGTTACACTGAGAGGGAGGCCAGGATGTTACACTGGGAGGGAGGCCAGCATGTTACACTGGGAGGGAGGCTAGTGTGTTACACTGAGAGGGAGGCCAGGATGTTACACTGGGAGGGAGGCCAGCGTGTTACACTGGGAGGGAGGCCAGCGTGTTACACTGGGAGGGAGGCCAGGATGTTACACTGGGAGGGAGGCCAGCGTGTTACACTGGGAGGGAGGCCAGCGTGTTACACTGGGAGGGAGGCCAGCGTGTTACACTGGGAGGGAGGCCAGCGTGTTACACTGGGAGGGAGGCCAGCATGTTACACTGGTATGGAGGCCAGCATGTTACACTGGGAGGGAGGCCAATGTGTTTGCTCTGGGAGGAAGGCCAGCGTGTTGCGCTGGGAGGGAGGCCAGCTTGTTACACTGGGAGGGAAGACAGTGTGTTGCTCTGGGAGGGAGGCCAGCGTGTTACACTGGGAGGGAGGCCAACTTGTTACACTGGGAGGGAAGCCAGTGTATTGCTCAGGGAGGGAGGCCAGCGTGTTACACTGGGAGGGAGGCCAGCTTGTTACACTGGGAGGGAAGCCAGTGTATTGCTCAGGGAGGGAGGCCAGGATGTTACACTGGGAGGGAGGCCAGCATGTTACACTGAGAGGCAGGCCAGGATCTTACACTGGGAGGGAGGCCAGCATGTTACACTGGGAGGGAGGCCAGCATGTTACACTGGTAGGGAGGCCAGCGTGTTACACTGGGAGGGAGGCCAGCGTGTTACACTGGGAGGGAGGCCAGCATGTTACACTGGGAGGGAGGCTAGTGTGTTACACTGGGAGGGAGGCCAGCGTGTTACACTGGGAGGGAGGCTAGTGTGTTGCTGTGGGAGGCAGGCCAGTGTATTGCTCTGGGAGGGAGGCCAGCGTGTTACACTGGGATGGAGACCAGTGTGTTACACTGGGAGGGACTGGGAGGGAGGCCAGCATCTTACACTGGGAGGGAGGCCAGCGTGTTACACTGGGAGGGAGGCCAGCATGTTACACTGGGAGGGAGGCCAGCGTGTTACACTGGGAGGGAGGCCAGCATGTTACACTGGGAGGGAGGCCAGCGTGTTACACTGGGAGGGAGGCCAGCGTGTTACACTGGGAGGGAGGCCAGCATGTTACACTGGGAGGGAGGCTAGTGTGTTACACTGGGAGGGAGGCCAGGATGTTACACTGGGAGGGAGGCCAGCATGTTACACTGGGAGGGAGGCTAGTGTGTTACACTGAGAGGGAGGCCAGGATGTTACACTGGGAGGGAGGCCAGCATATTACACTGGGAGGGAGGCCAGCGTGTTACACTGGGAGGGAGGCCAGCAGGTTACACTGGTATGGAGGCCAGCATGTTACACTGGGAGGGAGGCCAATGTGTTGCTCTGGGAGGAAGGCCAGCATGTTGCACTGGGAGGGAGGCCAGCTTGTTACACTGGGAGGGAAGACAGTGTGTTGCTCTGGGAGGGAGGCCAGCGTGTTACACTGGGAAGGAAGACAGTGTGTTGCTCAGGGAGGGAGGCCAGGATGTTACACTGGGAGGGAGGCCAGCATGTTACACTGGGAGGGAGGCCAGCTTGTTACACTGGGAGGGAAGCCAGTGTATTGCTCAGGAAGGGAGGCCAGGATGTTACACTGGGAGGGAGGCCAGCATGTTACACTGGGAGGGAGGCCAGCATGTTACACTGGGAGGGAGGCCAGCGTGTTACACTGGGAGGGAGGCCAGCATGTTACACTGGGAGGGAGGCTAGTGTGTTGCTGTGGGAGGCAGGCCAGTGTATTGCTCTGGGAGGGAGGCCAGTGTGTTACACTGGGAGGGAAGGCAGTGTGTTGCTCTGGGAGGGAGGCCACTGTGTTACACTGGGAGGGAGGCCAGCTTGTTACACTGGGAGGGAAGCCAGTGTGTTGCTCTGGGAGAGAGGCCAGCGTGTTACACTGGGAGGGATGCCAGCATGTTACACTCAGAGTGGAGGCCAGTGTATTGCTCTGGGAGGGAGGCCAGCGTGTTACACTGGGATGGAGGCCAGCGTGTTACACTGGGAGGGACTGGGAGGGAGGCCAGCATGTTACACTGGGAGGGAGGCCAGCGTGTTACACTGGGAGGGAGGCCAGCATGTTACACTGGGAGGGAGGCCAGCGTGTTACACTGGGAGGGAGGCTAGTGTGTTGCTGTGGGAGGCAGGCCAGTGTGTTGCTCTGGGAGGGGGGCCAGCGTGTTACACTGGGAGGGAGGCCAGCATGTTACACTGGGATGGAGGCCAGTGTGTTGCTCTGGAAGGGAGGCCAGTGTGTTGCACTGGGAGGGAGGCCAGCTTGTTACACTGGGAGGGAAGGCAGTGTGTTGCTCTGGGAGGGAGGCCAACGTGTTACACTGGGAGGGAGGCCAGCTTGTTACACTGGGAGGGAAACCAGTGTGTTGCTCTGGGAGGGAGGCCAGCGTGTTACACTGGGATGGAGACCAGTGTGTTACACTGGGAGGGACTGGGAGGGAGGCCAGCATCTTACACTGGGAGGGAGGCCAGCGTGTTACACTGGGAGGGAGGCCAGCATGTTACACTGGGAGGGAGGCCAGCGTGTTACACTGGGAGGGAGGCCAGCGTGTTACACTGGGAGGGAGGCCAGCATGTTACACTGGGAGGGAGGCTAGTGTGTTACACTGGGAGGGAGGCCAGGATGTTACACTGGGAGGGAGGCCAGCATGTTACACTGGGAGGGAGGCTAGTGTGTTACACTGAGAGGGAGGCCAGGATGTTACACTGGGAGGGAGGCCAGCATATTACACTGGGAGGGAGGCCAGCATGTTACACTGGTATGGAGGCCAGCATGTTACACTGGGAGGGAGGCCAATGTGTTGCTCTGGGAGGAAGGCCAGCATGTTGCACTGGGAGGGAGGCCAGCTTGTTACACTGGGAGGGAAGACAGTGTGTTGCTCTGGGAGGGAGGCCAGCGTGTTACACTGGGAAGGAAGACAGTGTGTTGCTCAGGGAGGGAGGCCAGGATGTTACACTGGGAGGGAGGCCAGCATGTTACACTGGGAGGGAGGCCAGCTTGTTACACTGGGAGGGAAGCCAGTGTATTGCTCAGGGAGGGAGGCCAGGATGTTACACTGGGAGGGAGGCCAGCATGTTACACTGGGAGGGAGGCCAGCATGTTACACTGGGAGGGAGGCCAGCGTGTTACACTGGGAGGGAGGCCAGCATGTTACACTGGGAGGGAGGCTAGTGTGTTGCTGTGGGAGGCAGGCCAGTGTATTGCTCTGGGAGGGAGGCCAGTGTGTTACACTGGGAGGGAAGGCAGTGTGTTGCTCTGGGAGGGAGGCCAGTGTATTGCTCTGGGAGGGAGGCCAGCGTGTTACACTGGGATGGAGGCCAGCGTGTTACACTGGGAGGGACTGGGAGGGAGGCCAGCATGTTACACTGGGAGGGAGGCCAGCGTGTTACACTGGGAGGGAGGCCAGCATGTTACACTGGGAGGGAGGCCAGCGTGTTACACTGGGAGGGAGGCTAGTGTGTTGCTGTGGGAGGCAGGCCAGTGTGTTGCTCTGGGAGGGGGGCCAGCGTGTTACACTGGGAGGGAGGCCAGCATGTTACACTGGGATGGAGGCCAGTGTGTTGCTCTGGAAGGGAGGCCAGTGTGTTGCACTGGGAGGGAGGCCAGCTTGTTACACTGGGAGGGAAGGCAGTGTGTTGCTCTGGGAGGGAGGCCAACGTGTTACACTGGGTGGGAGGCCAGCTTGTTACACTGGGAGGGAAACCAGTGTGTTGCTCTGGGAGGGAAGCCAGCGTGTTACACTGGGAGGGATGCCAGCGTGTTACACTCAGAGTGGTGGCCAGTGTATTGCTCTGGGAGGGAGGCCAGCTTGTTACACTGGGAGGGAAGGCAGTGTGTTGCTCTGGGAGGGAGGCCAACGTGTTACACTGGGAGGGAGGCCAGCTTGTTACACTGGGTGGGAAACCAGTGTGTTGCTCTGGGAGGGAAGCCAGCGTGTTACACTGGGAGGGATGCCAGCGTGTTACACTCAGAGTGGTGGCCAGTGTATTGCTCTGGGAGGGAGGCCAGCATGTTACACTGGGAGGGAGGCCAGCGTGTTACACTGGGAGGGAGGCCAGCATGTTACACTGGGAGGGAGGCCAGCATGTTACACTGGGAGGGATGCCAGCGTGTTACACTGGGAGGGAGGCCAGCGTGTTACACTGGGAGAGAGGCCAGCGTGTTACACTGGGAGGGAGGCCAGCGTGTTACACTGGGAGGGAGTCCAGGATGTTACACTGGGAGGGAGGCCATAACTCTCACCTTAAATCTGGACCTTCTAGTTTCAGACTCCCCTACCTTTGGGAAAAGAGATTGGGCGGGATTCTCCGCGAACCAGCGGGGCGGGTCACTCCGGCGCCGAGGAGTTGCGTGAACCACTCCGGCGTCGGGCCGCCCCGAAGGTGCGGAATCCTCTGCACCTTCAGACGCTAGGCCGGCACCGGAGTGTTTGGCACCGCGCCAACTGGCGCCGAAGGGCCTCTCCCGGCCGGCGCGAGTTGGCGCATGCGCGGGAGCACCAGCACGTGCTGATATCATCCCAGCGCATGCGGAGGGGTGTTCTTCTCCGCACTGGCCAGGGCGGGAGGTTGACAGCGGCCGGTGTGGAGGGAAAGAGTGCCCCCACGGCACAGGCCCGCCCATGGATCGGTGGGCCCCGATCGCGGGCCAGGCCACCGTGGGGGCACCCTCCAGGGCCAGATCCCCCCCCGAGGACTCTGCAGGCCGCCCATAGAGCCAGGTCCCGCCGGTAAGGACCTGTTGTGATTTACGCTGGCAGGACCCCCCGAAAACGGATGGCCACTCGGCCCATTGCAGGCCGGAGAATCGCCGGGGGGGCCGCTGCCAGCAGCCGCCGTCCGGCGCACAGCGATTCCCGCCCCCACCAAAATCCCGACGCCAGAGCATTCGGCTGCCGGCGAGGGTGGGACTCACGCTACCCCCCGGCGAATCTGCGACCCGGCGTGGGTCGGAGAATCCCGGCCATTGACTATCTGCCTTATCTATGTTCCTCATTATTTTATAGACCTCTATAAGATCACCCCTAAGCCTCCTACGCTCCGGGGGGAAAAAGTCCCAGACTAAGTCCTAGTCTATTCAGCCTTTCCTTATACCCAGAACCATCAAGGCCCAGTAGCATCCAAGTAAATATTTTCTGCACTATTTCTAGTTTAATAGTATCCTTTCTATAATAGGGTGACCAGAACTGTACACAATATTCCAAGTGTGGCCTTACTGATGTCTTGTACAACAATACGTCCCAACTCCTGTATTCAGTGTTCTGACCAATGAAACCAATCATGCCGAATCCCTTCTTCACTACCCTGTTGACCTGTGACTCCACTTTTATGGAGCTATGAACCTGCACTCCAAGATCTCTTTGCTGTATAACTCTCCACAAACCTAACATTAGGTCCTGCCCCAATTCGATTAACCAAAATGCATCACCCCACATTTATCTAAATTAAACTCCATCTGCCATTCATCGGCCCACTGGCCCAATTGATCAAGATCCCATTGCAATCCTACATAACCTTCTTACTGTCCACCATGCCACTAATCTTGGTGTCATCTACAAACTTAATAACCATGCCTTCTAAATTCTCATCCAAATCATTCATATAAATAACAGTGGGTCCAGCACTGATCCCTGAGGCACACCCCTGGTCACAGGCCTCCAATTTGAAAAACAATCTTGTACAACCACACTTTGTCTTCTGTCATCAAGCCAATTTTGTATCCAATTGGTTACCTCACCCTGGATCCGTGCGATTTAACCTTATGCAACAACCTGCCATATGTTACCATGTCAAAGACCTTGCTAAAGTCCATGTGGACGACGCCGACTACACTGCCCTCATCTACCTTCTTGGTTACTCCTTCAAAAAACTCAATTAAATTGGTGAGACATGGGGCGGGATTTTCCACGAACCGGCAGGGCGGGCAACTCCGGCTTGAAGGAGTTGGCGTGAACCACTCCGGCGTCGGAATCCTCCACACCTTCAGGGGCTAGACCGGCGCGGGAGTAGTTTGCGCCACGCCGGCCGGTGCAGAAGGGGCTTGGCGTCACGCCAACCGGTGCTGAAGGGCCTCCGCTGGCCGGCGCGAGTTGTCGCATGCGCAGGAGCTCCAGTGTGTGCTGGCATCATCCCAGCGCATACACAGGGGTGTTCAAGGGAAACGGGTTGCTTCTGTCTAATACAATTAACTGGGATAGGAGTAACAGTCTCTAAATAGGATTGTTCATTTAAATTTGTTCTAGACCTACTCTGCGTAATATATAAACCGACGGATGCAATTCTTCCAAAGGAATTCTAAGTGTGGTCACTGGCGGGAAACCCAGTGCGGGAGTCTCCGGCCATAACACGGATTGTGCTTGCGCGAGCGGGGCAGGAGAAATGGCAGCAATATATTTAAAAGCTACTCAAGCCTGACTCTCAATTTTCAAACTCTATTCTGATCTTATTAATAACACATTTCTCAAATTCCACACTACCACCCCAAATTACCAAATTACAGCACAAATATGCACAAAAGCTTTCCTTTATGATACCAATAAATCATTGTGGGATCTGCTTTTCATTGAAATTGTTTTCAGCAAAGCAGATCTCATTGAAAAACACCCACACCCCTAAGGCACCATTCAGGCCATAGAAGCAGCTTTTCATTTTGGCTGTCTCTTCGGGTGGTCTTGGAAACGCTTTTCTCTGGGTGGTGGTGGCGGGGGATGGGTGGTGGGGGGTGGGGGGGGGAGGAGTTGCTGGGGGTGGTGGGAGTGTGTTTCTTATGTCAATTGAGCTGCAATCCCATGAATACGAGGTCAAAAGTGCAAAAACATTTCAAGATCACTTTTCCAGTTGTAGGATCGTCCAGATGTGCCGCTCTTCAAAACCCAACCAGTTCGCCTCACTTCAACCATCTTGTACCAATTTGGTACAACACAAATTTCTTTTTCAACACAAATTCGGCACTGTGGCCTAACTGCTTGCCTCTTATCTGCTAGGTCGGAATAAACTCCAAACTCTCCAACTATCTAATTCCCTTGTTTTGCCTCTTATTCGTCTCTCCTAACGTTTATTTGCAGTCAGCAAAATTTGACAATAATGACTTGCTTCCTGCCCTATTCTGTGGCCTTTATCTCAGCAGCTAACCTAGTCAGGGTTGAGCCCATACTTGCACTTTTATGTCTGACGGGGCTATGAATGTAAGAGGGAGATCACAGAGAATCTTTCTCTGTTATGTGATCAATTCCAATTCAAGAGTATCAAAATTCAGCACCCACTCATCTTTATTTAGTTTCCATAGTTTTCTTCTGCATCCTCTGTTCAGCACTGCTGTCTCACAGCGCCAGGGACCCAAGTTCGATTCCGATCCTGGGTGACTGTGTGGAGTTTGCATGCTCTCCCTGTCTGTGGGTTTCTTCTGGGAGCTCAGGTTTCCTCCCATTGTCCAAAGATGTGCAGGTTAGGTTCAAAATTCCCATTTTTGTCCAAAGGTTAGTTGAGGTTATGGGAATAGGGCGGGGACAGGTGCGTGTGGGCTTGGTAGGGTGCTTTTGGAGGGTCGGTACAGACTCGATGGGCCAAATGGCCTTCTTCTGCACTGTAGAGATTCTATGATGCTATCCCACTGACACCTGTGTCCAGTATCTGGTTTATTTCAAGATTTGGCAAACATTCCTTCCTCTATTCTTTGTGTCATTGCAGAATATCCCATTTGTTCCATAAACCTGAAGAAAGCGACTGGGCTGGAATCTCTGATTCTGCGGCTATGTCCGCAGGATCCATCTGGTCTTCCAAACAGAAAGTTGACCCCGCCCCACACCGATCCTCCGCCCAGTGGGGGGCTAGCAGCCGCACAGCATAAAACCCCTGGCTTTACCTACGGATACGGCCACAGAATGGCCAGGTCATGCGCACGCCGGTGGCCTGTGGCAGCCGCGCCTTACAGGATGGCGCCGGATGCACATGGACCCGGCCTGCCAAAAACTACCCCCCTGTAAACCCCCTCACGTCCCCGACCACCCTCCACCAGTCCTCCCAGCCCCCGCCGAAGCCCCCCCTCTGCCAGTGGAATGGCTCCCCTCACGACTGTGGCGACGCTGGACACAGTCTGCAGCCACCACGCGAGGTTCCCGAAAGTTGTGACGACACGCGCCCCACGCCGTCGGGGACTTGTCCCACCGGGGACGGAGCATCGGGGGAGGGCCTCAGGCGAGGCCCTGAGGCAGTCCCAACAGTGTGCGGTGTACTCCTCCAGTAAGCTGTGTAAGAGGGGTCGGAGCATCGCAAAAAACAGCACCGCCCCCGATTCTAGCATAAAAGTGGATTTTCCGGCCGATCACCGAACGCGATTTCGCCAGGAATTTTATCAACAGCCGGCATCTCATCCCATCGGGTCTCCCTCTCTGATTAACAGTTCAAACTATCTGTGACACCTTAGCACAATCTAGCATTTTAAACACGTGTATTGAGCAGGGAATTTCATCAATATTTTTAATTGGAAAATTCATGATTTATTCTTCCATGGAATAACCATCTGGTTTCCAAAATCAACCAAATTCTAACCATGTCTCATAGGCATTTAGCAAATCATCTTTTAGATTCTGTCCAAGAACTCTAATAGATGGTCCAAATTTTAATCATTATCCAACCAACCACCATTTTTCTCGTAGAATAATTGACTTCTGATTTCTCTTCTTATAGAAAGCAACACCACTAAGACCATACCTGTCTCCTTTTTGGGAGGGATGTAACCCATGTCCACATATTCGCATTGTTCTTCCATTGATCATTCGATCACACTCCAAATATATCAGAGGGTAAACATGCCCTAACTATACATACTTTCTGCCAATTTCACAATGGCTGTTAGGATTGTAGATTCCTGCCTGAATGTTTTGGCAAAGGATTGAACTGGAGCCAATCTTTACAGACTTTTCCCAATATTTATAGAGTTATACATTACAAGAATGTATCTCCACACCCAGTAACTAGAGTCGGTATAATATGTGGATGTTTGTGTGAGGCAGGATGTGATGGGGAGATAAAATTTAACAAATAGAAACAGCGTATATTCTAGCCAAAAATGTATGGCTCACTGGGGGTGTGGTGACCGGTGGGGAGGCAGGGACATTGGGTGGCATGACAGCCGTGCTGCGCCCACTGCCTCCCCGCCCATCCGTGCTGTGATTTTATCAGCAGCAAGAGAGCATCAGGTGACCCGCATGCTTGTGGAGCAATTGAAACCTTCAGTGGCCAATTAATGGCCACTGAAGGACCTTCTCCAATGGCTAGTGGGATTTTAGCCATGAACGGGGAGGCCACTGGCCAAGTGTCCAGTCTGCCAGCTATCGGAGAAAGTGGGCTGCCTCCATTCAAGGTTCTTATGCCCATCGAGTCCCTCCACGCAGGTGTGAATTCCCACCACTCCCCTTTGCACCTCTGCCTGGCCCCAATGTAAAATTCAGCACTCTAATCCACTCATTGTGTTGAGAATTTTCTGAGGTGAATCCCCAGTTAATGCCCACTTGTGTAAGTTTAAGCATAATTAGTATACAATTAAAATAGTGTTTAATTTTTTCAATGACCTTATTTACCTGCACCACTTCGTACAGTGATTTGTGTATTTGGACTCTCAGACCTCCTGCCCTTTTTTGGCATGGTTTCCAATGGGCATGTGTCTCCTTGTTCTTTCTACCAATATAAACTAACCAATTATCTGCATTGAAGTTAATTTGCCAATTAGAAACATAGAAACATTTAAAATAGGAGCAGGAGGAGGCCATTCGGAACTTTGAGTCTGCTCCACCATTCGTTCAGAACTTATCATCAAACTCAATAGGCTGATTCCACCTCCCCAACCCCCCCCCCCCCCCCCTATCCTTTGATCCCCTTCACCCAGTCTCTCATATCTAACTGCTCTTGAAAACATACAAAGCGACATTCTCCATTCGCCGACACCAAAATCGCTGAATGCGATTCGGCGGAGAATAGGTTCCGACGCCAAAATCATGGCTGATGCCGACTTGACGCCAAATCGCAATTCTCCATCACCTCGACAGCGTACCGGAACAGTAAACACCGTTTGCATACCATTAGTGGTAATCTCCGGGGCCTCCGCGATTCTCCTCCTTCGATGGGCCGAGTTCTTGACGGCACGGTTCACTTGTGCTTTGAAAAATCGTGAAACTGGCGTGGAGGCTGATGAAGGGGAGAGAAGAGGTAGGACACAGAGAGGAGTGACTGCAGGCTGCCATCTTGCTGCACACCCACGGACCACCCACCGTAGCCCCTGGTTCTGCATAGTGACACCGCCGTCTGGCTGCCCCACCCCTCCAACCCACACCCCATCCTCTGCCACCCTCCCCAGCCCGGCCGCCACCCACTGGCGGCCCACCCAGAGCAACACTCACAGTAGCCCCTGTGAATGGCCGTGGTGCATACCCCTGGTGAGGGCAATGCCAGCCGACAGTACCGCTGGCATCAGAGGCCCCCATGGTGCCAGCCACTGACGAGGCCAGGAGTGCGGAGATGGAGGGGGGAGACACTGGGGGGCCACCATGTATCCCATTGGACCTGGTTGGGCACGGGGGTACACACCATGTTAACATGTCGGCCTTTCACCCCATTCAGACAATGGATATTGGGATTCAACCAGCAATGGTGGCCTTCCTGCTAGTTGCCGCAGCCCTGGGGGATGTCCTGCGTCTGTATGAGTGGGCAATGCTTGAGGAGGAGGAGGAAGCTGGAGCAGGAGAGCGGGCAGCATTGGAGCTGCAGAGGGGCAGCTGGCAGCCGGCCAGGTTGGAGAGTGAGCCGCCCAACAGGCCAAGGAGGAGGATGTGCCAAAGAAGCACCGCATGAGGCCTCAGGTGTATTGGCACCGCCTATCATTCGTGGACCTGACGGATCGGGTATGTCATCGAAGACTCCAGCTGAGCAGAGAGAGAGAGAGACAGTGCGACATATCTGCCAGGCGATGGCAAACCTGGTACTGTGTCAATATGGGGGAGGACACACACTCCCGGTGGGTGTCAAGGTGACAGTTGCTTTGAACGTTTACTTGGGTCACTGAGTCTGGTATCTCACAAAGCTCGATGCACAGGTGCATCTGTACCTTCACGGAGGCCCTATATGCCCAGGCGGCTCAGATCCATTTCCATATGGACCGAGCCCACCAGGCTGCCCAGGCCACTAGGGTCACCACCATGGCTAGAATGCCCTGGGTCCAGGGGGTGATCAATGCGATGCATGTCCCCCTACGAGCACCAGCAGGTGACAGTCCACTCCACAGAAACCGAAAGGGGTTCCATTCGATGAACGTGCAGCTGATATGTGACCGTCAGATGTGTATCATGCACGTCTGCACCCGATATCCAGGCAGTGTGCACAATGCCTTCATCCTGATACACTCGATGATTCCTGACATGTTCGAGACGCGTCACCGGCTGGGTGTTGGCTCTTCGGCGACAGAGGCTAACCACTGCGGTTGTGGCTGATGGCGCCTCTCTGGAGCCACAGACCGACGCTGAGACCCGCTACAATGACGCCCATGCAGCGACCAGGAACATGATCGAGGAGTGCTTCAGCCTCCTGAAGATGCGGTTCAAGTGCCTGGACCCCTTTGGAGGGATCCTCCATTATGAAACTGAGAGGTGGTCCATCTCGTGACGGACAGTTGTGTCACCAACATCGCGTAGCAGAGGGACAATGTGCTGGAGGAGGAGGAATGGCAGGCCTCGTCCGATGAGAAGGATGCAGAGGAGGGGTGAGGGTGGGCAGGACTTGGGCCCAGGCAGGCACGGGAGGCCGCAAGACGTGTGCTCTGATCACCTCCAGGTTCGCCAATTTGCTGGAGGGAGGTTATTGGCCAGGGCCATGGACACCGCATCCACCCCACACCCCCACCAGATGCACCAGGGATAGGAGGGAAGAAGTCCGAGGTGCTGCGGTGTTCTGGCACCTCCCCTGCGGGAGTCACCTGCAGGGATCCATCACCTCCTCCTCTCTCGGGGTGCCCTATGGCCCCCGGGCTACTCCATGGGACAGGGGTGCAGGCAGAGCAATCCGCTGAGGCTCCCCCGCCACCTGGTGCTGCCAGTCCTGGAGACCCGCTCTGGCCTCGACCAGGGTCCGCACGCTCAGGGCCATGGAGCACAAGGACTGGACCATCTCCGTCTGGGATTGCTGTGGCACTGGCTGGGGGCGGGGGACGCCAGATGGACCCGCCTCATTCCCAGCAGGCCATGCAAGGGACAAGACAAGACACAAATAGATCGAGGGCTGGGGGAGGGGGAGTGGGGGGGGGGGGGGGCGTATGGGTGGGGGAAGGGGGTGGTGAGGGTGGGGTTGGTGAGGGTGGTGTTGGGGGGGTGATAGCTGTGGGGGTAGAGGTTGACACAAGTGTCATGGGGAGCTGCAAATAAGCGGAGTCTCACTTCCTCGCCTGCAGTCAAGCTCCACTTCGGCGACCTCCCGTTTCTCTGGGCCACCAACCACATCCAGGGCCCTCTGTTCTGCCATGGTGAGGTGCCGCAGGTCCAGCGGTCCCCCTCCGGTCTTCTCCCGGTCCCAGTGGTTGTGCGCGGCCTTCTCATGGGGGTGGTGCTGAAACTCAGAAGACGACAATGTTAGACAGTCCGACTCATGCAGCCCAGGGGGTGGGTAGCTGGTGACCTCAGTGGCCAGGGCATCCGGCCATGGCAACTGGTATTGGTACTAGCATATGGGGCAGGGTGGGGGTTCGGCCATCTTCTGGATTTGAGTGGTGGCGGCGGTAGGGGTATGGGCATGAGGGACTGGGATTAGTGCCAGGGGCACAGCGCTGCCTACTCACCCTAGACAGCCTGAGGAGGTTGTGCAGTTTCTTCCGGCACTGCTGGCGGGTCCGGTTGCCCACGGCGCTGACCACCTCTGCCACCTGTGCCCAGGCATGATGAACGGTGGCAGCTGGCAGCCTCCTTGCTGGGCCGGGTACAGGGTCATCCTCCTCTCCTCCATGGCATTCAGTAGGGTCTCTAGCTCGGCATCAGTGAAACGGGGTGTCCCTCTCCTTGCTGCCATCATGTTGGCCGGAATGGTGTGTGTGGAGTTCAGTGGGCGCGATTCTCCGCACGACGGGGCGGAGAATAGCGGGCGACGCAAATTTTTACGGCGACGCTGGTCCGACGCCCTCCCGCTATTCTCCCCCCCCCCCCCAGGGCCGCCTCCCAACACGAATCGCTGCTCGCCGTTTTTTTACGGCGAGCAGCGATTCTCAGCTGGCCGACTGGCCGATTTCCAAGGCCTTTACGGCCGCTTTTACGATCGTAAAACACACCTGGTCCTACCATTCGTAAAAACGGCAGTAAAGTCCCGATCTGGGGAACCATGGCACCGATTGGCACGGCCGTACCACGGCCGTGCCAAGGGTGCCATGGGCCCGCGATCGGTGGGCACCGATCGCGGGCAGCGGGTACTTACCGCACTCTTTCTCCTTCCGCCGCCCCGCTAGATCCATTCGCGGGGCGGCTGAGGGGCATACCAGCCCGCGCATGCGCGGGTTTCACGCATATGGGTGATGATGTCACCCGCGCATACGCGGGTTGGAGTCGTCCAATCCGCACATGCGCGACTGACATCATATGACACGTCAGCCGTCGCTAACTTTGGCTCGCGGGCATAACGAAATTCGTTAAGCCCGTGATGCCGGAGTTCACGGCCGCGCGATGCTAGCCCCGACCAGGGAAATGAATCGGTTCCCGGTCGGGGGCACGGAGGCGGCCGTAAAACACGGCCGTTTTCGTCGCAGCCTTTCGTTGCGGCGGCCGTTGGGGAGAATCGCGCCCAGTGTATATGCAGCTTCAGCTTGTCGATTGTGTTCCATGTGGCACTGGTACTAGCCCATTAATAGTAGCAGAATCGTTCCAGGTGCGGCACTAGTTTTACTGTCGTGAAAGTCCACGAATTCTGCGTTAGTGCCAACACTACGGGTGCAAATCATCGTCCGCATTCAGAAAGAACAACAAATTGCAGCAAGAATTGGAATTGTGTTCCAACAGAGACTAGGAGCTAAGGATTATTACTCAGAGTAGTAAATGATGGGAAGTGGCAGTCAAGTGGCAGCAGCAAAGGGTCTCGCCCAATCCACAATCACTCATCCTTCACATCTTTAGTGTTCGGCTTTTAATACACAGAAACACTACATCTGCTCCATTCCCCGAGACCTGCTTCAGCACCAGGATCTGTTCTGAAACGGAAGAACAGAAAACTGTTCCTACTTGTTTTTCTCACCCAAATTCTCAGTGTGTTTTAACAGAAAACACAGACTGAAATCCAACCATTTTGCAATTAGTTTTTGCTTTACCCTTTGCTTCTTAGCTGTTCATCAACATGGTAACTCCAGGATACATGCATATTTCTTGGGATCTAATGGCGTCATAATCAGGAAACCATAAAAATCAGAAAACCAGTTCTAACCACCTTTCTAAATATTCCACATCCTACTTTGCTCATTTAGGGACATCTAACACACAAATCTAAAATAAATGCTTTCCAAAGCACACAGGTCGTCACTGGATTCAGAATAAAAATCTGCTCAAAACCTTGTGGTCCAACAGGTAACTGAGATGCAGAATAAATCCCCAGAACTGCTTTAGACATTTTAAATGGGTTTAAAGGAATACAAAGTTATGTTTCTCGAGAGACAAGGGATTTGGTGAGAAGTTTGGAGGCATGTACGTTGGGGGGGGGGGGGGATCATTTTTAACCTCATCAACTGGGTGGTACAGAGACAGAACAAGTTTCCTGCCCATTGTGAAACCCACCTTAGTTTCATCGCTTTGATAACAAGCTGTTCCACTAGATGACTGCCAACATTGTTAAGGTGAAAGTTTGCTCTTGGAAACTCATCTAGGACATCGGGACAAGTTTTTTGGGCCTGTAATTCTCTTTGACTTCCAGATGGGGTTTTCCCCGAATTGGACTAGGGTTTTTATTGGATTTTCTCATGGTGGGTGGGAGTGGCCTATTGTGAAGCCGAAGTCATCGCTGCTACGCAGGGCAGGCTGAATGGACCAGTTGGTCCCATTCAAAGCGTCAGTTAGCTCAGTTGGGCTGGATGGTTGGCTCGTGATGCAGAAGGTGTCAAGAGTGCGGGATCAATTCCTGTACCGGTTGAGGTTATTCATGAAGGCCGCATCTTCTCAACCTTGCCCTTCGCCTGAGGTGTGGTAGCACTCTGGTAAATCGCCACCACTCAGCTCTCAAAGGGGAGAACAGCCTATGGTCTGTGACTGTGACGGTATTTTGCTCAAATATTTCACAGAATATTCCCAAAATGTTTTATTTCTAATTGATTCTGCACAGTGCACATTGCACAGACTGGCCATATATTTTGGAAAATCCTGATGCTTTGCACGCTGCTCTCTGAGATGCTGTGTGTGAGGTCCTGTAAGTGACCTGGAGCCTGTTATATTTTGAATAATGACTTATCTAAAATATATATATATTATATATATATTTGGGGCCTCACGGTAGCATGGTGGTTAGCATCAATGCTTCACAGCTCCAGGGTCCCAGGTTCGAGTCCCGGCTGGGTCACTGTCTGTGTGGAGTCTGCACGTCCTCCCTGTGTGTGCGTGGGTTTCCTCCGGGTGCTCCGGTTTCCTCCCACAGTCCAAAGATGTGCGGGTTAGGTGGATTGGCCATGCTAAATTGCCCGTAGTGTAAGGTTAATGGGGGGATTGTTGGGTTACAGGTATACGGGTTACGTGGGTTTAAAGTAGGGTGATCATTGTTCGGCACAACATTGAGGGCCGAAGGGCCTGTTCTGTGCTGTACTGTTCTATGTTCTATGTTCTACTCTTGAATCCACCAGGATGATAAAATGACCAATAGTCTTCTTGTTGAAAGATGAACTATTTAATGAGTAATAAAATAACAAACTGTGAGTCCTTTCACTCAATACCAAACTAACTACAAAGAAATAAAGTACAATACAGATAACTATATAACTATACACTATTATAACAAACTAGTTCTAACTTTCCCCACTCTAGCTATTCTATGTCTTGCTTGTTCACTGTTCTGGATCACACTCTCTAACATCATCTGACTTAGAAAAGGCAGGAATCCAGTTCTTATAGTATCTGACTATGAGACATCTAGTGCTGAAATGACTGTACAACATTTAAATACATTGATCAGGTGCTGAGCCACAATCCCGTCATGTGACACCCTCCCACCTCGGCATGCCCATTAAAACTGAGGCCACCTCAGGGTCAAAGAGGTAACTCCTCAATGATAACTGACCTAGAGAATGAGGCCTTGGCTGTCAACTGGCTGGTAACGTAAGTGTCAGATAATGGCTGGGATTCTCCGTGGCGAGTCTGCCCTGCTGCTAGCGAGAGCAGAGAATTTTGTGCGCCTGGCAAGATTCTCTACTCCCCCCACTTGTCAATAGAATTTCTCATTGAAGCCGCCCCACCTCATAATCAGACACTACAACCGCTGAATTTATGATCATATAGCTGTGGCTCACAAACTGAGGTCTGCAAACCTCTCGAGTTCTGTCAGACCCTTTCAGAGGATCTACTGAATAACATCTCCAGCACCTGAGAGAAAGCTAAAAGCACAAGGGGTAAAAGGAAAGGAAGGAAAGAAGGCAAATGACTGATTTTGTCTAAATTAATGGTAGTTCATGTTGGTCCCACAGGTAGATGACAAGATATCCATTTCAGAAGGTCCTGAATTCTCGCTCCTCTTCATGAGGATGGGTAACATGGCTGCCGTGGGTTTCAATGATGAGTCTCATATAGACTTTCCACAGGAGGGGATGGGAGATGAGAGGCCAGCTGCTGCTGTGATAATCTGTATTCAATCTGGGCTCATACAGTCAGCCCATGTCTTTATAGTGCTGCCTGGCCTGTGCGTAGCCCCACCTTTCCTGTTTATGTTAATCCCTTGTTGGTATTGTTCTTTTATTCATGAAATAGCCGGTATGACTGATTTAAATCTTCCACCATGTCACATGTATTATGTAAATGTCTTAAAACGGAGAAATTGAGCTGGGTTTGCACAGATCCCTGGGAATGTCAACGTTCAGATGAGCATGCTATCTTCGAACTTGGAGACAAAGAAACCCACTTCTTTATGGGAAGATTTAAAAAAAATTAACATAACCTGGTAATATGGTGTGACTGCTGTTGTGAAACCAATGGCTGCTTGTATGGGATGTGATTTGTGAACTGATTGGTTATGTAGGTCATTACCTGACCATCTCTGACCACGTTAAAGGCCGTTCAATTCGGATGTGCTTGAATGTTAGTAGAGGCACACTTATCGCTGGTATTTGGTCAACAACAGTGAACTAGTCCTCAAATGACTCTTCTAGGTGATTACCTGTTTGCTTAAAAACACTATTTAAACACTCTTACAACCAGGCGGCATGGCATAGTGATTAGTACTGCTGTCTCACAGCAACAGGGATCCAGTTTCAATTCTGACCTTGGGTCACTGTCCCGTTGAGTCTGCATGTTCTCACCGTGCCTGTGTGGGTTTCCTCCGGGTGCTCCAGTTGCCTCCCACAGTCCAAAGATGTTCAGATTAGCTGGATGCGCACTGCTAAATTGCCCCATAGTGTCCAAGGATGTGCAAGTTCGCTGTTGTGGGGATAGGGCTGTCATAAAATCCACTCATGTATATAATGAGATGCAGACGGGCAGTGATTGAGACACAGGTTAACCAATGAACACACACGACACAGAACAACCAATCACCAGACAGCACACCACCACTATAAAGCCCACAGGGCATTAAGACTCCCTCTCTCTCACAGAACACAGCTACTGAGATAGAGTGCACAAGCCAGTGAGCATCATCTCCATGTGGTAGAGAGCTAGTTTGGTCAAGCCAGTAGGAGGTTATCAGTTCGATTAATAGAGTGTCAACCCACAGCAGATTATTTACAGCAATCAGCAAGTTCAATAAAACAGTGTTGGACCATCTCCTGTGTCGAAAGCCTGTTTCTAGTTTCACAGCATCCAGTTGCAGTCAACGTTGAACTAACTCACTTAACACATCAAGGGCGGGGCAGTGGGCCTCGGTAGGTTGCTCTTTCAGGATGTCAATGCAGACTTGATGGGCTGAATGGCCTCCTTCTGCACTGTCGAAATTATATGGTTCTATGGTACATGCAGCACTTCCACATTATGGGTATTATTCAGTATTATAATTTAGATTGGGAAATAATTATTAATCCATTTGAAAAGAGGCCCTTCAACCAAAAAGTTTGCGAACCACTGACCTACAGAATGCATCATAGAAACTCACCATTTCTGCTTCTATAACAACTCCCTCCATTGTGACATCTGCCATTGAGAAGAACAGGAGGATCATTCGAATGGGAGCTTATCTCCAACTTGCACACTATCTTGCTTTGAAATAAAAAGCGCAACTATCCCAGTTGTGTGCATCCAAATACCGAACACATCCAACAACCAAACATTTTTTGCACAGGATGTCTGTGACCCGAGCCAATTGGACCCGCCCTAGTCTAGTTGTTTGTCTCATCCTGTGCCCAGCTGCTTTTGCTTCTGACCCAAACCCTATCGTGGCAACTAAGTTGCCCTTAGGGCAAATAACGATCTCTGATCCAAATGGAATCAGCCAGTCTTTGGAAGGATAGTGCCAAGTCCAGTCTGCCAGAGGCTGCTTTATCCTGTTTCACAAACTATTTAGTGTGCCACTGCAGGTTAAGTGGGTTGGCCATGCTAAATTGCCTCTTTGTGTCCAAAGCTGTGCAGGATAGGTGGGGTTATGGGATTATGGAGATAGGACAGGGGAGCGGGCCTCGATAGGATGCTATTTCAGAAGGTCAACTTGTATATGACCCGCGTGATAACATCTTGGTTGCCGCATGACCATGTACACATGCATCTAAACAAAAATATTGCCCATTTCTCCTGTGCTCATTGACTCACATTGGCTCAACATCCAGCAATGACTCTATTTTAAAATTCTCATTATTGTGTTCAAATCCCTTTATGATCCCACCTCTAACTATGTCTGTAACCTCTTCCAGCCCCACAATGCTCCAAGAACTTTGCATTCCTTCAATTCTGGCCTTTTGTGTATCCCTGATTTACTTGTGCCTGCGTTGGTCAGCAACCCAGGCATGAAGCTCTGGAATTCCCTCCCAAATAATTTCCATCCAACTCTCCTCCTTCAGGTCACTCTTTAAAACCAGACTGCTACTTATCTATTCTAATACTTCAATTTCTGACTCAGTGTCAAATTTTATCTGAAAGTGCTCCTTTGAAGCATATTGATGTGTTTTACTACATTGAAGTTGCTATATAAATACAAGTTCTTCTTATGGGTGAATGTGCTGCAATTATGAACATACTGTTTGCAGTGTTTCTGTGTCATTATTCACTAGTTACTGATCGTAAGAGCATTTTCCCCTCTCCTTACAATGTGTTGACCTTTTGAGTTTAGCGATGACATCCTGCCCAGTCTGAATCATACCCTGTCAATCAGCTGCTTTTGCACACAATATGCAGCCTTGAATCTTGCTTTGTAAACAGAAAGATTTCAGCTGGGACACTGACCCCCACACAGTCGAGCAACTCTCTGACTGATGGTGATTGAGGAGAGCTGCACCAGGGGGCATTGACGTGACTGACAGCTCCTTATCAGCAATAAAGCAATGGCATATCAGATCAGTGGGCAGGGATTGTGTTCCCTTGTTTGTGATGCTCGACTCCTGAGAAAATCAAACTTGTAAATTTCTCCTCATTCCACACACAATTCTTTAGAAGCAACTGAACTACTGTGTGTGTATTTGAGCATGCAGAAGTGTTCTTATGTCTGCATGTGTTTTTGTGCATTTGGGTTTTCTTGTCTATGTGTTCTTGTCCGTAGATTTGTGTACTTGTGCATTTTTGTGTTCTTGTGCATGTTCTTCTGTGTGAGTTCTTGCATGTGTGCGCATGTTCCGTGCATGTGTGTGTATCAGTGTGGTTTTGAGCTTTCATATGGCAACACCAACTTACATTTAATGTAAGGAACAGGCCAAGACTGCTCATTGACAGAGACAATAAGACTGAATGCCAAACCATAAAATATGGTCAGAATTGGCTATGTTTCCTACACTACATCGCAAAAAAGTGCTTTGTTGGTTGTAAGCATTTTGGGATATTCTGAGATTGTGAAGGGCACTATGCAATTGCCAATTTTTCTTCCCATCATAATACCCTGTATTTGTATTGTTCTACTGAAGAAAAGATTATTTTTGTGGTATTTTTCTTTGTATTTTTATTATCTTACACCAGACAAAGAGCAGGGGTGAAATTAAAAAGGAAATCAGGAAACCAAAGAGAGACGATGGAAAAACAACCTTGTCAAGTAGACCTAAGGAAAGCCGAAAGATATTTTACAACCACATATAGAGCAAGGGAATAATGAAGGAAATAATAGGGACAATTAGAGACTTGACAAGTGAAGGTGAAAGATGCAGGAATGGTTGTTAATGAATAATTTGCATTTGTTTTCACAAAAAAGAGGGAAGAAGCAGACGTTGTAGTTGAGGAGGAGAAGTGTGAAAGTTTGGAGGGGATAAACATATTGAGGGAGGAAATATTAAGCTGCTCAGCAGAGCCAAATGAACTATATGCCAGGCTGTTAATGAAAGCAAGGGAAGAGATGATGGAGGCTTTGATTCCTATTTTCCAATCCTTTTGGGCTATAGGCGTGGTGGTGGCAGAATTGGAGGTCTGTTAACATTATACTGTTGTTGAAAAAGGGAGGAAAAGATAGTCTGAATAATTATAGTTCAGTCAACCTAACTTCAGTAGTGGGCAAATTATTGGAAAGATCTCTGAGAGATTTTGATGAATTGTCACTTAGTCGACCACAGATTAATCATGGATGAAGATATGCATGGATTTGAGGCTCGCTATCCTGGTCTGCTTCATACTCCTCCCAGTTTGTTTCACTCTCCTCCCAGTTTGTTTCACGCTCCTCCCAGTCTGCTTCACATTCCTCCCGGTCTGCTTCACAATCCTCCTAGTTTGTTTCACTCTCCTCCCAGTTTGTTTTACGCTCCTCCCAGTCTGCTTCACGCTCCTCCCGGTCTGCTTCACGCTCCTCCCTGTTATGCTAGAACTCTATTAAATATTAGTGAGCCCACAGTTGGAGTATTGTCAACAGTCTGGTCACTGCATTAATGGAATGATGTGATTGCACATGAGAGTTTAGAGACAGTGATGTGTTGCCAGGAATAGAGAAATGTAGCCACGAGAAAAGATTTAATAGACTGGGATGATTTTATTTGGAACGAGGAGGGTGAGTGAATATTAAATGGAGATGTATAAAATTAAAAGGAACTTGAATAGATTGGATAAGAAGGACCAGCTAGCAGAGAGATCAATACTCGGAGGGGGGAGTAATTTAATCACGCAGACAGCAGTGGTGGGACTCATGGCCTGAAAGTGAGATGAAGCAGGAAGCCTCACCACATTCAAAAAGTACTTAAGTGTGCACTTTAACATAGAATTTCAGTGCAGAAGGAGGCCACTCGGCCCATCGAGTCTGCACCGGCTCTTGGAAAGAGCAGCCTACCCGAGGTCAACACCTCCACCCTATTCCCACTAAGGGCAATTTTGGACACTAAGGGCAATTTATCATGGCCAATCCACCTAACCTGCACATCTTTGGACTGTGGGAGGAAACCGGAGCACCCGGAGGAAACCCACGCACACACGGGGAGGATTTGCAGACTCCGCGCAGACAGTGACCCAAACCGGGAATCGAACCTGAGACCCTGGAGCTGTGAAGCAATTGTGCTATCCACAATGCTACCGTGCTGCACTTGAGGTGATGTAACCCAGGACTATTGCATTAACTTAGTCAAATTTTGATGACAAGTTTCATAGTCCTACTCCAGAGATGTTGGTTGGTAATCTAGGCTGAAGGTTTAGTGCCGTACAGCAGGAATGCTGCACAGTCAGAGATGCTACTTTTCAGCTGAAACTTTAAACCGAGGTCCTGTCTGCCCTCTCAGGTGAACATGAAAAACTCTGGTCTATTGGAAGAGCAGCAGGCGGAGTTATCCCTCATAACTTGGCCAATATCCTCCCCTCAGCCAACATGTGATAAAGCCATGCATGACCTAGTCATTTATCTCTTTGCTGTTTGTACGAGTTTGCAGGGCATGAATTGGCTGTTGCATTTTCTATAATCACAGAAATGACCACAATCTAAATGTGCCTCATTGCTGGGAGATCCTTGTGGTCATGAATGGCGCTATAGAAATGTGAGCCTTTTTCGTTGTTTTAGAGCTGAAAGTCAGCAAATCTCGGCAGTCTTTCCAGCAGCAATAAAAGTCCTGAAATAAATTTGTGCAGGAAATTGCTTTTTCTGTAACCGGTGAAGAAATGAAGATTGTGTTAGTTGGCAGGCAATAAATAGAAAAGATTGCTTGTGTGTCAGGGGAGAGAAAAAAAAATCTCCCAAATGTTTTCATTTAAAGGTGGGTAATGAAGTTACATATATTCAGTCCATTTCTCAGTGGAGCTGTGCTTAAAGTGCAAAACTGCTGACAGATTTTCCATTGACTTGTCAATTTCGCCATGAAATGTATTGAAGTGGGAGAGTATCACAGTGAAACAAACCGCTGGTGCAGCTGGAGATAGCCTGTGGCTGAATTGAAAATGGCTTCACGCTGCATTGTTAGTGTGAACCTGGCTGTTGTGCCAGATCCATGTGTTGTACATTTAGCTGAACAGGACTATCTCAATGTGGATACAGACACCATAGTCTCAGACGACCAAAGGCTACTTTTCTCTTTGAGGGAGAGAGCTGACTGGTGGTGATTTAATCTGAGGATCACAACACCTCAGGCGAGGGGCAAGGTTGAGAAGGCAGAGCCTTCATGAATAATAACCTCAGCCTGATCTGTTAACCTCGCTCTGCATCATAAACCAGCTGCCTAGCTAACTGAGCTGAACCAGCCCCAGTACTTGGTACTCGTATAAAAACAACCCCTTCATTAGTTCGTGATTAAGCCCCTGTAGTTAATTGCACATGCACACGCCCATACCCATATAAACAAAAGCAAATTACTGCAGTTGCTGGAATCTGAAACCAGCGCCGGTTTTTTGGCGGGGGGTGGGAGTGGGGGGGGGGGGGATCGCGCCGCGCCAGTCGGGGGCCGTTGGCAGCGGCCCCCCCGGCAATTCTCCAGCCTGCGATGGGCTGAGTGGCCGCCCGTTTTCGGCGAGTCCCGCTGGCGTAAATTAGACCAGGTCAGTACCGGTGGGACCTGACTCTGCAGGCGGCCTGCGGAGTCCTCGGGGGGGGGCGCGGAGGGATTTGGCCTGGGGGGGGCGGGGGGGGGGGGCACGGTGGCCCCCACGGTGGCCTGGCCCGCAATCAGGGCCCACCGATCCGCGGGCAGGCCTGTGCCGTGGGGACACTCATTCCCTCCGTGCCGTCCAGTGTAACGGTCCGCCATGGCCGGTGCGGAGGAGAACCCCCCTGCTCATGCGCTGGGATGACGCCAGCACACGCTGGCGCTCCTGCACATGCGCCAACTCGCGCCGGCCGACAGAGGCCCTTCGGCACTGGTTGCCGCGGCGCCAATCCCCCAGGCGCCGGCCTAACCCCTTAAGGTGCGGAGGATTCCGCACCTTCCGGCAGCCCACTGCCAGAGTGGTTCACGCCACTCCTCGGCGTCGGTACTGCCCACCCCGCCGGGTAGGGGAGAATCCTGCCCCTGGTTTATTGCTGCTCCCAATGTGGTCTCCTCTATATCGGAGAGACCAAATGCAGACTGGGTGATCGCTTTGCTGAGCACCTTCAGTCTGTGTGCATTCAGGACCCTGACCTTCCCGTTGCTTGCCATTTTAACACAAGACCCCGCTCCCATGCCCACATGTCTGTCCTTGGCATGCTGCAGCAATGTTCCAGTGAAGCTCAACGCAAACTGGAGGAACAGCATCTCATCTTCCATTTAGGCACCTTCTGGTCTCAACATTCAATGTCTTTTATCATTTCTTTCTTTATATATATTTAATCCCTTCCCCCCACCATCTTATCCACCTTTCCTGACCCTTTCTCCCCTTTGCTTCCCCCTTCCCCTCCCCCCACATCTACATCTGTCACAGTTTACCCTGGAGACTCTCACTGGGGACTGCCATTAGCACTCTTTCCCCATGGTTTCTGTGGCTATTAGCATCCTATTTCCCTAGGTTTCTGTGGCTATGACCAATCTTTCATTCTCACTCCACAGTATAAATATTTCCAACTTTGACAAAGGTTCATCTGGACTCAAAACGTTAGCTCTTTTCTCTCCCTACAGATGCTGCCAGACCTGCTAAAATCCTCTTTGGTCCCATACCAAAATGTGTGTGTGTGTGTGCATATTATATGTACATAGTAAAATATGTATATTATGGGCGCGATTCTCTGCCTCATTGCACTCTCACTCGAGCAAAATGAGGCCGGTGAATTGTGGGAGAGGCCGAAAATATGAATCGCGCCAGGTGCCAGTTTGCGATGCAACCGCCCGCTCCCATAGGAGAAATTGCGATCTCACCGTAGCGTGACGCAAAACCAATTATCACCACTTAAGCCCTATTTCCATACAATTAACGGGAGTGACCCCATATCCAACGGCCTTCCATGATTCATCAGCTCCCCCAGAAAGTTGGCTCCGATTAGTACTCCTTTTGAAAAACGTGAACCTCGCAGAAGGGCTTCTGTGGAGAGACGAGGAGTAGCCATCTTTGTCACAGGCAAAGAGCCCGAGGACGCAGGGCTGGCCACCCCAGTGCTTGGTCGTAGGATTGTGGGTGACCCTCTTTTGAGGGGGGAGGTCATGAGGGACCCACCGCTGGGGGGGTGCCTTCATAGGGCTGGGTCGCCATGAGCGTGAGTCTCTGGATAGGCAGCCGGGGGCAACCTCTGGATCATGTGTACCCCTTCTCCTGGCAACCCTTGTCCCTGCCAGCCTGCCCCACTGACCACTCATAACCCCCACCGACTGCCGAGTGGCTGAGGCTAATGCTAATAGGAAATTGGCAATCGTGGTTAAGTGAGCACTTTACACAACCCAAGTGGATTCCCGTGGGTGAGCGGGCCATGGAGCATGTGGGAGTAATTGCCTAGCATTCCAATCAGACCATGATGCCTGGACACTGTGACTGAACGCTGCAAGAGGCAACACCACACATGCATCAGCCAACATTCGAACATCCAGGGCATAGTACATAGCTCCACAGAGATGTCCGCGGCCGGAGGGTGGGTGAGTGCCGAGTGGAGTGGACTAGCACCCGATCCAGGTGACGTTAAGTGCGGGTGTCTGGGGCACAGGGTCTGGGCTCTTGTGAGGGGGGGCCCACTGTGGCCAGGTGTGCGTGAGCAAGAAGTTCCGGGTGGGTCAATGGGGGTATGGACGGACCCGGGGTGAGAGCCGCCGCTGTTCATCAGTCTAACACCTTCTCCCAATATCTTACAGATATTGAACGCTATTGCATGGATTTTGGACCCAGAACTTGCCCTAGTGCCGCCTCTGCTAGGCCAGGCGGCTAGACCACGGCAGCAGCATCTGCAGATGCTCGAGGCAGCGACCGTGTACCAGACCCCGCCCCACACCCTGAAGACCTGGCCGCCCATCAGGCCAGGGATGGACCCAGAGGGGGAGTCTCGTGGCAACCTAGGGTCTATAAGTGTCACTGGTCATTTGAACAGATGACGGACAGCGCGTGCAACGAGGAGACGGTGGGGCATCTGTGCCATGTCTTTGTGGACTCCTCGGGATTATTCCAGGCTCAAGCAGGACCTGAATGGTATTTCACAGGCCACAGCCGACAGTTGCATCCGACAGGCTGGAACACTTTTTTTTTCTTTTTTTAAAAATAAATTTAGAGGACCCAATTCTTTTCTTCCCAATTGAGGGGCAATTCAGCGTGGCCAATCCACTTAGTCTGCACATCTTTGGGTTGTGGGGGTGAGACCCACGAAAACATGGGGAGAATGTGCAAACTCCACACAGACAGTGACCCAGGGCCGGGATCGAACTGGGTCCTCAGCATCGTGAGGCAGCAGTGCTGTTGACTGCGCTACCATGCTGCCCCGCCCGTCTGGAAAACTACATCAACTTTGACATGGACCAAGCCCAGCAAGATGCCCGGGCAGCAGATTTATCCACCATTGCCGGGATGCCCCAGGTCTAGGGTGTCATAGATGGCATGTACGTGGCCCTGTGCTCACCGGATCACCTGGACATGCCCTCTGTTCATAGAAAGGGGTTACATTCCCTGAACATACAGCTCATGTGTGACCAGGGAGTGTCCATGTCAGCTCCATCCTGGAGCAGACAGTCATCCCAGGCCTCTTCGAGGACAACCACAGGATGGACACTGGCTCTTGGGGTTAAGGGGAACCAGCTGAGGATCTCGCTAACGGCGCCAGTAAGGAGGCTAGAGACTGAAGCGAAGACCCGTTACAACGAGGTCCATGTGGCCACCTGGGCCGTCATTGAGCGGTGCGTCAGACTCTTCAAGATGCCGTTCTAATGCCTTGACCACTCTGGTGGTCTGCTCTGCCCTCCACAAACTCGCACAGCAGCGGGGTGACGAGCTGGAGGTTGCGATTAGGAACATGTCGCCACCTCTGAGGAGGAGAACGAGGATGATGAGGCTGCCACTCTTGGAGCTGGCGCGGGCCATCCCACCAAGTGCGGGAGAATCCCATCCATGATGTCTGGCACACCACTGCCAGTCTATGGCCTCTCCCCATGATTGTTGGAGAGCTTTTCCTGAGGAGACTGTCATGTGAGCGTACCTTTAAGAAATCAGTGTTTAGGAAATGTACCTTTAAGAAATGGGTATTATCAGTGATGTCAGAGAGTGGGTAGAGCTGGGCTGTCTGTCAGCTATTTACTTTCGTTTTTGAGCAGGCTGCAGGGTGTGTTTTAGTTTCATTTTCAGAGCTGGATGACTGCAGTCACAGCCAGAAGGTGTATGAATCTCTCTCTATAATCTAAAGACTGTAAATCGATCCTCGTGATTCAAAAGTAATAACAGTAGTGACTTTAACCTGATGTACTTCTGGAAAGGGGTGTTTTAAGTCTTATGGATGTTAAAAGGAAAGTTTAAAGGATTACTTAGTGTTGTATTCTTTGGGGGTTGTATTTGAATTAATAGTTGCTAAGATGTTCACTGTATGTTTTATAAAGGTTAACTTGAGTTCACAGAATAAACATTTTTTTTCTTTAAAAAATACCTTTCCATTTCTGCTGTGCCACACCTGTAGAGTGGGCGGTGTGCTCCCCATACCACAATCTAGTAAAAGTTGTGGATCAGGTGAACTCCATGTTACACTTTGGGGTTCTCTAAACCCTGGCCCATAACAAGACACAGACATTGTTAGCCACACAGGTGTTTCAAAGTGGTGGGAAGGGAGGAGGGTACATTGGGAGGGCTGAAGGGGAGAGGGGGTGGAGGAAGGGTTGAGGGAGTTGAAGACGAGGGAGGTGGAGGATGGGTTGGGATGTTGAAAGGGAGGGGGTAGTTGAAGCGGGGGTGGAGGTGGTATTGGTGTCTACTCACTCGAGCTGCCCAGTGTAGGTCATTGTCCTTCTTGCACTGGAGGCCACTCCTTCTGGTCACATTCCCCGAACACACTGCCGCTGCCACCATGTCCCAGGTGGCACTGGCTGCCCTATAGCTGACCTGGATGCTCAGGGGAACAGGACTTCCCTCCTGGCCTTGTTATGGGCCAGGGTTTAGAGAATCCCAAAGTGTATCATGGAGTTCACCTGACCCACAACTTTTAATAGATTGTTGTATGTGGAGCACACTGCTTACTCTACAGCAGAAAATGGACCAGTGGTTTTTTAAAACAAAACAATGTTTATTCTATGAACTCAAGTTAACCTTTCTAAAACAAACAGTGAACATTTTAGCAACCAGTAAATCAAATACACCCCCCAAAGAATACAACACTAAGTTATCTGTATGCTGTTCTTTTAACATCCAAAAACTTAACAAACCTTCAAACAGGAGCACATTAGGGTTTACATTGAAGACTGAAAACATTTATAATTCTTCTGAATTCACCAAATGACCAAGAGATAGTCCTTCATGGCAGAGATCAACAGCAGTGCAGCTCAAAGACACTCCCAAGCTTTCTCAAACTGAAACTAAAGAAAGCAGAAGTGGAGCTCAGCTCCACCCACACTCTGACATCACTCCAGTAATATGAGAAGCTCCATTTCTTAAAGGTACATTTCTTAAACACCCACTTCTTAAAGGGTACTCCCATATGGCAGCCTCCATAGTGGCTGGCAGCCCCCCTCGGTCAGCGTACCTGAATCCTCGGGCTGGTCTCCTGGGTGCCATTGTTGTGAACTGACTGGGGTTGGTTGAGCAAGTGCAGCTTAAGTGCTGCTCGACCTTGTTAGCGGAGGGCTGTCGGGCATGGTCCTGGCGAATCAGCTGGTGAGCCTTCATTTGCGGAGAGAAACCCATGCAGCCTCGTTAAGTGAACCAATAAATGTTGAATAGCGTCGCCGGCCTTGCTAGATTGAGGACCAGGAAGCTCGCGGCAATTCCCGCTCTCTACCACACTTCGAAAACTTTTAGAAGAATCGCCCCCCCCCCCTGTCATTGTCAGCTTCTCAATGTTCGATACAACATTTTACTGACAGGATGTGCTAAATTGCTATAGAACCAGCAGCATCATCCAATTAATTGCGCTCTTTCCATTTTGGAAGATATTTTCCCGGGGACAGATTACCAGAAAATGACAGGGAGATTAAAAAACCCGCTTCCTGAATGACATAAATGAGCAAAAGAACGATTGGTCCTGTGTTTGGTGGAGAGTCACATGGTATAAGTGACCTGAGATTTCCCAGTAATTGCGCCTCTGAGACACACAGATCACAAAATGTTTTGATCTTCAGCCTGGGCTGAGGGGACTGGGCTGGGAACAGGTTGTCACACTCCTCAAGATGAGATGGATATAAGCAGATGCCCTGTCCATCCACACTGCTTGCCAGCAACCTTGTAAAACATTCAGCTGATGGGCAGCCTGTGAAAATAACCTGGGGCGGGATTCTCCGACCCCCTGCCGGGTCGGAGAATCGCTGGGGACCGACGTCAATCCCGCCCCCGCCATGTCCCGAATTCTCCGCCACCAGAGATTCGGCGGGGGCGGGAATCGCGCCGCGTCGGTCGGCAGGCCCCCCCCCCCCCCGACGATTCTCCAGCCCACGATGGGCCGAAGTCCCACCGCTGTCAACCCTCTGGGGCTGGTTTAGCTCACTCGGCTAAATCGCTGGCTTTTAAAGCAGACCAAGAAGGCCAGCAGCAAGGTTCGATTCCCGTACCAGCCTCCCCGGACAGGCACCGGAATGTGGCGACTAGGGGCTTTTCACAGTAACTTCATTGAAGCCTACTCGTGACAATAAGCGATTTTCATTTTCATTTCATTCTCCCGCCGGCATGGATCAAACCACCTACCTTGCCGGCGGGAGCAGGCGGCGTGAGCGGACTCCTTGTCCACCAGCACTTTAAAACTTACTGAATTGTGGTCACTGTTCCAGAAATGCTCCCCTCCTGAAACTTCTACCACCTGGCCGGGCTCATTCCCCAATACCAGGTCCAGTACAGCCACTTCCCTAGTTGGACTGTCTACATATTGTTTTAAGAAGCCCTCCTGGATGCTCCTTGCAAACTCTGCCCCGTCCAAGCCCCTAGCAAAATCAGTGTTTCAAATCCCGCCATGACCATATCACCCTCGATCTCTCTAGTCTCCTCCAGCCTCACAACCCTCCATGATATATGCACTCCGCTAATTCAGGCATTTTGAGCATCCCTGATGTTAATCGCTCTACGATTAGTGATGGTGCCTTCATCAGCCTAAGTCATTAGCTATGGAGTTCCACCCCAAAACCCCTTTGCCTCTGGTCTTCCTTTCAGACGATTCTTAAAACATAGACCAAGAAGTTGGACAATATCTCCTCTGGCTCCGGTTGAATATGTTTCTGATTACACTCCGTGAATATTCATGATAAAGACAATGGCCCGGATTTTCCTGACATAGCAAACCCTCCCCCTGCCTGCAGTGCCAGCCCATCCTATTTTCATGGTGGGATGGTGGGGATGGGCTGGAGTCAGGGCCTTCAACTCTTTAAGAAGGGCAGCGGTGGGGAAGAAGTATGAGCAAATTCTGAGGTGGGCAGGTTCTGGCATCCAGTCAATTTGCTGAAACAGTGGCACGGTTAACTTGATAAGGGATAAGCACCTTACTACTCACCCCCTCTCTCCCCCCCCCCCCCCCCCCCCATGCCTACTTCCTAAGTATCCACTAAGGACAGAACATAAGTACGATAATGACATTGGAAAGTGTTTAGATTTCTCATTAAACTGTCACAATAAATAAACAGCAATTCAAAAACATTAAAAACAACCTTAGTCCTCTTAAGAACTCATAAAACTGTCAATAAAAACAAAGCTCCCAGTCTGCTTCAAAGCTCTTTCAACAGTATCTGCTGAGCTAAAACCATTATGTTGGTTTAAGGTCAGCCAAGCATTCGTAATGAGTCAAAAACAACCTCCAGAGCCGAATACATTAAAACCTTCGAAGTAATGGAACAGGTGACTGAGTTTCAGTCAAAGAAGTCAGCCAATGGGCGGCAAGATGGCACAGTGGTTAGCACTGCTGCCTCACAGCGCCAGGGACCCAGGTTCAATCTGGCCTCAGGTGACTGGCTGTGTGGAGTTTGCATGTTCTCCCCGTGTCTGTGCGGCCTTCCTCTCGGTGCTGCGGTTTCCTCCCACAGTGCAAAGATGTGCAGGTTAGGTGGATTGACCATGCTAAATTGCCCTTTGTGTCCAAAAAAGTTAGGTGGGGTTACTGGGTTATGGGGGACAGGGTGGAGGTGTGGACTTAAGTCGGGTGTTCTTTCCAAGGGCAGACTCGATGGGCTGAACGGCCTCATTCTGCGCTTTAAATTCTATGATTCTATGATCTATTCAGTTATTTCACAGGCTCAACAAATGGCTGGGCTTTCAATCAATGTAAAGATCAAAGCAGAGGTTTCAACTAACCTATTATAACCTGAATCTTAATATTGTTGAATGTATGTGAAGATTTTTCGATTTTCACAATGTTGGTTGATATAATGGTCACTGTTTTTTAAAGATTGTCCATCAGCAATCGCTCTATTTAAAACATACTCAACTCATTATACAGCATCCCATTGTGGCATGTGAAGGAGTCAACATTTTTGAACAATCTGTCAAAAGATTCTCAGTTCCAAATTAGTATTTGTCAATGATTCACAACTCCTCAGAGTGACACAAACCACGCTGCCGACCAAAATGCGGTCATCTCCACGGGAATAGCAACTGATCTAAAATTCCCAAAGCAAGGGTGGGATTGTTATGAATAGGCTCCCTACCAACACCATTATATCACACCCGTAAAAATCCCACTTGACAGGAATGGGGATGGGAATTCCAGAGACGGGCCCCACCCGCCATTTTATATCCTGGCCCATGCCGTTCTGCATGGACAGAGGCATGAAAATCTGGCCCTATAAATCGGTAAGCACTAATCGCCCAAAAGATTTTTTTTTCCATTAGGGGCAATTTCGCACAGCCAATCCATCTACCCTGCACATCTTTGGGTTGTGGAGCTGAGACCCACACAGACACAGGGAGAACGTGCAAACTCCACATGGTCAGTGACCCGGGGCTGGGGTCAAACCCGGGTCCTCGTCACCGTGAGGCAGCAGTGCTAACCATTGCACCACCATGCCGCCACTGATCGTCGAGGGTGCGAGGTGTACCAGGCACATCTTTGCATTTTGAACCAATTATTTATGAAGACCATTTACATTTACTGGGAGAATTTTAAGCACTTCTTGCAATATCGGTCATGCAATCTTTACATCCACCTGAACAGGAAGATGAGACCTTGGTGCAGCTGAAAGAACAATCGTACCTTCAACAGAGCAGTCCTCCCTCAAGACCATGCTGACATCAATGGTGGGGCTTGCATGGGTCTTATTCTGAGGCGAGAGTATATTCAAATGTAATAAGCTGCTTTTTGACCCATTGTTTCAATAGAATCTATAGAATCCTTACAGTGCAGAACGAGACCATTCAACCCACCGGGTCTGCACCAACCCTCCGAAAGAGCACTTTACCTAGGCCCAATCTCCCGTCTTATCCCTGTAACCCTGCACACGCATTTATCATGGCCAATACACCTAAACTGCACATCTTTGGACTGTGGGAGGAAAGTGGAGAACCAGGAGGAAACCCACGCACACACGGGGAGAACGTGCAGACTCCGCATAGACAGTGACCCAAAGCCTGAATTGAGCCTGGGCCCCCATCCCTGTGAAGGAGCAGTGCTATTCACTGGTGGTGATCAAATTTAAGTTAGTGTTGTGCTGAGCTATAACATCTATTATTCATATTGCAGCTTCCTATCGTGGCTTCATCAATCGTTACACTTTACTTCCTGGAGCTGACGGATCTGTTCAGACCAGCCAAAGTGGGTTTTCAGTGTTATGATCGTGCACTGAGCATGCCCTATGTGGAATCCAGTGAAGAACTCATCCCACTGCTGATGCTCCTCAGCTTAGCATTTGCTGGACCAGCAGCCTCTGTAAGTAACTTCAATTTCACTCAGTGAATACTGCTTGATAATGACACAGCAACAGCAAGAGGCCATTCAGCCCCTCGAGTGTCTTCAGCACACGAGTAGACAATTATTGAGCTGTCCCTCAGCCCCAATTGCTCACCTTGGTTTCTTATGCCTTAACTCATTACAAACATTTCAATCTTAGTTTTGAATATTTCAGTTGACCCCCGACCTCAGATCTTTGTGGGAGAGATTCCCTTGGCCTTTTTTAGAAGTGTTTCCTGACAAGATTTCTGAATGACCTCCTTCTAATTTTAAGGTATGGCCCCCTTGTTCTGCACTCATTGAGCAGTGGGAATAGCTTCTCTTTATCAAGGGAATAAAATAATTTAATCATCTTAAGTACTGCAACTAAATGTAACATGGAACACTGGCTGACTTTACTATATCATCTCTTTCGCACTCTGGGAAAGAGGGTTCTCTCAGTCAAGTGTCCTGAAGGCTACAGTAAATTTCCCCTCTTGCACTGTAACCTCTCCAGTCCAGAAATCCACTGTTCCGAAACACCAATTATCCAGAAATGTTTTGAACAGACCTAAGCACCTCATGTCCCGATCGCAACACAATACTTTGGGAGCAGAAACATGGAAGAAACAATATTTATTGCTACTCTCTCATGTTTTATCACTGTTTTATGCTCCAGGTAAATACTTAGGATGTTTTGTGGTTCACATATTTGTGATGATGCATTCGAACACCATTCTGTAATCCAGAAAAATTCAGAAACGATGCATTCTAGACTGGGCAGGTTACAGTGTATAAACTTTGGATTCATTGATAGAATCTTCTCTCAGTACTCTCTGTAGTATTTTCATTGAGGGCATGTGAGCAACATTCTGGGTGAAGATGGTTGCTCAAGTCACAAAAATAAGGTGGTAACCCACGTATTGGGGTGTTGTGAGGTCTCCAAGGTATTGGGTTAAATTTTGACAAGTCCTCTCCCCAAATCCCCCTGTAAGAAGTCTTACAACACCAGGTTAAAGTCCAACAGGTTTGTTTCAAACACGAGCTTTCAGAGCAGTGCTCCAAAAGCTCATGTTTGAAACAAACCTGTTGGACTTTAACCTGGTGCTGTCAGACTTATTGCTGTGCTCACCCCAGTCCAATGCCGGCATCTCCACATCACAAATCCCCCTGAGGCAGAGACGGGGCAGAAATGGCAGAAGCAGTTGTTTCTCTGGTTTGCCACACAAACGTTCTCTGAAATGACAGAGGGAGTGGGAGAACTCCCCACATGTAATTGATGAAGGGCAGCACGGTAGCATTGTGGATAGCACAATCACTTCACAGCTCCAGGGTCCCAGGTTCGATTCCGGCTTGGGTCACTGTCTGTGCGGAGTCTGCACATCCTCCCCGTGTGTGCGTGGGTTTCCTCCGGGTGCTCCGGTTTCCTCCCACAGTCCAAAGATGTACAGGTTAGGTGGATTGGCCATGATAAATTGCCCTTAGTGTCCAAAATTGCCCTTAGTGTTGGGTGGGGTTACTGGGTTATGGGAATAGGGTGGAGGTGTTAACCTTGGGTAAGGTGCTCTTTCCAGGAGCCGGTGCAGACTCGATGGGCCGAATGGCCTCCTTCTGCACTGTAAATTCTATGATAATGAAGAAACATTTAAATCAGAATCCCGTACGATCTGCAGATATCTCGAAATGCCAAGCAGATCTTGACTTCCTGGGTGAAGACTGATTCCCCCAGCACAGTCAGGCCTTCCCAAATCTTTAGGCTCATTAGCTTCAAATTGTGGCAAACCATTCTCTCAGTCATCTGCCCGAATTCTGTCCTAACTTTTGGTTGGTGAGGTTCCACCTCTCTCCCCTTCCTGGTGTGGGAAACTTGTCATGATAAAGATACAATATAAATCCAAGTGTTTTGTTCAGAAGGCCTCGAAATTTGTGTAGGTCATGTTGATTTTGCTTGCCAGCTGCAGAATTGGAGAAGGCTCACCCAATTAATTGCCACTTAAGTGGCCAGAGGTGGGGCTTCCATAGCATCAAGGACCCTAGGGCGGAAATCGTAGCCTCTATGAGTTGCTGGCCAACCAGAGGCCAGCACCTATACATTGCCAACCATGCCATTGGGAGAGTTGTGGTACCTACTGGTAATGCATCTGTCCAAGGCTGAGGATTGCCAAGGGACCCAGGCTATAGGTTAGTGATGGTGGGAATGGGGTCATGGGAATCAGAGGCAAGGAACGGCTTGCTTCTTAGTGGGTACCTCCTCCCATTCCTGATGCCAGGTCCTTTGATCAAGCACTGAATGCCTTTGAACAAGCGGCTGCCCCCTGGGCGTCTGTGCTCAGACATGACAAGATTTCTTTTACAGGCTTCCTTGGTGGAAACTTCCCTGCCTGCTACTGGTTAAATGCCATTTTGGCAGAATCAGGCCACCAAATGGGTATTTCCCATGAGCCTCCCTGTCCCAGACTTAATCAGGGCAGAATAGGGAAGGTGGCAGGGCCCCTATCCCTCACCCTCCCACCCAAGGAAATATCTCAGAGGGGTGAGAATTTTCAGAGGGTGAGGGATGGGGTGGACATTGTCACAGGTGAAAGATGGTGTAGACATTGTCGAGGGTGAGGGAGGGAGTGAACATTTTTGAAAGTGAAGGAGTGGGTGAGAATTATCAGGGATGAGGGTGGGGCTGGTCATTGTTGAGGATGAGGGAGGGGCTGAATATTTTTGGGGGTTCTGGAGTGAACATTGTCAGGGATGTGCGAGGCATGTGAGAATTATTAGGGATGAAGGAAAGAGTGAGCATTGTTGGAGGTGGGAGTGAGAATAGTATCGAGGTGAGTGAGGGAAGGGTGAACATTGTCAGGGGTGGGGCATGACAATATTGCCGGAAGGTGAGGCTGTGCAGTGTTTTGGGTGACAAATCCATTTAAAAACAACATCATTTAATGAGGTGATCCTTAAGGGTTGTAATTTCAGTTCATGACAAAAACACTGGAATTACACTGTCCAGTTGGCCTCCCAACTCGGTTCATCATGGGAGTCCAACTAGAACTAGGGTGGATGCGCGAAGGCTCCAGTGTAAAACGGTAAATGAACAGTTTAAATCACGGTCAGTCATGGGCGCGCACACTCCACCAATGACTGGAAATCCGGGCCATGATATTTTCATGGTTTTCATGATTCTTTTTCTGTGTTTGTTTGTTTTTTAACTCCAGATTATGATTGGAGAAGGGATTGTCTATTGCTGCCAATCAAAGCTAAAGAATAAAGCAGGTTCTGAGGGCAGCATTAACGCAGGAGGATGCAACTTCAACTCCTTCCTGAGGCGGACTGTAAGGTTTGTTGGTAGGTTCAGTAATACTATGCAAACTGCTCGCTAAGTTATTTCATAGGAACATCAAAATGATTGCACAAAGAAAGGCCAAGGTCCATCTCAATCACCGTCTACCCATCCTGGCATGATACGCAGTAATGGGATCGTTATTAATCACTGCATTTAATCTCTATCAAGCAGGCTCCAAACTTTGTCAAATCCTCATTGAGGTGTGCAGAATACACATCATGACTCCGGTACTCTTCTTCTGCACTCCCACTTTGTCAGAAAAGAACATAAATCAAATCAAGCCAGTCAAGGAAAATTAGGATTAAACAGGGAATGGTAAATTGGAGGTCAGATGTTTGACTGGAGCCAAGGCGTAGAGTATTAACAGGCTCAAGGGTTTGTTCCTTAGTAGAATTTTAAGGATGGAGAGAGCTTGGCTCTCCCGAGAGTCAGTGCATAACGTGCTACCCCCGACTCGCGGAAGCCCACTGGCATTTTCATAGAATCCATATCGTGCAGAAGGAGGCCATCTGGCCCATCGAATCTGCACCGACCCTCTGAAAGAGCAACCCACGCAGCCCCCCTACCCCCCTCCCCGCCTCCCACCGTGCCCAATTCCAGTGCCCCCACCTAACATTTTTTGGACAGTAAGGGGCAATTTACCACGACCAGTCCACCTAACCTGCACAACTTTTTAGAGTGGGAGGAAACCAGAGCACCCGGAGAAAACCCACAAAGACACTGGGAGAAAGTGCAACCTGCACACGGTTTACCGCTCACTTGAGCATTGATTGGCCGAAGAATTGAGGCTGGGTGGGAAAGGGCCCTTCAGGGGGCACTTAACGGCCTTGATAAGTGAAAGGCTGCCCAAGACCCTGCCTGCTGAACTGTGAAATTGCATCTGGGATTCTGGGGGGGAGCCCGTCCATTTAATTTTACATCTCCCCCCACCTGCCATAACTCCACCTCAGAATCCATCTTGGGGTGAGCGTAAAATTCTTCCCTATGTTTCTATGGAAAACCTAGACATGAAGAACACCCAGAGTTTGAAGAGCTGTGGAAATCACATGCCCTTAACATAATGTTGGCACCCTTGTCTATAGATTCCATCAGATCCCTAGAGGTGGAGTAGATTGCACCAGTAACTGGTAGTCAAGGATTAGTGGGGAGGGGAGGTGAATGGCAGCGTTGAAGAGATAGGCTTCAAAGGACCACTTTGAATGTGAGGAGTGATGAGGGCAAAATGGAAGAATTTTGTCACGAGAACCCCATAGCTTTGGGTTGTAATGGATGATGGCTCTGCTATCAATAGCTTAGTGGCTAGATGAAGAAATCGATCAGCTTTAAAGAATGGGTTTCTTTTCCTTTGATCCTCCAACATCCAAATGTATTGAGAGGGATTTTACCCATCAGTAGCACTGGCTGCATGCCTACCTGGATCCACTAACCTGCTTCATTATAAAGGGTCTATGGAATACCAGGGGCTGAATTCTCCGCCCCGTGGCGCCACATTTCTGCCCCGACCTGTCGGCGGGATTCTCCGTCACGCCAGCCGGCCAATGGGGTTTCCCATTGTGGGGCAGCCCCACACCCTCGGGAAACCCCCGTGCACCGGCAAAACGGAGAATCACGCCGGCGGAGAATCCCGCCCCATGTTCCCAATAGCTCATGTGGAGTATAGGCAGGAAATTACTGCAGTACCTTTACTGCAATTGTACAGGGCGTTGATGGAGTATTGTGTACAGTTTTGATGTCTTTATCTGAGGAAGGATGTTCTTACTATCAAGGGAGTACAGCAAAGGTTTACCAGGCTGATACCTGCGATGGCGGAACTGTCATGTGAAGTGGGTTAGGATTTTAGTAGAGAAACTTATAAAGTTCGAACAGGATTAGACCAGGTTGATTCAGAAAGAATGTTCCCCATTGTGGGGGAGCCCAGAACTAGGGGATCATAGTTTGAGGATACCCTTTCAGGACTGAGGGGGGTAGAAATTTCTTCACCCAGAGGGTGGTGAATCTGTGGAATTTACTACCACAAAAAGTAGTTGAGGCCAAAACGTTGTGCAGTTTCAAGAAAGAATTAGATATAACTCTTGGGGCGAAGGAAATTGAGGGATATGAGGGGCAAGGTGAGATTAGGGTATTGAACTTGATGATCAGCATGATCATAATGAATGGCGGAGCCGGCTCGAAGGGCCGAATGGACTTCTCCTGCTTCTATTTTCTATGTGTGTATGTTTCGATGTATTACACCTATCCCTATCCTCAAACAATACCAGACATGGTTTCAATGCTATCAGCATGGGATGATGCCATTAATTTCTCTACTTCAAGCACTTTTGTGTAGAGAGAGGTTATTTCCAAATATACAAGCACTGACAGATAGGAAAAAAAACCCTTGTTCATTTAGTCAATCATATTCAGCATGTCGTCTGCATCACAATTTAGAGGGCCGGATTTTGCAGAGATCGCAGCCAGTTAAGAAGCTTCTCCTGGAGCCCCATCCAATTAAGGACAGTGAGTGGAGCAGAGAACGGGCAGGCCTAATTGGAGAATTCACAGTGATGGGCAGCACGGTGATACAGTTGTTAGCACTGCTGCCTCACAGTGCCAGGGACCCGGGTTCAATTCCAAACTTGGGTGACTGTGTGGAGTTTGCAGGTTTTCCCCGTGCCTGTGTGGGCTTCCTCCGGGTGCTCCGGTTTCTTCCCACGGTCCAAAGATGTGCCGGTTAGGTGGATTGGCCGTGCAAAATTGCCCCTTAATGTCCAAAAGTTAGGTAGGATTACGAGGAGAGGGTAGGGGAGTGGGCCTCAGTAGGGTATTCTTTCAGAGGGCTAGTGCAGACTCGATGGGCGGAAAGGAATTCTATGGTTCCATGATTCTACGTCTGGCGGGATGTCCACCTGCGACAGGTGGTGCTGTTTATGTAGGTTAGAGAAAGCAGCGGCACGTCAATACGGAAGAACATTAAATGTGTCCATTAGGGAGGAGATCCTCTGGAAGGAGGTTAGATTTAAAGGATGACTTGCTCTCCCTATCCCACTCCCCCCCCCTGAAACCCTGGCCTACCATCTCCAGTCAATGACTGACTCCAGCCTCAGTGGGAAACCCATCTGCCAGCAATGATCCCAGCAATGTCACCAATTTGGGGACTGAATTGAACTTCATTAGTTTCCTGCTGCTACCGGCTGGGTGGGTGGGTAGTGCCAGTCAGAGGCTGCCTCCAGCAAAATCTCTGAGAAGTCAGATCACATCAGCCTCAACATGAGATACTCTCACTTTGCTCCCAAACCCGCTTCCAGATTTATCTCTGTGGAACCAGAAAATAGTTAACCTGTAGGACGCAATCTACCGGCCAAGCTGCACCCGAATAGCAGCACGTCGCAGCACGACATGGCCAGTAAATGCTGGGAGACTCCCAGGATTAACCCGGCTCGCCATGCCTCAGGAGATCTAACGTGATCTCACGAGACATTGCGATGTGAAGACTGCCCGCCCATTGTGGGCAGGATCACTTTTTGGCAAATCTGCATAATAGAGCGAGACAGCTAGTCTCATTCTAATATTCAGTTCCCTGAGGTGACCAAAGCTTTGGGATCTATCCCATTTCTCTTGGAGACCTCGACAAGGGCCGTTCACTGCTGGTCTCCACAAACGGCGACCAGATGGAACGGCACTTGTGCGGGTCTCCCAAGGGGTCAGAGGTCCCCACGTGCTTGCCCTTTGGGCAGGGTAGCATCCTGGCACTGCTGGTGCCAGCCTGGCACCCTGGCATTGCCTCTTGGGTGCCAGCCTGGCACTGCCAATGTGCCAAGCTGGCATTTTGTGTACGTGGGGCTCGGGCCAGGGGTTTGCCCTGCGTGGGTGTGAGGTGGGGGTAGAAGTGGCGTCCCAATCTCTCTCTGCACTGAGGACATTTGGCAAGCGGGGCTCCTCAGTGCAGGGAACGGGACAAAGGGTAGCCTTGGCTGTGCATTCCCCACTGAGGCCCCGTATCTAAGTCCCGTTAGATAGGTCGTGTTTCTCAGCACTGCGAGTGCCGGGAAACACGCAGTTAAATATACTCGTTATGGAACTTAGTTCCCATTTGGTTCAATCGTGCTTGCAGACTCCATACTACACCCAAAAAAACACATAATCAGTTGGGAGAGGCAAAAAGAGCAAATAAAAAAACCCATGTCAATTTGGGGAAGCAAATCTTGGAGATTCCTCCAGGACCTCAGTTAATTGAAATTAATCCATGAGATCCCTCTGGCCCTGATAATTCTCCCAGCACCGAGCTCTTGTATCAGGTGATCTCCATCTGAAAAGGAACCAGGTAAAGCTCTTGGGTGAAGCAATTCAGCAAATCAGTGTTAGAACCATAGAATACCTACAGTGCCAAAGGAGGCCATTCGGCCTATCAACTCTGCACCAACCCTCTGAAAGAGGACCCTACCGAGGCCTGCTCCCTCACCCTATTCCTGTATCCCCATAACCCCACCTAACCTGAACATCTTTTAAAAAAAAAAAAATTTAGATTACCCAATTATTGTTTCCAATTAAGGGGCAATTTAGCGTGGCCAATCCACCTAGCCTGCACATCTTTGGGTTGTGGGGGCGAAACCCACACAGACACGGGGAGAATGTGCAAACTCCACACGGACAGTGACCCAGAGCGAGGATCGAACCTGGGACCTCAGCGCCGTGAGGCAGTTGTGCTAACCACTCGGCCACCGTGCGGCCCTCTAACCTGAACATCTTTGGACACTAAGGAGCAATTCAACATGACCAATCCACCTAACCTGCACATATGCGATGGGGCAGGTAGTATTGAGGAAGCAGGGAGGCTGCATAAGGACTTGGACAGGCTAGGAGAGTGGACAAATAAGTGGCAGTGGAATACAATGTGGAAAGGTTTGAGATTATGTACTTTTGGGAGGAAGAATGGAGGCATAGACTATTTTCTAAATGGGAAAAGGTTCAGGAAGTCAGAAGCACAAAGGGACTTGGGAGTCCGAGTTCAAAATTCTCTTCAGATTAACTGCAGGTTCAGTCGGCTGTTGGGAAGGGACATGCAATGTTAGCATTCATTTCGAAAGGGCTACAATACAAGACCAGGGATGTACTTCTGAGGCTGTACAATGCTCTGGTCAGAGTATTTGGAGCACTGTGAGCAGTTTTGGGCCCTCTATCTAAGGAAGGGTCTGCTGGCCTTGGAAAGGGTCCAGATGAGGTTCACAGGAATGATCCCTGGAATGAAGAGCTTGTCGTATGAGGAACGGCTCAGGACTTTGGATCTGTACTCATTGGAGTTTAGAAGGATGAGGGAGGATCTTATTGAAACTTACAGGATACTGAGAGGCGGAGATAAAGTGGACGTGGAGAGGATGTTTCCACTAGTTGGAAAATCTAGAATCCAAGGCCACAGCCTCAGACTGAAGGGACAATCCTTTAAAACTGAGATGAGGAGGTATTTCTTCAGCCAGAGGGTGGTGAATCTGTGGAACTCTTTGCCGTAGAAGGCTGTGGGGGCAAAACCACTGAGTGTCTTTAAGTCAGAGATAGATAGGTTCTTGATTGATAAGGGGATCCGGAGTTATGGGGAGAAGGCAGGACAATGGGGCTGAGAAACATATCAGCCACGATTGAATGGCAGAGCTGACTCGATGGGTCGAATGGCCTAATTATGCCTCTATGCCTTTTGGTCTTCTGATCTTTGAACTGTGGGAGGAAACCGGAGCACCTGGAGGGAACCCAGACAGACACAGGAAAAATGTGCAAGCTCCACACAGAAAGTCAGCCAAGACTGCAAATGAACCCCAGTCCCTGATGCTGTGAGGCAGCACCGTTAACCACTGTGCCATTAATTAATAAGCTAAGCAACTGCTCCACAATGTCACCCCACATCTATGCTTTTAGCTTATTTTGATAACTAAGGCGGTTTAAACTGGGAATTAATCTAATGACCCTTCTCCACACACTTTCCAAAGCTGCAATATCACATATTGATCAATATAGTTACCAGTCATTGTTTATTTGCAAACATTGGTCATACTCCATCTCACTGCCCTATGACTGTCAGCACAAGAAACTACAGGTCTACTTTAAGCTACACTTATATCAGACACTAGTCACAGAGCTGTTCTGTACGTCATATGAATTTTACCAGGTTCTCCAACAAATAATTCCCCTGGGGCTACCTAAAATGGTTCTTCATCAGCTGAGCAATCAGCTAGAATTCCCTTCCTTACCAATTCTATTTGATTACCGAGCAAAGCAGAAAATGCTGCAAACTCTTCAGATAGGTCACTATTAAACTTGGCTCCATGCGTACGTTGACTAACTGTATTTTGCCCGTTTCAAATGGCTTGCTATGTTAGATTGAAGGGAGTCTGCATTTGAGTGTATAGCAAAGTATAGCAGTGTTGCAGACATTCCCTTATACTGGTTAACATCCGGACAGTTAGAACAAATTAATTCCTACACTGCAGAAAGAGGCCATTCGGCCAATCATGTCTGTACCAACCCTGCACCCAACCATGGCCCACTTCCCCGCCCTATCTCTGCAACATCAGAACCCCACCTAACCTGCACATCTTTAGACACTAAGAGGCAATTTATCATGAAACCACCTAACCTGCACATCTTTGGACTGTTGGAGTAAAAACAGGAGAACCCGGAGGAAACCTACGCAGACACAGGGAGAATGTAAAATGCCACATAGTCAGTCAGCCAAGATCGGAATTGAATCCGGGTCCCTGGCACTGTGAGGCAGCAGAGCTAACCACTGTGCCGACCGTTGAAGTTCATACTTTGCTATTTGAATAGTTAAGTATCTGAGTGTGCCTCATTTAGAGCAGATTCAGGCAGAAGACCTTCCGTTCATATAGTCCCTCCCTATCCACAACACTCCCCTGGCTGTAAAACAAAAAGAACTTGCAATCACAGGACCTCCTGAACTACCTTACATCCAATAAAATGGTTTTGAAATGCAGTCATTGATGTAAAATGGGAAAGCAGCCAATTTGGTGCTGCAAATTGCAAACGGTAATGAGACAAATGACCAGATCATTTGTTATAGTGATATTAGCTGAGAGGTATGAATATAGGCATTGGGGAGAATTCCCCGTTCTTCTTCAAATGGTGTCATGTGACCTTTCACTGCCCGAGGGGATTAACATCTCATTGGAAATTGGGCATGATTCAACGGACTCAAGTTTTCCTCGGCGGCTGCAGCCATCTTTGTTGGCCTCAGGGAGTTTCTCCCTGCCAAGGCGACACTTAGAGGCTCCTTGCAGATCAGGGTGCCATTTTGGTAGGCTCCCCCCGACCTCCCCGCCACACATTTCAGGTTCCCCTGCTCTTTAGACCCCGCCCTCTCGTCCCACCAACCTTGGGGAGGACCCCAGAACTTCCTCGCAACTCCCTCTACCTGGCAAGGCCCTCCACCCCCCCCCCCCCCACCCCCCCACCCACCCACCCAAGTCCAAACTCTAGCAGTGTCAACCTGGCACCTGGGCACCCTAGCACTGCCAGCCTGGTAGTTCACCTGGCACCCTGGCTGTGCCACCAGGTCCCATGGCAGTGCAGGGGCACTGCCAGTGTGCACAGATGCCAGAGGGAGTGCCAGGGTACCACCCTACCTAGTCCTCGACCACCTGCTGGTCTCCATTGGCCTGGGAGACCCTCCCACCCGAGGTGCCATTGCCACTAGTTCACGTTTGTGTGCACCAGTACTAAACTGCTCCCTGGAAAGATCTCCCAGGCACAGCCGGTGCATCCCGCCCACTGTTCTGGTATGTTAATGAGCCATGAGGCCCAGTTAAATATTCAGATCTGCACTTCGCCCAACGAGGACGAGATCCAGATGGCAGTGGCCGCGGAGTGCGATTCGCCTGTTGCGGCCAAATCCAGCAATTCAGCGCTCCCTCCGTAATACACTACTGTGTCAGTTTATAAATCGTGCTAGGTTGCTGTGGCAGGACTTGAGCCCACAGTGCTTCACTTTAGAGGGAAGAGTGATAACGTGCACAACCTTAATCTCTGCATTGAGGAACATTCAACTGGGCTTCTTTGCAGAGTCAGTTTAAAATGAGAACTCAATAGATTCAAGCTTTGTACTTTCCAACAGCATATTTTGTTTGGGGTGTCTTTCAGCAGTGAGTACTGTCTCAATGTGACTTTGACTGCAGTCACTGACATAAGAGGTCATTACTGCCTTTGATTTTGTATTGGTAAAGAAGTTGAAAGCTAACATCTGCTTCCCTGCCTTACACTTCAAAGAAAGTTTGGACTTTGTTGAAGGCTTTGCGATGTGAGCTATTTTCTCGAGAGAGATCTTGCTGCTTCGCGGGTAGCTGCATCAATTAATAATTTTTCCTGCAGGAAAAAGATAAAGAGAGTCGAATCAGTAAAGAAATTGTAGAAACAGGAAGCAAATTAATTGCCTTAGATATCTTCTTATTTTTGGAATTTTGTCTTTCTTCAGTGCCCAGTATTTAGAGCAATCTCAACAATCTCTGTGGAGTTTCTAACACCTAAGGGAACTGTATTCTTACCAGTTTAATTCAGATCTCACTGAGATGAGCCTGCAGCTCAACTTTCAGCATGAATTAACCATTAATATGGTGTGTAATAGCTATATTGAGAGCGTATGAGTGTCTTTGCCTGGGATTGGAGCCGAGACAAAGCATTAAAGTAACAAGCCCGAGGCACTCAGCACCAAACTTGAGTTTTGTTGCAGCAACTGATGGTTAACATTGGTCCCAACCTCTTCGATTAACTTTGGTAGATTTGTAAGCAGTTACCAGAGGCAGTTCCTCTGGCATGCTGAATGGGCATTGGACCGGCATTGTGGATTGAGCATCAGAAATCAGAAACCTTTGCACTTAAGGGGATGGGAGAGAAGTATGCAAGGGGGAAAGGAATAGAAGAATGTACAGACAAAGTGGATGATCACAGTATCTCCGAATTGTTACAGCACAGAAGGAGGCCATTTGGCCCATTGTGTCTGCATATGGGGTGGAAGTGGGCATTGTACACCGACATGCACCTCTTGAGACTAACTGCTTCTGTGCTGCAAATTCTATAACAATGATTAATTTTGATTATATTTGCGATTGTCATTCTGCAGTTACATATTCTCCTGGTGAAGGAATTTCGCAGCCCTCTCTTTTTGGGGAACTTTCCCCTCGAGTTACCTCCTTCAGGATATTAAGTTGAAATTATTTGGAAGGACTTGACCACGCATCAATTGATTTTAATCATCCCATTCTCTTTGAGCCTCTATTTGCACTTGGAGAATGATAATATGTTGAACTATCACCTCTTTCACTCTTCCCTTCCTTCTTATCTCACGATGTTCCCTCGTCTCCTCTGGCTGGGAACACACAGACAAAGGTTTCTCTCTGGTATCTCATCCAAGTCACCAGTGTCTATCAGTGGACTTTTGTAAAGTCCAATAGTCAAGCCTAGTCTTTTCCTCACCTGCTATCTACATGTGTCTGTTTACATGTCTGTTTGCCACTAGCGATTAAACCACCAGCTTAAGCATTCATTCCCTTCAGCACTGCCACGCAATGGCAGCAGTGTGTACCATCTACAAGATGAACTGCAGAAACTCACCAAGGATCCTTCGCAGCATCTTCAAAACCTGTGACCCCTACCACATAGAAGGACAAGGGCAGATGCATGGGAACACCACCACCTGCAAGTTCCCTCTACTAGTCTAACGCCATCCTGACTTGGAAATATATCACTGTTCCTTCACTGTCGCCAGGTCAAAATTCTGGAACTCCCTTCCTAACAGCACACCCCAGGGACTGCAGTCGTTCAATAAGGCAGCTCACTACCATCTTCTTAAGGGCAATTAGGGTGCTGGCCTAGCCAGCCTTGCCCACATCCCATGAAATAATATAAAGAAAAGGTTCCCAACTGACACTTGTCCGTCCCTGTTCCTGCTGCTCCTTGGCATTGCAAGGTGAAGGGTGTTGCCAGCTGTGTGAATAGTCCTCAAGATGAAGTTGGAGGGTTTTGAAGTATAGCCTCCTTTCTGCTCTTACCCATGGAAGGCCTTGATCTTGCCTGAAGCCTTTAGTGGGATTTAAGTTGATGTCTTCAGGGCTTTTCTTTCCTTTTAATATAGTGACAATCCAATCATTCAGCCACAGAGTAAAACCTGAAGGGGATAACTGGTGGGGTCCTACTTGTAGGTGGAAATTCCGAATGGCCAAGGTGATAGCAAGGTCAGGAATGGTACTTAACTTTTGCAGAATGGCATGTGGTCAAATTTAACATCTTTGATCGTTTATCCCTTTTGGTTTTGCAGGTGTGCATGTCTTCGGACTCTGCGCTACGGCCCTTGTGACTGACATCATTCAGCTGGCAACTGGCTACCATGCTCCCTTCTTTCTAACAGTGTGTAAGCCGAACTACACCCTCCATGGCATCTCATGTGACAACAACCCATACATCACAAAGGATATCTGCTCTGGTTCAGACCATCACGCCATCGTCTCCGCAAGGTAACTGCTTTAAACTCAAGCCTCAGGATTTAGGCCTTGCTAATGCTCATTCTATAGTGGTCATGTGGCGCAACAGATAATCTCCCAGCCTCTGGGCCAAAGTCCTGGGATCAGGTCTCATCCCTTCACATCCCTTGATGGCCGAGGAAGGTGCGTTCATAACACGGTCAAAAAGGTTGACCGTCAACCTGTAAATCTTTCCAATATAGGCCCAAAGGCAGGTGGTAAGAGTAGGAGAGATTCCTGGTCAGTTATGTAATTGAAAGAACATTGGAGCCTTCACCATCACTCTCCAGAGCTCCAGACTACAGCAAGCAGTTAAAGATGTACATTGTCACAGCAACTCGGACATCCCGAGTGATATAATAATATTTAATTATTGTCACAAGTAGGCTTACATTAACACTGCAATGAAGTTACTGTGAAAATCCTCTAGTTGCCACATTCCGATGCCTGTTCGGGTACACGGAGGGAGAATTTAGAATGTCCAATTCACCGAACAAGCACATCTTTCAGGACTTATGGGAGGGAACCGGAGCACCTGGAGGAAACCCATGCAGACACAGGGGAGAACGTGCAGACTCTACACAGACAGTGACCCAAGCTGGGAATCGAACCTGGGACCCTGGCGCTGTGAAGCAGCAATGCTAACCACTGTGATACCGTGCCCATCGACGTTGTCCTTTCCTTGTTTCCCTGTGAACTTCCTCTGTTTAGAAACATATGAAATAGAAGCAGGACTAGGCTGTTTGGCTGCATGAGCCTGCTTAGCCATTCAATGTGATCATGGCTGATCCTCCGTCTCAATACCATACTCCCACGCTCTCCCCATACCCCTTGTCACCTTTAGAGTTTGATGTGACTGAGTTGCTCACTAGCCTATTAAGCCTCTTTTTCGGAATCATGGAAAACTCATGATGCAGAAAAGAGGCCATTTGGCCCATTGTATCCCTGAAGAATCACCGAGCCTAACCCACCTTTCCACATTATGTCTGTAGCCCTACAGGCCTCAGCTTCTCAGGTAGACGTCCTGTAACATTTTGAACTGAGGTGAGAGTTTCTGCCTCCACCACCCTTTCAGGTCACAAGTTCCAGCTCCCTACTGCCCCCTGCCTGAAAAAAATCTTTCCTCATCTCCCATCTACGCCTTCTACCAATTACTTCAATTGATTCAAATAACACAATGATGCAGTCACTAAAAAAGTAATATCAATTCACAAATGATTATTCTTGTTCTTAGAGGCATAACCTTGAGTACAAACCAAAGGAAAGGCACTTTCAGACATTTTACACTTTGAAAGATGTGTCCTCCTTTGATATTCAGCCAACAAAGCTCCCTGATATGTTCACAAGATTGGCAACAAAAGGGAAATTCTATTTTGGGTTGTGTTTTCTTACCAAATGCAAAATAATGGTCTGATTTGGATTTTTTTTGTGCCAGTTGTAAAAGTGCAGAGGATGTACAATTGTCGGCAAAGGGGTCTCGAGAACCCATTCGAGAGGGCAACATTGCCACCTTAACCCACGAACTTTGACCCACCCAAACTGAAATGACATTTAGCTACTTCTACATTCCACTCTGCTGTACCACAAACTAATGTTCATGGGGGTTTGGGGGGGGGGGGTTCTCTCCCAGGATTTTCTGGCAAAAGGCAGCACCTGAGATAGCAACAGATGTGTCCTCCAGTGTCCAGTGTAGGGAGTTTGCCTAGTCAAGATCTTCACTTGCTTTGATTACTTATCAGATGAGGCCTTCAATAGATGACTTGCTCAGAACTTTATGACCTTGGATTTTCCTGGAGACCACTTGTGGAGTCCTGCTTGCGGTTTGGGATCTTATTGGAGGTTTACTTCCTTGCTGCAACCCCATGGGCTAGTGTGTGGTCAATTCCAGCCCCACCTGACCCGGAGTCGCGACACAATTGAAATTAATAAATATTTCTTAGAAAAACACCCGGTAGCACACAGTGGCCAGCACAGTTGCTTCACAGCTCCAGGGTCCCAGGTTCGATTCCTGGCTGGGTCACTGTCTGTGCAGAGTCTGCACTTTCTCCCCGTGTCTGCGTGGGTTTCCTTCAGGTGCTCCGGTTTCCTCCCACAGTCCAAAGATGTGCAGGTTAGGTGGACTGGCCATGATAAATTGTCCTTAGTGTCCAAAAAAAGGTTGGCTGGGATTACTGGGTTACGGGGATGGGGTGGATGGGTGAGGTTACTGGGTCACGGGATCGTATGGAGTTGTGGGCTTAGGAGGGTGCTCTTTCCAAGGGCTGGTGCAGACTCGCTGGGCCGAATGCCCTACTTCTGCACTTTAAATTCTATGATTCTATGATCCTTTGATTCTTTGCGGCCTAATAACTACAGTCACCGGGTTTGTAAATTTAAACACAATTAAGTTTATTAATAACAATAACTAGAATTAAATATGCAGCAACTACAACAGGTTAACTATTATCCAATTCCACCCTCCCCCCCCCCCACACTTAAACTTGTCCCACAGTCTATACACACACACACACAAGACAGACAAACACAGAGGGCAAAAGTGGGGGTAAAATAATAAGTAAAAGTAAAAGATAAGGGGCGCAATCTGCTAGCCATGTTGTGGCCCCGTTCTGCCAGGAGAGGCCTCTTCTGGGATCTAGCCTCCATGTCACGCCTTGCGAGATCTAACAGGATCTCGTGAGACATTGCAATCTGGATGTCGCCCATTGTGGGCAGGATCAGTATTTGGCCAATCTATATATTAGAGTGAGTAGCTAGTTTCAGTCTAATACTCAGCCCGCCTCATCTAATTGAGACTTTGGGATCTAACCCCTTCGCCTCAGAGACCTTCAGTGAGCACCGTTCAGTACTGGTTCCCACAAACAGGGACCATGAAGAATGGCACTGAGGGAGTTATCCCAGAGTATCTGAGGTCACTGGGTGGTTGGCATCTGGGCAGGGTAGCACCCTGGAACTGCTGCTGCCACCTGCCCTGATCTCCTCCTGCACTTAGAGGTTCTGGCGAACGGAGTTTCTCAGTGCAGGAAACAGTACTAAGTGTGGCCTCTGAGGGGCATTCCCCACTCGGGCCCTGGATTGCAACAGAGTTCGTTCAGTAGAATGGTCTTTCTTGGCGCTGTAAGCACCGGGAAACACCCGCTAAACGCGCTCGATATGGGACTCTGTTGCAATTCGATGAGATTGCGCCCAAGAGTCTTTGATTCAGATGGTTGTTTCCAGTACACGTTTCTTCAATCCAGACCTTCAGGTCAAGATTTCTGCTTTCCAGTCTGTAATGATTTTCACTGTGGGTTCATTCAGGTCTCTGCAGTTTCAGAAATACAGCAGCTATCCAGCTTTTCTGGAGAAAACATGAGGCAGAGAGAGAGAGAGTGAGCGACAGAGAGAGCAGATCCTTCTCCCTCAGGGTCCAAGTCTCAACTCACTTTCCTTAGGTCTCTGGAAATCATCCCAGTCAGACAGGACCCAATCACCACCTGTTACCGGGCAGAATACAGCCAATTCATTGTTTCAGCAATAGGGAACTGAGCCTCTGGGAAACACAAAACTCCAGAAATTACATTTGGCAATATTCCTGGTTGTAATGTGAACAATTTATTTACCAATTGTTGTTGGAATTTGGAGGTCATCATTTATTCCCACTCACCATTGCCCTGCAAAGGACACCAAAGCAGAAATTCCCTGCCCCCTCTTTTGCTGAAAGCTTCGAGCCAATCAGAGGCCACAGCTCTCCTGGAGCAGTGGCAGCTGATGGGAGTGCATCCATTAGAGATCCGAGATCAAGAAGGGACCCAGGCCAATGATGATTGAGAGTAGGAAGGGGGTTGATGGGCAAGGGGATAAAACGGGAGGGATCAGAGGCAACGGTAGGATGTGGCTTTCAGCAGAACCCTCCCCCTTTCCCAATGCATTCCCCCAATCAGGTACTGAGTGCCTTTGAATGAGGGACCTCCCCGCCCCTTTCGCCCTGCCCCAACCCACCACACCCACACAGCAACCCACAAACAAACCCAACGGGATCACCCAAACCTGACACATTAGTTCTCCTGAAGACCAACAAGATCACCTAGAGTTCCATTGTGCGTACAGTTCAACAGCTGAGCTAACCATCACCTGCTTCAAAAGGGTTGATTCAGCACATGTTAGTACTGGCACTCCAATCTCAATGCTTCCAGGTCCTCCTGTATTCCCTACAGTCAGCAGGGCCAGTTTCACAAAACACCTGTCCCCATATACCTGTCACCTGCAGCTGGATACCTGTGATTAAACTGCCTGACGCAAAACCGAGGAACATTGAGGTGTGAATAGGAGAGTAGGGAAATCTCAGCTGTCAACAGCTCGTGATTGTTAGCAAGTCAGGAAAACAAGTCACATTAGCAGACAAGAATTCTACCTTGACAACTCAGGAGCACCAGAGCCAAGATTATTAGAATTTTGTGAAATATCCAAATATTTGACAGTAAGAATAGGGACAAACACCAAACTAAATGTCTGCAGCCTCGACATGAGAGACAGCAAGGAATGTAACTGCTGTTATTAGATTAAACTCTGGTTGCCAGATAGCAGGGAATGATTGGAATATTAAGCAACTGGAAGCAGAGAAATCAGAGTCTAGCTATTAAAATACATTTGAATTCTTTGTGAATTGCGAATCCTTTTGGCATAGGGTAAAGATCTGACATGATTATAATGCACAAACAATCAAAACATCAGCGGGGTAGGTTACATAGATACATAGAAGATCGGAGCAGAAGGAGGCTTTTTGACCCTTCAAGCCTGCTCCACCATTCATCACGATCATGGCTGATCATGCAACTCAATAGCCTAATCCTGCTTTCTCCCCATAGCCTTTGATCCCATTCTCCTCAAGTGCTATATCCAACCGCCTCGTGCATATATTCAATCTTTTAGAATCAACTACTTCCGTGGTAATGAATTCCACAGGCTCACCACTCTTTGTGTGAAGAAATGTCTCCTTATCTCTGTCCAAAATGGTTTATCCTCAATTCTCAGACTATGACCCATGATTCTGGACACACCTATCATTGGTAATATCGTCCCTGCATCTACCCTGTGTAGTCCTGTTAGAATTTTATAAGTCTCTATGAGATCCCCCCCACCCCCCCTCATTCTTCTGAACTCCAGCGAGAATAATCCCAACCTAGTCAATCTCTCCTCATATGACAGTCCCGCCATTCCTTGAATCAGTCTGGTAAACGTTCACTGCACTCCTTCGAGAGCAAGAACAGGGACAGTCAATTGGTGCCTCAACCTTTAACCTTGGAAATACTGGGGCAGCACGGTGGCGCAGTGGGTTAGCTCTGCAGCCTCATGGCGCTGAGGTCCCAGCTTCGATCCTGGCTCTGAGTCACTCTCCACTCCACCGTGTGGAGTTTGCACATTCTCCCCGTGTTTGCGTGGGTTCCGCCCCCACAACCCAAAGATGTGCAGGCTAGATTGATTGGACACATTAAATTGCCCCTTAATTGGAAAAAAAATGAACTGGGTACACTAAATTTATTTTTTTTAAACTTGGAAATACTGCCTCAGAGACCTAAATTGAAAACTCAGAGTATTTTATAGATTTTTTTTAAAAATAAAGAAATGCTAATGATACTGGGAATCGTAGCTTTAAATTATGAGGCAAGATTGCATAAACCAGGCTTGTATAACCTTGAGTTTAGATTTGGAAAGATCTGGTTGAGATCCTCCAAGTATTAAAAAAATTCTCCAAGATGGGTACAGAGAAACAATTCCTTCTATGAGGAAATCAAGAACAAGGGTATATAATCTTAAAATCAGAGCCACGCCATTTAGGAGCGAGATAAGGAAGCACTTTTCCTCACAACAGGTAGTGAAAATCAGGGATATTTGACCCCAAAAGGGTCAATTGATGGTCAATTGGAGCATAGAGCAAATCCTTTCCTTCACAATATCTCAGCGGGTCATTGGTCTAGAGCAGGTTGAAGAGATAGTGTCGGATTGGGAGCCGTCAATCACAGTGGTTATGAGTGAATAGGACTTCCTGAGGGTTAGGGTATGGAAGAAGAGATTTGAATGCGCTCAAATTTATGGAGGGGGGTAAGACAGATGATCAACCAGAAGTCCATTGGAATAGCTAAGTCTAAAGGTAACAAGGGCAAGAATGAGACTTTCAGCTGCAAACAAGCTGAGGTAGGGGTTGACAAGGGTGATGTTATGGAGGTGGAAGCTCATTTCAGAGTCAAATCAGATGCCAATATTGCAAATGGTGTGGTTATAACCTTAGGAATGGGATGGGTGTCAATGATTAGGGAATGGAATTTGAAGCTGGGCCCAAAGACAATGGCATCTGTTTTTCCATAATTTAATTTTTAATATTAATAATCTTTATTGTCACAAGTAGGCTTACATTAACACTGCAATGAAGTTACTGTGAAAAGCCCCTAGTCGCCACATTCCGGCGCCTGTTCGGGTACACCGATGGAGAATTCAGAATGTCCAATCCACCTAACAAGCACGTCTTTCCAGACTTGTGGGCGGAAACTGGAGCACCTGGAGGAAACTCGCGCAGACACGGGGAGAACATGCAGACCCCGCACAGACAGTGGCCCAAGCCGGGAACCGAACCTGGGACCCTGGTGCTGTGAAGCCATTGTGCTAACCACTATGCTACCGTGCTGCCCAAATGGAGCACATTTCTGTTGATCCAGTATTGGTTATCAGCCAAGCAGTGGAACAATCCAGCTAATGGAGGGATTATATCAGGTGGTGTTGAGGTCGAGTTTTGTCGACTCAATACAGTGGCAACAGATTTCAGAGAGGTGCAGGAAGGAGGAGCAAGGACATGGGAGTTAATGGGTTTTGCAGAGAAAAATGAAGTTGAACGTAGGACAAGGAGCCATGTGTTGCTTCTTTTGGCAGGGTGGCAGGGAGGAATTTGTGATGATGGCAAACTTGAAGGAGAGATGAACGGTGAACATTATCAGCTAACATGGAATCGAGGGAGGGAGGGTGACTGGTCAGCAGTTTAGTGGGATTGGAAGTGGGTCTAGTGGCGAAGAAAAGCTCAAGGAGGGCATGAGGAGAGATGGAAGCTTCAGAAAGATGTTCGTTCAGATCGCGGACTATGGACAACCTGAGGGGACATTTAGCTCAGAGAAATGGGCAATATTTCATCAGCGATTATCCCACATGAATTTGATTGCAATGAGTGGACATCCTAATTATTCCAGCCACCTATTAGGAGGCATGTTGAAGTGATTGAGAATCTCTTACATTGTGAGATATTTAATTGGTGAGTTGTGCCATATAATTTGGAGACCACATCTGTTCCTTTTTCACCTTGGCAGTGTGACCCAGCTTCACTTCAGTATGAATAGTAATGACTGCATTTGCATACTCATGCCAGTAGCTTATTTATCATGTACACTGCAAGGGATTTCCGCAAGTTTATTCACTTGTCAGAGAATAGTACCTTGCATGATTAAAGAGAATTGATTTTCATTTGATTTCTCATTCCGTCAAATAAAAACTGCAACAGTAAAAACTCCTTTTTATGTGTAGCCTGAGTTGCAGCCATGGCCAGTGAGATCAATGCTGTTGCACAGTGGATATGCTTCTGTCCCATGGTAGTGCTAATTCATCTGCATAAAGCGCCTTCATCTCCTCTATGTTAACAGCCCAGTTCCTTGAATCGGCAAGAGCTTAGCGCTCGTTTAGCACGTTTTTCAGCCATTGCTTTTCTCACAGCCTATTTCACTGTGGCATCTAGGAGGCTATTCTGTACCATATCAGGATACGAGAGCTTGAAATCTCAATGACTGAATTAATGAAAAGTAAACTGAGAATCCTTAAGAGATGCAATTCAACACTCGGAAATGAATAAAGAATAGCTTGTGTATGTTTCATTGCATCCAATGATCATGGGCGGAGTTCTCTGTTCATTGGGAATCCCTTTTCCCGCTGGCAGTGCACCTAGTGCACCCCCTTCTGTGGGCTTCCCATTGACAAGTTGCAGGAGAATGGAACCCCGCCGGCACCGAACGACACGCCATCAAAAAACTCAGGGCTGGGGGAACAAATCCCACCCATATTTTGAGGTTATGTTAAATGACTCAAGGAGTTCTTTTTAAATAATCTCTTAGTTTTGTTTATTTAAGGGAGCAGTGGGAAAATGTTAGCCATCATTGGGTGTGGGAGGGGCATGTTTGAGAGCAGCTGGTCTTTTCCTCATTCTTGTAAGTCCACTTGCTATGTTACGAAGAAAAGTTGCATACATTAGCCGTGTATTCTCTCAAGTGTGATGGTGCGTTCTGGTTCATTCAGGGAACCTGCACTGCAATGGCATCATCCTGCTCTATGCATGTTGTAGTCTGCAGCTCTGGATAGTGATGGTGGAGGCATCAACATTCATTCCATCACATGGCTGACCAGGAATTTCTCCCGCGCTTACCGTCTGCCACTTCCGTGTGTTTGGAAGGATTTACAATTTGTTACCTGTGCTGTTTGGCCGCGTTATGAACCCACTTTCCTTGGCCGTCAAGTCTCAGGGGTGGTACTTGAACCCGGAGCTCTGGCTCAGAGGCAGGGACGCTACCCACAAGACCGCACCTCCACATTACCAAAGCTGTAAATGAGGTGTGATTATATGAGGATAAATGGAGAGAAACTGTTTATTCTAATTGTAATAAAGGGGCATAATCTTAAAATGGAGCTAGGTTGTTCAGGAAACACTCTTTTACAAAAGGGGTAGGAGAAATCTGGAACTTTCGCTCCTCCCAAAAAAGCTATTGAGTCTGGGGAGGTCAGTTGAAAATTTCAAAACAGAGTTTGATGATTTCTATGGAACCAAAGTGGGCAATTAGTTATAAGATCTGGATCACCTAACTAAGTGGTAGGAAAGGCTCCTCCAATTGTTGAAAGGCCTCTGTCCACTCCTATTTTCCTTTGTATCTGAGGTGTTCTCATGCACCGATGAGTATTTGAGCCTGGGTGGCAAAGAACCATGACCATGAACGTCCACATTTCTAACAGTTGGTTTGATTGATGGTGAGTAATTGGAAAAAAATAATGTTACATTAAAAATTCACCCGAACATGACCTACTGTAGGTAAATCCCACTGAAAATCATAGTAAACCTGATGAAAATCAGTGACCTATGTCACTCAGTTCAATGGCACTAAGATTGAGGTAACTCATGGAGGCTCCACCTTCTCAATCATGCCCCTCGCCTGAGGTTTGGTTGACCCTCAGAGTAAGTCACCACCGGCCAGCTCTCCCTCTCAAAGAGGAGAGCAGCCAATGGTCATCTGGGACTATGATGACTTTTACTATGGGGGCCTGGTTTAGCTCAGATGGCTGGGCAGCTTGTTTGTGATGCAGATCAACAGCGTGGGTTCAATTCCTGTACTGGTTAAGGTTATTCGTGAAGGCCCTGTCTTCTGAAGCTTGCCCTTCACCTGAGGTGTGGTGATCCTCGGGTTAAATCACCACCAGTTAGCTCCCCTCTTTGCCTATGGGCATCTGGGATGATAGCAACTTTACTAGAATACTGCCAGTGAAACCTCACTTCACTTTATTCTTTCTTCTATTGAAAGAACACATGCTATGATGAGTAAAGACAGTTGTTTTATAAACAAGAGGAAGAATTACTGATCACAGGACTGAAATAAACAATGGGCTGAGTGTGTTTTGCATAAATCTTCATTATGTTTGATCCACAGGAAAAGCTTCCCTTCCCAACATGCCACAATCTCAGCCTTCGCAGCGGTGTATATCTCGGTGAGTCCCTCATTTCTTTGGATCAACACTGGAAGAAGGACTGTTATAATTTTACATGAAGTGCAATTATCATTATTTTGTTCCTCTAAATTTCCACAGAATCTCAATTCATTCACTTTTCATAGAATTTGTGAATGCCTCAATCACTCTATTATGTGGCTTCTCGCTGATCCAGCTCATTTCCATTATATTTAGTCTGACTGTTCCCAATCCCTGGTGTAATTTTTGGAATTTAGATGTTTTATTGGCAAGGAAATAGTGACCAACATCTTAAATAGCCTAAGAGTTTGTGTTCAGGGGTTCGATAACACTATTTAACAAGTAATTACACACTAGCATTGCCCTGGGGTGTAATGATCGTCCTCTCTTGTAATCTGAACTAACTTTGTGTCACTTGCACCTGTCTTCACCTGCATTAGGCCAGCTGTCGTGGTGCACATAGGCACCAACGATATAGGTAAAAAACAGGATGAGGTCCTACAAGCGGAATTCAGGGAGTTAGGAGTTAAACTAAAAAGTAGGACCTCAAAGGTAGTAATCTCAGGATTGCTACCAGTGCCACGAGCTAGTCAGAGTAGGAATGTCAGGATAGATAGGATGAATGCGTGGCTCGAGAGATGGTGCAAGAGGGAGGGATTCAAATTCCTTGGGCATTGGGACCGCTTCTGGGGGAGGTGGGACCAGTACAAACCGGACGGTCTGCACTTGGGCAGGACTGGAACCGATGTCCTAGGGGGGGTGTTTTCTAGAGCTGTTGGGGAGGGTTTAAACTAATGTGGCAGGGGGATGGGAACCAATGCTGGAAGTTGGAAGGTAGTAAAACAGGGACAGAAACAAAAGGAAGTAAGGGGAAAAGTGCAAGGCAGAGAAGACATAGTCAGAAATCCATAAGGGCGACAGTACAAGGTACAGTGACTGAGGGGAGCACAGTGAATAGGCCCAGTAATAACAAAAGGAATAAAACTGGAGATGTTAAGATTCAAAACAGAGGTAAAAAAACCAACATGAGTGTACTTTACCTGAATGCTCGTAGTATTCGGAATAAAGTAAATGAGTTGGTGGCACAAATCATCGTAAATGACTATGATTTAGTGGCCATTACTGAAACATGGTTAAAGGATGGTCACGACTGGGAGTTAAATATCCGAGGGTGTCAAACTATTCGGAAGGACAGAGTGGATGGTAAGGGAGGTGGTGTTGCTCTGTTATTTAAGGATGACATCCGGGCAATAGTAAGGGATGACATCGGTGCTATGGAGGATAAGGTTGAATCCATTTGGGTGGAAATCAGGAATAGTAAGGCGAAAAAGTCACTGATAGGAGTAGTCTATCGGCCACCAAATAGTAACGAGATGGTGGGGCAGGCAATAAACAAAGAAATAACTGATGCATGTAGAAATGGTACAGCAGTTATCATGGGGGATTTTAATCTACATGTCGATTGGTTTAACCAGGTCGGTCAAGGCAACTGTGAGGAGGAGTTTATAGAATGTATCCGCGATAGTTTCCTAGAACAGTATGTAATGGAACCTACGAGGGAACAAGCGGTCCTAGATCTTGTCCTGTGTAATGAGACAGGATTGATTCATGATCTCATAGTTAGGGATCCTCTCGGAAGGAGCGATCACAATATGGTGGAATTTAAAATACAGATGGAGGGTGAGAAAGTAAAATCAAATACTAGTGTTTTGTGTTTAAACAAAGGAGATTACAAGGGGATGAGAGAAGAACTAGCTAAGGTAGACTGGGAGCTAAGACTTTATGGTGGAACAGTTGAGGAACAGTGGAGAACCTTCCAAGCGATTTTTCACAGTGCTCAGCAAAGGTTTATACCAACAAAAAGGAAGGACGGAAGAAAGAGGGAAAATCGACCGTGGATATCTAAGGAAATAAGGGAGAGTATCAAATTGAAGGAAAAAGCATATAAAGTGGCAAAGATTGCTGGGAGATTAGAGGACTGGGAAATCTTTAGGGGGCAACAGAAAGCTACTGAAAAAGCTATAAAGAAGAGTAAGATAGAGTATGAGAGTAAACTTGCTCAGAATATAAAAACAGACAGTAAAAGTTTTTACAAATATATAAGACAAAAAAGAGTGGCTAAGGTAAATATTGGTCCTTTAGAGGATGAGAAGGGAGTTTTAATAATGGGAAATGAGGAAATGGCTGAGGAACTGAACAGGTTTTTGGGTCGGTCTTCACAGTGGAAGACACAAATAACATGCCAGCGACTGATAGAAATGAGGCTATGAAAGGTGAGGACCTTGAGAGGATTGTTATCACTAAGGAGGTAGTGATGGACAAGCTAATGGGGCTAAAGGTAGACAAGTCTCCTGGCCCTGATGGAATGCATCCCAGAGTGCTAAATGAGATGGCTAGGGAAATTGCAAATGCATTAGTGATAATTTACCAAAATTCACTAGACTCTGGGGTGGTCCCAGCGGATTGGAAATTAGCAAACGTGACGCCACTGTTTAAAAAAGGAGGTAGACAGAAAGCAGGAAATTATAGGCCAGTGAGTTTAACTTCGGTAATAGGGAAGATGCTGGAATCTATCATCAAGGAAGAAATTGCGAGGCATCTGGATAGAAATTGTCCCATTGGGCAGACGCAGCATGGGTTCGTTAAAGGCAGGTCATGCCTAACTAATTTAGTGGAATTTTTTGAGGACATTACCAGTGCAGTAGATAACGGGGAGCCGATGGATGTGGTATATCTGGATTTCCAGAAAGCCTTTGACAAGGTGCCACACAAAAGGTTGCTGCATAAGATAAAGATGCATGGCATTAAGGGTAAAGTAGTAGCATGGATAGAGGATTGGTTAATTAATAGAAAGCAAAGAGTTGGGATAAATGGGTGTTTCTCTGGTTGGCAATCAGTAGCTAGTGGTGTCCCTCAGGGATCCGTGTTGGGCCCACAATTGTTCACAATTTACATTGATGATTTGGAGTTGGGGACCAAGGGCAATGTGTCCAAGTTTGCAGATGACACTAAGATGAGTGGTAAAGCGAAAAGTGCAGAGGATACTGGAAGTCTGCAGAGGGATTTGGATAGGTTAAGTGAATGGGCTCAGGTCTGGCAGATGGAATACAATGTTGACAAATGTGAGGTTATCCATTTTGGTAGGAATAACAGCAAACGGGATTATTATTTAAACGATAAAATATTAAAGCATGCCGCTGTTCAGAGAGACTTGGGTGTGCTAGTGCATGAGTCACAGAAGGTTGGTTTACAAGTGCAACAGGTGATTAAGAAGGCAAATGGAATTTTGTCCTTCATTGCTAGAGGGATGGAGTTTAAGACTAGGGAGGTTATGTTGCAATTGTATAAGGTGTTAGTGCGGCCACACCTGGAGTATTGTGTTCAGTTTTGGTCTCCTTACTTGAGAAAGGACGTACTGGCGCTGGAGGGTGTGCAGAGGAGATTCACTAGGTTAATCCCAGAGCTGAAGGGGTTGGATTATGAGGAGAGGTTGAGTAGACTGGGACTGTACTCGTTGGAATTTAGAAGGATGAGGGGGGATCTTATAGAAACATTTAAAATTATGAAGGGAATAGATAGGATAGATGCGGGCAGGTTGTTTCCACTGGCGGGTGACAGCAGAACTAGGGGGCATAGCCTCAAAATAAGGGGAAGTAGATTTAGGACTGAGTTTAGGAGGAACTTCTTCACCCAAAGGGTTGTGAATCTATGGAATTCCTTGCCCAGTGAAGCAGTTGAGGCTCCTTCATTACATGTTTTTAAGGTAAAGATAGATAGTTTTTTGAAGAATAAAGGGATTAAGGGTTATGGTGTTCGGGCCGGAAAGTGGAGCTGAGTCCACTAAAGATCAGCCATGATCTAATTGAATGGCGGAGCAGGCTCGAGGGGCCAGATGGCCTACTCCTGCTCCTAGTTCTTACGTTCTTATTACTTGGCCAGACTCTGTCCAGAATAATGCATTGAGTTCTGCTGTTGGATCTTAGGAGGGGTCGATCAGCCATGGAGAGGTATAGGACAGATTCGCCAGGATAATGCCAACATAACAACAACCAGTTATTTTTATAACAGGGACTTTGGATTCATGTCGCATTACATTCAACCCCCACCATCTGGCCTGGGCATGCAAAATCCTACCAACTCTCCTGGCTTGAGACAATTCACACCTCTTTAACCTGGGGTTACCCCTCCTTCTGGATCTGTAAAGACTTAATTACCTGCAAATGCTCGCATTCAAAGTATCGGCTTGCATCGTTGACTTTGTCTATATATATGTTTCTGGAACCTACCTCTTCACTCCCCTGAGGAAGGAGCAGTGCTCTGAAAGCTAGTGATTTGAAACAAACCTGTTGGACTTTAGCCTGGTGTTGTAAGACTTCTTACTATGATAAGATAGAAAAGAATGGAAGCAGACAAGTGGAGACCCAGCCAGCTGGCTGCTGGTGGAGAGATGTTGGAGGTCGATGGTGGAGGACAATCATGTCGAAGTTTGCAGATTCATCAAGAAAGAATAAATGGGATAGTTTACCTTTTTCATTGTCACATTAGATGTCATTTGTGTATTGAGATTAAAGGATTAAATTATGAGGGCAGATTGCATAGATTTGTCTTGATTTCCTGTGAGATTTGAAAGTGTAATATGATTTTATCAAGTGCTTATAACATTAAAATAATTTGATAAGGTAGAAATGGAGAAACAATTTGCTGTAACGACAGAATCAAGAATGACAGGGCATAATTTTAAAATAATTGCTCAGCCGTTTTGAAGGACAATCAGGAAGCACTTTGGAGGGATGATGAATTCTCTTCATCAAAAGTCTGTAGTGGTGCGACTATTGGAACTTTCAAGACTGAGATCAATAGATGTCGGAGGAAAGAAATCAAGAGATATGGAGCTCAGGTTTGTGAATGGAATTGAGATAGTGATCAACCATTGACCCGACTAAATGATGGAACATGTCAAGCGGCTGAACAAAATCTTTATGCTCTTTTTTTCCAGATGTACTTTAACTCAACGATATCTGACTGCACCAAACTCCTAAAGCCAATGCTGGTTTTTGCCTTTGCAATTGCTGCAGGGATTTGTGGTCTGACACAGATTACCCAATACAGGAGTCACCCTGTGGATGTGTATGTCGGCTTCATCTTTGGGGCAGGGATCGCTGCATATCTGGTGAGTGACCAGTAGCTCGGAGCCCATCACATAATTGTAAATGTTGTATTCTCGAATATGGAGAGAAAATTTACACTGTGGGGTGTGGGGATGGGGGAGGGGGATGGAGGGGATGGAGGAAAGGATGGGAGGGATGGATGAGGCGTGGGAGATGGGGGCTGTGGATTAGGGGATGGAGGAGCGGGGTGGAGGGCGGGGGGCTGGGGGATGGGGGGGTCCGTTTCTGCAAAGTCTCTCTCACTCTGCCACCTCTCCTACAAATGGACCGCTGACAAACACAGGATGAGTGATCAGGAGATGCTCTGAGCAAATTCACCTCTCCAGAACCTCAGTGGGAGAGCATTTGAAATTGGAGAAAAAAAAACTTTTAGCCTTGCAGCCACGTCCAGGGCTTTGATCCAAAGCATTTTACAGCCAAAACAGTACTTTTTAACTGGAGTCACTGTTCCCATGTCGGAAAATGTGCACATGACAAGACCCCACCAGCCATCCTATGAGATAAATGGCGAGATCATTTGTTTGTTTTTTTGGTATTGGTTGAAGAATAAATGTTGGCCCAGGACACCCACGGAAACCCCCTTCACATAGTGTTGTGGGACCTTTTGGATCTATCTGAGAGGCTCAATGGAGCCTCAGTTTAACATTTGATCTGAAAAATGGTATCGCCAACTCCCTCTGAATTACACTGAACTATCAGCCTGGATTATATACTCAGACCTCCGGAGTGGGACTTGAGTTCAGACTCCCAGGGAAGAGTGCTGCCCATTGAGCCATAGCTGATATCTGGCAGCATGAAGGACAATGAGCCAAATATTCTGGTCTCTGCATCGTCACCCGACTTACTTCGTTCATTCATCCGTTCACGCATCCACTCATCCATTCACTATAATTCAAACTGGACATTTAAACTTCCCTATGGCAGCTGGCACAGTAAAAAGGGTGCGCGTCTTATCCTGCCCCCCCCCCCCCCCCCCCCCCCCCCCAACACACACACCATCCATCCCCGCATCAACGCCCCATAGCTCTACTTCACAGCCAGGGATCTCTCTGAGGGACCGTGCATTCTGCATTTTTGGCAAAGCTAGACTTGGAAGGTCCCAGAAGAAATACAGAGCAGCACGAGTCAGGGGATTGTTCAAATGGAACAGCAATGGGTGGTGATTGCTGTTCCTCATTGATCCGGGACATTGATCCCAATCAGGAGTAGCCCCTTTCATAAAACCTGTCCAACGAAACAAAGTTGAGAATTGTAACTTGTAACAAATTAACAATCATAGAATTACAGTAACCCTACAATGCAGAAGGAAGCCATTCAGTCCATCGAATAAGCACCGACCCCCTGATAGAGCACCCAACCTCGGCCCACTCCCCCACCCTATCCCAGTAAACCCACCTAACCTTTGGACACTAAGGGGCAATTTAGCATCCCCAATCTATCTAAGCTGCACATCTTTGGACTGTGGGAGGTAACCAGAGCACCCGGAGGAAACCCACGCAGACACGAGGAGAACATGCAAACTCCACACAGGCAGTCACCCAAGGTCAGAATCGAACTCAGGTCCCTGGTGCTGTGAGGTAGCAGTGCTAACCACTGTGCTGCCCTAAATCCGGAAGCTCCAGAACAGACAGTGTGAATAGTTAATTATGATCATTATCATTATGCTCATTATGTCAGCCCAAACAGTCACCTCAGAGGCCAATCAGCTTCCAGTTTTATTGTGCTGGCATTCTATTTACAGGCCTATTACAATTGATATTTTTTTCTAATTGTTAGCCTAGTCCTCATTGCTGCACTAAAGCATTTTGATTCAATGTAACCCACTTCCAGGCTGAGTGATTGAATGTTTATTAACAAGGCAGTTTCTGATTCTGTACAATCAATAAGAAACACCAGAATGGAGACGCAGTTTGCCCTAGAACCAAAGTATCTCTTTAATTGGGCACCAAGAGACATTAACGGAAAATTATCTTTTCATTAAAGTACTTACATTCCGAATCCAAGCTTCGTTCCTTCAAAATCAAGGCACCAGAATCAGGCTCTATTTCGTCCCAATTATCTCTAAGTACTGCATCATTTTTGTCAAGATAGCCTTGTGCATGAATTATATGAAGATGCATTTTACCATAGCTTATGTCACACCACCATGAGTTTAGACATTTAGAAAAAGCAGTCACTCTATTGGGTGTGGAGCTGATCCCATTTCAGGTAACCAGAGTCAGAAGAAGCACTTCCAGACCAAGTACAACACAGCCAAGTGGAGATAAAGATCTCCCTGTGCTCTGCCCCAACAGCATCAGCCCAATCCAAACTTCAGAAGAGCATTTTATATTGCGTCAGTGTGACTTTCCCAATTTCCTACCTGAGTCATCCTGTTGCCTTTGTGAATAAGACCAGTTAGTGATTGATTCTAAAAACCCATATCCAAACTTATTACACAAAGAATCCTTCCAGTCAATAGATTGGATAAGAGGGTTTGATACAAGGATATATTGAGCAGAATGGGCCTAGAATCTCTGGAGTTCATTGAAACATGTAAAATTCTCAAAGGCCCTTATGCTGTTTTCATAGATCCATAAAATCCCTACAGTGCAGAAGGAGGCTATTCACCCCTCCCCCTCATGGCCAGGAGGAAGAGAACTAGAGAACTAGAAGAGAACTAGAGAACATAGGTAGCCTATGGTTAGCCATTTAGGACTGAAATAAAGGGGATTTATTCAGTTATTAAAAATATTCAACACTGAAAACGGTAGAATTTTGGGCATTAATTATGAAGTAGAGGAACAACCGTGATCTTATTGGTTTGCAGAGCAGGTTATGAGAGTTAAATGCCCAATTCCTTATTTCCTAAATAGACTGGACCTGGATTTGATTCCAGATTCTAGGAGTGAAAGGCTCAGTATCTGGCTCACTCAGTTCTCCCTTCACACCTCAATTTTATGATCGAGAACCAGAAAATCTATCAACATCCGCTTGCATTAATATTGTGCCTTTGACCTCATAAAATGTCCCAATAACTTTGTAGGAATTAGCATTACTAAACAAAAATTGCCACCAAATCACTTATAAGAAATTAGATCACAAAGAGGTAGGTTTCAAGGAATATCTTAAGAAGATGAGAGAGCTAGTGAGGCAGAGGTATAAGGAAGGAATCCCAGAACTTAAGAACCAGGCAGCTGAAGCAACTTCCACTGCGAATTCTTAGGACCCAGAATTAGATGTACATGGACATCTCAGAGGGTTGTGGGGCTGGTGGAGGTTACAGAAATAGGGAAGGGAGGCCATGGAGGGATTTGAAAATAAGGATGGTAATTTTAAAATTGAGGCATTGTGTAACAAGTGCCAATATAGGTCAATCAGTTGATGGATAAACGGGACTTGATGCATTTTGTGCGGATATGGATAGTAGAGTTTTCAATTTGTTCATGTTTCTGGATGGTATAAGGTGAGTGGCTGCCTAGGAGAATATTAGAATGACTGCATTTGCTGACCACGCACTGTTGTGTGCGAGGCCAGGAGAGATTGACAACTGTATCATGGACATGAGACAAAGGGGTTGTAAATTGTGCCAGTAGAGACTAAAGAGCATTAATAGTGGCAAAGATAGGATTGCAGAACAATTTAGGAGGCGAATAAAGATCAGTAGGAGCAAAACTGAATAATAACGGACAAGTGGCCATGAGGGGAGGGGTAAGTTGTGGTGGGACAAGCCAGGGTAATCGAGTAACACAAAACAAAAGTGGGGAGTCAAGGTGCAGCCTAAAGCTGTTCAGTCCGGAAGGCTGCAATGTGGTTAATCAGATGATGAGGTGTTGCTCTTCCAGTTTGCATTGGGCTTCACTGGAGCATTGCAGCAGGCCTAGGTCAGGCTTGTGGGCAGGATGCTGAGTTTAAATGGCAAAGACTGGAAGATGGGGTTATGCTTGTGGATGAAAGGAAGGTGTTTCACAATGCAGTCACCCAGTCTGTGGATGGACTGAAGATGTTTCACAAAGCAGTCACCCAGTCTGTGTTTATTCTCCCCAATGTAGAGGAGACCACATTGGGAGCAGCGAATACAATAGGCCAAATTGGAGGAGGTACAAGTGAAACGCTGGTTATCCTGAAAGGAGATATGGTTAAAGGAGACATAGTTAACCTGAAAGGGTGGGACAGTGGTTAGTACTGCTACCTCACAGCGCCAGGGACCTGGGTTCGATTCCAACCTTAGGTAACTGTCTGTATGGAGTTTGCACGTTCTCCCCGTGTCTGCGTGGGTTTCCACCGGGTGCTCCGGTTTCCTCCCACAGTCCAAAGATGTGCAGGCTAGGTAAACTGCCCATGCTAAATTGCCCCAAGTTCCCAAAGATTGGGTGGGATTACAGGGAAAGGGTGGGGGATTGGACCTAGGTCTTTCAAAGGGTCAGTGCAGGCTCGATGTGCCAAATGGCTTCTTTTTGCACTGTAGGGATCTATGATTCCATGAGAGAGATACACTGAGGGAGAATCCAGATGACCAATTTACCTAACAGCACGTCTTTTGGAACTTATGGGAGGAAACCGGAGCACCTGGAGGAAACCCACACAGACACGGGGAGAACGTGCAGACTCCTCACAGACCCAAGCCGGAAATTGAACTTGGGACTCTGGCGCTGTGAAGCAACAGTGCTAACCACTGTGCTACCGTGATGATAATGAGCCATGATTATTCTTAGATTCTTGATTTTCTGTGCCATCCAGGGAACAAAACTCCCATCAAGAAATTGGTGCTGATTTGTTGGCCCTTTCTCTTGACTGCATTGCTGTTGCTGCTGTTCACCAGGTTCCTCCTGCGTTCCTCTTATCCTTCAGTGAACCCATCTGAAAAGTGTCAATCAAATTGCAAGTCGAGACCAACATATATGTTGCACCTTGCTGAGGGACACTGCCGAGTGAGGGGATAGGCTGAATAGTGAAGTAATTCATAGTTACCCACTGCAACATCTGCCAACCAGTTGTTTCCGTGGAGACCTTTACCATAGTTACTATGGCCATTAATTATACATCTGGACTTGAATAGTGATGAAGGTTCTTGGATAATTATAGCTTAGCAAATGTTGCAACAATATACTGGTTTACTGAAGCAATTCTTAATCTTTTCTTCAAGTGAAACTCGAGAAAGGATGAGTGCTATTTGCACAGTCAGAAGTAAATAAAATCATTAACTGAGATACCAAGTCATTCCAGCATTGATGTATCTGTGGGATTGTAATGTAAAGTGTGATTTGATGTGAGGACATTGCCATTTGAAAGGGATTGCAGCCCACCATTAGAAGTGTGTGCACTATATGGTACCAGTTTTTAGAGTATTTTACAAAGCTGTAAATAGAAGGAGGCCATTCAGCCCTTTCAGACTGTTCCACCATTTGGTTACAGCATAGCAGATCTATACCTCAGCACAGTTACCTGCCTTAATTCTGTATCCTATGCTGAACTCACTTAACAAAAACATTTAGCCATCTCAGTCTTGAAGATTTCAATGCGTCCTTCGCATTCTGAAATGAAATGAAAACCGCTTATTGTCACAGGTAGGCTTCAAATGAAGTTACTGTGAAAAGCCCCGAGTCGCCATATTCCGGGAAGGCTGGTATGGGATTTGAACCATGCTGTTGGCCTGCCTTGGTCTGCTTTCAAAGCCAGCGATTTAGCATTGTGCTAAACCATTAGCAGCCTTTTTGGATTCCTCCAACAGAGGAAATAATTTATTTTATTTATCCAATCAAATCCCTTTATCCTGTTAAAGTGCTTCATCTCTTCAACCTTTTATGCTCAGAAGACTATAAACCATGAACTCTTCCTCAGTAATTTATACTTTCAGTCTACTGAGAAAAAATATTTGCGAGGAGGCTCATTGTAGCACAGATCAGTTGGGCTGAATGGTCTGTAAGTTCAATACAAGACCATTGTTCTAAGCTCCTCCAGCATAATTCTGTTCAGAAAAGCAAGTCAAAGGCTTGATGCACTCAAGAGATTGAGGTGAATATCCTCTCAGTGGGAAAACATGTCCAACAATGTTATGCTGGCATAGAGCCAAAGGGTGAGAAAAGTCAGAGCCCACCTTACTTTGAAATGAAGTTGAATTCAGAGTTATAAAGAGGAGTTTGATTCCCTGGTACTAACACAGCTCAGCTCACCACAATGAGAACAGCCTGTTTCTAAATTAAGAACTGTTTTGATATCTTTTCGATCTTCGATGCAGATGTTGCTCGATTTCAAAGTTTAAAACTCAACCATATTTCAGTTGAGAAAATTGTATACTATTCTTCCTTCTTTTACTTTCACAGGGATTTCACGCTGTCGGTAACTTCAAGGCCTCAGAGGATGCTTCTCCTGCCAAACCTCCTCCTAAGGGTGGGCTCCGGCCCTTGACACACCTACGCCATGACTCCGTCTATCAGCAAAGTAAATCCCTCAGCACCGATGAACTGAATCCGCAGCCGAGGCTCGATGGCCTGGATCACCACCTGGCACAGCGGGAGAAAAATTCCCTAAACAGCCTGAAGCGTGCCAGCGTCGATGTGGAACTGCTGGCGCCACGAAGCCCAATGGGCAAGGAAAACATGGTGACATTCAGTAACACCCTGCCCCGTGTAAACACGCCAAATCTGGATGAAGCTGCCCGCCGTCATATGACAATCCATGTCTCGATGGATGCCTCCCGGTCCAAGCAGCTCATTTCCCAATGGAAGCAAAAGTCAATCGATGGCATGTGTTTGGATCACGACCCGACTATCAGCCAATCACAGCCCCAAATGAGAACGGCTTTGGAGTTGAGAGGTGTAGGGTTTGATCAGGATGAGCCAGCTCCTTCGTCTCTGTATCCCACCGTGCAAGCCAGGAACTCAGAAAGGGGCAGTGGCGCACGGGTACTGATCCAGTCAAGGCCTGGGCCCTCACAGCTGGTTCATATTCCTGAAGAGACCCAAGGAAGTGTCAGCACCTCCCCCAAGAGTAACTCAGCCCGGGCAAAGTGGATGCTCATGGCAGAGAAGGGGGGAGTCCCCAGACCCAACAACCAGCCTCGCATCATGCAAGTCATTGCCATGTCAAAACAACAGAGCATGATAACGGTAACACCAAAACACTCTGATGGCTCAAGCAGCTCAGAGTCCTCACACTACAAATCTCCTTCTGAACGCGACTCTTCGAGTATTGTCACGGTCGACGCACATGGGTCCCATCCAATCGTGCATGTCTCTTCTGGAAATGGTGGAGTGGGACCCTGGGAATGGAAATCTCCTCAGGGCAGTGCGGACATTCACGATGCCTTTGAGTTGAATGACCTGAACAGGGACTACAGAAGCTACAGGTCGGCCAAGAACAGTGGCATCTCTCCTGCCTCTTCTGCCAGCGACCTTGAGCAGGAAGATACCCGTTTCTGCAGTGTCGCCACAATCAACGTCGCAGGAGCTGAGAGGAGTGATACCAATTCAGAGACACTGACCATTACCTCCAGCCGGGACTCGACGCTGAGGAGAAAACCCAACCCTGTGTTCCTCGGTGAGCGTGAAGCCAGCACAGACACTGATCAGGATGCTTACTTCAAGAAACTTCAAGCCAACAGGAGATTCAAAGACTGAACAGGACTCTTAAAATGAGGGGCATCTCTTGTACATACCCTTTTGAGGCTTTCAGTGCACCCAATACCCTACAGTGCTTAACTCTTGAGAATTGGCTATCCGTGCAATACATTAATTCCCACATTGAACAAACAGGGAGTAATAAAACAGTTTCCATGGAGATCATTTATTTTCAAACTTTTCCAGCTCATAATTCATACCCCTCTTCAAAACAGATTTCATTGGCGTTTTAGCCTTCCCTTGACTTGGAAAACAAGCCAAAGGCCAGCAATGGGGATCCAAGTCTGAATGTCCAAGACCCTTCATGAGGTATTGCTCAGCTATTGTTAAGAACGAAGGAACTCCATTTACAAGAACCTTCCACAATGTAGGATGGCCCAAAGCATGCCAGAGCCAATTAATTACTTCAGAGGCCAGGATGTATGGGGTCATTTTAACTCGCATGTTTCTTGTGTTCCTATCGACTTTAAACTTCTGGAATTGTGGTCTTGTATTTAAGTTGTGGTTTTAAATTGGCAATGGTTAAAGGAGCGAGAAATGAAATTTGTGTCATTAGTGGTTGACCCAATGGTGTAATACTATTTAATATGCTGGTCAGCATTCTGAGTTAAGCATGGTACTTTGTAGGAGACCCGTGGACAATAATTACTTTGTATAGCTGTGCCAAACAACAACCGACCTTTCCAAAAGAAGCATTGGCATGAACTTGCAGATAGTTTAATTGTATAACAGATAGTTGGGTGCTAAACTTTTTCGATTGACATGGTTATTGATTGTAAATTGGCAAGCACTTGACTTGCTGGAACAAGGAAGCAACCTTGAGCTCTAAGAAGAAAAATGAACAAAGGCAAAATACTACAGATGCTGGAAGTCTGAAATAAAAACAGGAATATGCTGGAAATGCTCAGCAGGTCAGGCAAAGTCTGAGGAGAAAGAACAAGAGTTGTCGGGTGATCAACTTACAACATTAACTCTGTTTCCTAAACCCGGCTGTCTGACCTGCTGAGCATTCCCAACATTTTCCTTGTTTTTAAATTTAAGAGCAATTAGGAATTTATACCAACATATGATCACTATGATACGGGAGAATTGAAATACCTAAAATAGATCTACTGTAAACTATCAGGTCTATATGTAGGACACATACTGTCCAATTTTGAAATGCAAGCAATATATAGGAATGCAATATATTAATTAGATATTAGAGTCCATTTTGTACCCATACCAACTGGAGTGTGGGTGACAAATGATGCTGTCTGTAGTGTATTTCCTTTTAGGTTAGACTTGAAGTTTGCACATCATAATTCCACGGTTTGGGATTGGACGAGGCTCTTCCCAAGGCCAGCACTGTGACTCATTATCAAATGTCTGAATAAATCGAACCAGTTCTCAGCCACTTGCTGAAAGTTACTCCAATCCATAGATGTTGCACCTTTTTGAATATCCACCTTTCCCCTGCCAAGATCCACACAGGTATCAGAACTATACAGAGGAACATAGCAACAGGAATGGGCCATTGTACCCCTCCACCAAGAAACAGCTACTGTCCTGCCCTTTTGTTGAACAGGAAGTGTGGAAAACAAGGATTCAGCACTGTAGAAAACAGATGAATTGGGAAAAAGGAGCTGTTAATCCTTGACCTCTTCAGGACTGAATGGCAGCTTTGCACAGAATTATGATAAATTTTTTTTCCTTTGAACTAAAGATTCAGTTGCTAAACTGTTTTGTGCTGTTTCGGTTGCCTGTGAACTTCTTAATGACAGGATCAGACATGTATAGAGAGTCGTTTTTACGAATGTCACTGGCTTGTTCAGGAAGCTACACAGAATGTTTACTCGTAACTTAATCTGAAAATAATAGTTGCTTGCTTAATGTTTAGTGACACGTGCCCATGTTTGACAGAATGATTGATCAGTCTTTTTTAAGCATAGTGAAGTCAGCTCACCTGAAGCAGGAGTCAACCCCATTAGACCTCGAAAAGGAGTTTGCACTACAGCAACTATGTCACTTGTTATAGAGGGTTCATCAAGGGGTGGAGCACTTGAGATTCAATGCTGGGTAACTAAGGCTGTCCAAGATGGGTAGAAAGTTCATCAGTCAACGATGATCTAAGTGAAGATAGAATATTCCAGCCCTCTTGGAAATGACGGGCTGATGGACTGTCTCTCAGTATAGATGGCCACTGTCAATCAGGCACATGACACCACCAGATGAAGCAGACACAATAAAGGGGTGAACTGAGTTAAAGTTGACTCTGTGATCTCGGGAATCTGGAAGCCCATGTGACTGAACACAGGGACACTTGTGGAAACCCAGCATTTAAAGAATTGGTTGTGTGTAAAGTAAATAGAACTTTAACAAAGTGAAGACCAGTTGCAAACAGCATTTCTTCCTGTGATTGTCTAATTGATTACTGTTTATAGAATAACTTTATTATTACTTGTGAGGAATGATATGCCTGATTTAATTAAGCTAATTATTGTGCGCTATGCTAGTGATTTTAAAGATAGCTCCTTATGTACTGAAGTATTTTGTACTTTGAATGTGTCATTTGTACAGAAACAAGTTTTAGAATTAATGGTGAATTCAATAAACATTGTTTTAAAAAATAGCGTGCATTAAATAAGTCTCCTCTGTTTCCGAGGAGTGACATTGCCTCAGCCCTGATTTTAATCAGTCATCCATTGACAGGCCATGCCTTCAGAGGCCTCGGTCCTAAGCTCTGAATTTCTCTACCTAAATCTCTTCAACCCGATCTCTCTTTCTTCAAGATGCTCCTTAAAGCCTATCCGATTGACCAAGCTTCTGGTCACCTGCCCAACTTTCATTTGATGTGGCTGAGAGTTGAATTTTGTCTAATAAAGCTCCAGTAAAACACCTTGGGGTGTTTGTAGTGTGCCAAAAGGTGCTATATAAATGCAACTTGCTGGTGTTGTGCAAATTACCTCAGATGGGTGGAAAGACAAACAGCACTGGGCAACTGAGCAATAACAGTGTTGGAGAACAGAAACTCTTTCCACTCTGGAATAAGACAGCATAAGGAAGCAAGCTCAGTATGCTACCTCACCCGGAGCATCACGGTATTTTCAGTAGTCACAGTTTTTTCAGATGAGAGAATAGTTTTGAACCAAGAATCTAATCTATAGTTCAAAGCCATTTAAATTTATTGAGCAGATCACATGAGCACAAGTTCTGCTTTTTGAAGAAATGCTTCCGTATGTGTTGTTCCTTGTGTCTTAATAAAGCTCATAGTCTCAAAGCTGGAGAAGATGCTTTATTGTGAATTTGTTCTGTCTTCAGAGCTTAACTTACAGCTACCTCAAATGCTGCCTGCCTGTCCTGCTGCCAAGTACCCTTTCTTTGAAGTGTCCTCACTTCCTGTCCCTCTGTATTTATAGCTCTCCCATGCTCCCTCTAGTGCTTGCTCATTTGTATTGCATCTACACTGATACACAATCACCACATCCCCCCTTTTTTCTTTACATATTTTCTGTACATCGTTAAAAAAAATTGTACAAAACAGTTAGATTACTTACGATATGTGTATCTATACAAGTGATGGTGCTATTGCATATTTTATAAAGCCAATTTATATTTATGAGTACAACCGTAATAAAATCATTTATGAGTCCAAACTTGATGAATTTGTTCATTGAGTTTTTTCTTTTTCGTTGTTGCCATGGTGATATTGATATTGCAACTCCGTTGTGAATGTTGTCGGTGTCCTTGTTATTTTACGTAACCAATACATCATCCCGAGGTGGTTGCATGGTCGAACCACTGATGTTGACTGACATGGACTTTTTTCTGTGCTTGTGGTATCGATTTAGTATGTCATCTGCCTTGACAGCTGGTGTGCTTGCTTGTTCTGGAGCAGATGTGAGTTTGTGCGATTCGTTGTCATCCCATGGCATGTTTGTAGTCTTGTCATTGTTTTGCAGTGTGCTGTGGCATTGTCCTTTATGTGCAGAGTTGTACCATTTTGTACAAGTCGTTATTTCATTGCTGTTGTTTCTGTCTTTGACGTTTTTGTTGTCGTTCTTGGTGTTTTTGTTGTTTCTGTCTTGATCCTTGTCGTGCTTGTTGTTGTCCTTGTTATGCTTCTTGTTGTTTGTGTTGTTCTTCTTGTAGTTTTTGTTGTTGCTGTTGTTCTTGTTTCTGCAGTGCTTCTTGCGATTTTTGTTGTTCTTATTGCGCTTCATGTTGCTTTTGTTTTTACTGTTGTTGTTGTCGTTTCTGCTGTGCTTCTTGTGGCTTTTGTTTGATGCTGGTGACATCAGTCATTTGTGGTGGATGTACTTCCTCGTCCTTGCTTCCTTGGTGCTCCTCTTCTGGAGTAATTTGTGTTGGATTTAATTCATCTCCTTTGCTTTCTTGGTGCTCATCTTCTGGAGTTAAGTTCTTCACAATTTCATTTTCTTGTTGGTCTTGGTGCTCCTCTTCTGGAGTCAAAATCTTCCCAATTTCTATTGACGCGGTCTGTCTGGACTCTTGGTGCTCCTCTTCTGGAGTCAAAATCTTCATGGTTTCTATTGACGTGGTCTCACTTGACTCTTGGGTGGCCCTACTCTGTGCTTCTGTACAGACGAGCTGAGAACTGTCAGTCTCGCTGTGATCCTGTACCTCCTGTATGTCGAGTGTGATCACATTGTCACTGTTTTCGCATGCAGTGGGTAGATTTACATTGTCCTCTTCTTGATTATGTGAGCTTGGTAGACTTTCATAGTCTGTTTGCGGTTGCTCAGAAATGGCGGGTTGACCTTCATGGTCTTGTTCATGCATGGTGTTCGCCAGGGAGTGTTTGCTTGCTCCCATTTTGGAGTCTTTTAATGAGCTGTCTGTGGAGGCTCGCATCACTCTCTTTGTGGAGTCTTTCATCACTCTCACTGTGGAGCCTGTCATCGCTCTCTGTGTGGAGTCTTTCTGTGCTCTCTGTGGCGTCATCTTCATCTTGGGTATTGCTGTCATCCAATGTATCGACGATCTGCCATGGCACCATGGTGTTTGATTCATCTACCACGAGTAGATTCATGTTGAGCTTTGCGACCGTGTCGCTGATGCTGTGATCAGCATATCTGAATAACTCAGCCATGCCTGAGTAGTATTGTTCGAAAAACAAATCTTTTTTTTGCTTCGGATTTGGTATCGTTGTCTTCATTTTTTGCATATCCGAATAACTCAGCCATGTCCGAGTAGTATTGTTTGAAAAACAAACCATCTTTTTTAGTTTTGGATTTTTTTTCGTTCTCTTCACTTTGGGTGGTGTAGACTGCTTTTTCAAGGGTGTTGTGAGAGTTATTTTCAACTGCTGGTTTAAGTTCAGGCGTTTTTCTGTCTTCTGAGGCAAGAAAATTTCGTTTTACAGCTTTAAGTATCTTGTTTTCAATTTTCGGGCATTTCCCTTTTAAGTGGGCGTGGTCCGGATCCTCAGATGTCATGATGCTCGTGACATCATGTGTAGGAATCAATCGCGCATGCGCCGATCGGCCTTCCTTTACTGTGCGGTTTTGTGTCCACTGCGTATGCGCAAGCATAACGATCCGCGACCAAAACTTTTTGAGACTGCACATGCGCGGCTTGCGCATGTGCATAATGATCAGCAACAAGAACTTTTTAAAACGGCGCATGTGCGGCTTGCGCATGCGCAGAACGCAAAACAGGTGATTGTAACTTTTGTTACTTTTTCCTTTTGATCTGAACTGGACCTCAGCGTTTTGTCTCTGTGAAAAATTCATTCTTCTTTTTGATCTGTACTTTTCACTCGCGATTTCTAGACTGAACCCTTTCTGTTCTGATAGTGATTCTTTGAGTTGTGCATCACTCAGTCTCTGTGCAGTTTGGCCTCTGAGCATACAGTGCTGTTCAAATTCCATACAGTACTCTTCACATTTTTTTAGAATTATTTGTAAGTTGTTGCTGTCTTCAGCTTTTGAGTATTTAAATCCATTATATGCTTTTTGAGCTGCATGTCCTGCGATGAGCAGTGCTATTTTCATTTTGTCTGAGGCTGCTGCTAAATCATTAGCTACGATATATATATCGAACACTTGTTTAAATCTTTTCCAGACATTACTTTCATTACCGGTTAGGTCCAGCTGAGGTGGCGTTCCAACCCACATCATCGAATAAGCGAGGTCTTCCCAAGTCCAATGCCCAGTAGGAGTTCATCTTGCCATTTTGGTCTTTCTGTGTCTGCAGCTGAGTTGTCTTGTAGTAAGCATCCAAAGTCACTCCTGGGTACCATGTGTTGTTCCTTGTGTCTTAATAAAGCTCATAGTCTCAAAGCTGGAGAAGATGCTTTATTGTGAATTTGTTCTGTCTTCAGAGCTTAACTTACAGCTACCTCAAATGCTGCCTGCCTGTCCTGCTGCCAAGTCCCCCTTCTGTGAAGTGTCCTCACTTCCTGTCCCTCTGTATTTATAGCTCTCCCGTGCTCCCTCTAGTGCTTGCTCAGTTGTATTGCATCTACACTGATACACAATCACCACACCATCCAGACAGAGCTTTTTGTAACTTCAGGACATTCCCAAAATGCTTCCAATGTCAAAGAAATACATTTTAGTCAATTCTGTTGTGTAAGAAACAATTTGCCTACAGTAAGTTCCCACAAGCACCAATGTGATCATTTGTTTTTGCGATGTCGATTGAGGGATATATATTGGGCAGGACACTGGTGAGAACTGCCTTGCTCTTAATAGTGCTGTGATATCTTTAACCATCGCTCAGTTGGCTGGACAGCTGGACCGGGATTCTCCCTTCTGGGGACTAAGTCGCCACGCCGGCGCGAAAACCAGTGCCAACCACTCCGGCATCAACTGCCCCCCGAAAGTAAGGAATTCTCCAAACTTTTGGAAACTAGGTGGACACTGGTGGGGTTGACGCCGCTCTAGCCACACGGAACAGCCGGCGAGATCTCGCACAAGCGCGGACCGGCCGGCATATTTCCGCGCATGCGCGGGGGTTCTCCTCCGTGCCAACCCCCGGGCAATATGGTGGAGCCTTACAGGGGCCCAGCACGGAGGAAAGAAGTCCCTCGATGGAACAAGCCCACCTGCAGATCGGTAGGCCCTGATCTCGGGCCAGGCCACTGTGTGGGCCCCCCCCCCCCCCGGGATCAGGATCCCCCTGCGCCCTCCCGAGGACCACCCCCGCATACTCACCTGCCAAATCCCGCCGTGCGTGAGGTGAGTAATTCATGCCGGCGGGACTGGCCAAAACTAGATGGCTGCCCGGCCCATCGGGGCCCGGAGAATCGCCGGGAGGTGGGGGTTGCTGTTTATGACCCCAACAGGCAGGGCGGGATTCGCACCTCCTCCTGGGGATTCTCCGACCCGGCAGTGGGTCGGAGAATCCCGGCCCTCATTTGGGATGCTGAGAGAGACCAGCAGCTCAGGTTCAATTCCTGTACCGGCTAAGGTTATTCATGAAAGCCCCACCTTCTCAACCTTGCCCTTTGCCTGAGGTGTGGTGATCCTCAGGTTAACTCCCTTTGTCCAGATGATCAGTTTCAAGTGAATTATTCATGGCAGACAAAATGATCCTTCCGTCTCACTGACTACATGTCCATTATCTCGCAGGATCTCCATCTGATGAGGCTGGGCCAACCAGAGTTGTCTCTGTGTGATCCACACCAGCAAACAAAGTTATGTCTGTAAAGGATTGGAGAAGGAGAGAGACTGACAATCAGCTAGGGTTCCCATCCCAGGACCCTCAAAATCCCCCAAGGCTCCCCCACCCTTATGGTGTCCCACTTTCATAGTGCCATCCAACAAGCCAGTTGTGCTGGAAAACCTTACTCTGGACACTCACTCCCAGCCACATCGGGAGCCATTAGACCCCAGTCCTCTGCTGGGAGCATTAGGGAGACCATGCTCAGGTGCCATTCCCTGATCCACACACTTACCCATTGGTCAGGAGAAGATTCACAGTGCTGAAGCCCTGCTCTTTAGTGTTTGATTGTTGGAAGCTGCCTCTATGGTGTTGATGCTCATAGAGTTCAGGCACAGTGTTCAGGCATCAACGTTTACTTGTGTGCTATGCACTAATCATCCACTGAGAGACAGCATCTGGGTCCTCGAAGAGGAACTTGAGAGTTGAAGAGCATGAAGTGCTCTCACAAATAACAAGGCGAATTTCTTATTTGAAATAATCTTCAGCTGTGAAGCTAGAGGCTGCTCACAGTCAAAAGGGGTGAAATTGACTTTCTGGATGGAAGCCACAGAAGGGCTCTGTCCTGGAAGTGTTTGGCAGGACAGACAGGCTGTTGCTGTGGTTGCCCTGTTCTGGGTCTCCACAACATTTAAAGATGGCTTGAAGGCCTCACAGATGCAAAGCCCCTCACGCCATCCCCACCCACACCCCCCCTGCCAGAGATTTTTTTTTTTTTTATAAATGTTTTTATTCAGTTTTCATATTTTATATTGAACAAATTACAAATTTTTAGGAGAAAGAAAAAGAAAAAAACAAACACGCAAAAATTAACATACCTATTTACAGGTAAGCATCTTCGTAGTAGTAACTGCGCCCCCCCCCCCCCCCTCAACATGTTTATTTAGTTTGGTTTTGGGCCTTAGCTAGCCATCGAACCCCCGTACCGAACCTGTAGCCCCCCCCCTCCCGCTACCTTCCCCCGACTATTCTTCCTCTTGTACATTGGCCACAAATAGGTCCCGGAACAGTTGCATGAATGGCTCCCACGTTCTGTGGAAGCCGTCGTCCGACCCTCGGATGGCAAATTTGATTTTCTCCATTTGGAGAGATTCCGAGAGGTCGGACAGCCAGTCCGCAGCTCTGGGCGGTGCTGCTGACCGCCAGCCAAACAGGATTCTACGGCGGGCGATCAGGGAGGCAAAGGCAAGGGCGTCTGCCCTCCTCCCCAGGAATAGATCTGGCTGTTCTGAAACCCCGAAGACCGCCACTATCGGGCATGGCTCCACCCTCACTCCCACCACTTTGGACATAACCTCGAAGAAGGCTGTCCAGTACTCCACGAGTCTGGGGCAAGACCAGAACATGTGGGCGTGGTTGGCCGGGCCTCTTTGGCACCGTTCACATCTGTCTTCCACCTCCGGGAAGAACCTACTCATACGGGTTCTTGTTAAGTGGGCTCTATGTACCACTTTTAGTTGCGTCAGGCTGAGCCTTGCGCACGTGGAGGTGGAGTTGACCCTATGCAGTGCTTCGCTCCAGAGTCCCCACCCGATCTCCATCCCCAGGTCGTCCTCCCATTTCCTCCTTGTTGCGTCCAGTACGGTGTCGTCCCTATCTACCAGTCGGTCATACATGTCACTACAGTTCCCTTTCTCTAGGATACTTGCGTCCAGTAGGTCTTCCAGTAGTGTCTGTCGTGGCGGTTGTGGGTACGTCCTTGTCTCCTTTCGTAGGAAGTTTTTGAGCTGCAGGTACCGTAGCTCGTTCCCCCCAGCTAGCTGAAATTTCTCTGTCAGTTCGTCCAGTGTTGCGATCCTGTCGTCCGTGTATAGGTCCCTGACTGTCAGTGTCCCCCCGTCCTGTCTCCACCTTTTGAAGGTGGCGTCGGTCAGTGCTGGTTTGAACCTATGGTTGTTGCAGATGGGAGCCCTGTTCGACATTTTGGTCAGGCCAAGTTGCTGCCGCAGTTGGTTCCAGGATTGGAGGGTGGCTGTCACCACTGGGCTGCTGGAGTGTTTTTTGGGTGGGGATGGGAGTGCTGCCGTGGCGAGGGCCCGAAGGGAGGTTCCCATGCAGGAGGCCTCCTCCGCACGCACCCACTCAGCTTCTGGCTCCTGGATCCATCCCCTTACTCGCTCGGCTGTTGCTGCCCAGTGGTAGAATTGTAGATTCGGGAGGGCTAACCCTCCCCTGGTTTTGTTTTTTGTAAGACCTTCTTTGGATCCTAGCATTTTTACCCCCCCCATACGAACGCCATGATGAGTTTGTCCAGCGCTTTGAAAAAGGCCTTGGGGATGTAGATCGGAATGGATCTAAACAGGAAGAGGAACCTGGGCAGTACGTTCATTTTGATCGTCTGAACTCTCCCCGCGAGGGAGAGCGGGAGTGTGTTCCATCTTTGCAGGTCCTTTTTAACTTCCTCCGTCAGGCTGGTGAGGTTCCATTTGTGGATCCCTTTCCAGTCATGGGCTATTTGGATCCCCAGGTAGCGGAATTTATGTCGGGCTTGTTTGAACGGCAGCCCCTTTAGTGCTGCCCCCCCCCCCCCCCCCCCCCCCCCCCCCCCCCTTGCGGGTGCCCCTGCCAGAGATGACCCCCGACCCAGAACGCTTCGCCCCTTGACCAAACCCAAAAACCCAATTCCCCTGAGGGGTGACCCCCCCCCCTCCCCGAGCACTGGGGCAACAGTTCCAATTTTCTTGAGCTTCATGCTAACAAATGGAAATGGCTCCAAACTTCCCCTCAGCATCATCGCGGCAGCTTTTCGTTTTAAAAAGGAATACTGAACAATGGCAGCCTGATTTCTCGCTGGGGAGTCAGCTGATTCACGAGAGGCTGCAGCATTCGGCTTCAATCTCGCTAATCAGATTGAAATTCATGCAAATGAGGGTTAATGATATTCTTGCCATTTTGGATGAGATCCAGAACTTACCATCGGGAGCAGGCCGGTTGAATTGCAAACTGGTTCGAACCTGGCGCGAATCTTGATTTTGACCTTTCCCGCTATTCACCCAGCACGCTTTGATCTGCGGCAGGCACAACGTGGTGGTTAAATCATGCCCAAACATTTCTAGCAATGCAGCATTCCCTTATATATATTTGAAATGATTTAAATTATTTTCTGATTATTATTTTATCTCGGTTATCTAAGGCAGCGATGAGAAGAAATTCCTGCACTTAAAGGGCTGTGAATCTTGAATTTGCCAACCTGGAGCGCTGTGGAAGCTCAATCGTGGAGCATATTCAGCTCAGAGGTCGATAAATGTGGGGCAATGGGGAGTGTGCAAATAGTGCAGGAAAGTAGAGTTGAGATAGAAGTTCAGCCACGATCTACCTGAAAGCTCAGCAGGCGACATATTATGATTCAAAGTAATATTCGCCTGGATTATGCGCTTGAGAAGACAGTTTGCATTAATAGACTTCAGTCTCCGAGGTGAGGATGCTGCCAGCTGAGCCACAACTGACACTTTTCAGAAGACACAATACCAACATTGAACACTATCCAGACCTCCATTACATACAAGCCAATCTGTAAATGCAACTGAGTCAAATCAATCAACCGGATTCGATATGCATAGTCCTAATAGATCGAGGCATGATTCATAGAGGCTTACATTTTTTCAAATTCCATGCAATGCCAGGCAATAAATATTTGATTTGACAAATTCATATTCATAGGGAATACAAATTGTTACATTGAGATGTCAACAGAAGCTTAAACAAATACAACTAAATTGGTTACAAGCAAATTACTGCGGATGCTGGAATCTGAAACGAAGGAGAAAATGCTGGAAAATCTCAGCAGGTCTGGCAGCATCTGTAGGGAGAGAAAATAGCTAACGTTTCGAGTCCGATGACTCTTTGTCAAAGCTGAAAGACAGAGAAAGTGGGAAATATTTATACTGTGGAGTGAGAATGAATGATGAGTCATAGGCACAGAAACCCAGGGAAACGGGGTGCTAATAGCCACATAAACCATAGGGAAAGAGTGCTAATGGCAGTCCCCAGGGAGAAAAATAGTTCTGATAGGACAAACAGCAGAGAAACTAACATCAGAGGCTAAACTGTGACAGATATAGATGTGAGGGGAAGGGAAGGGGGAAGCAAAGGGGAGAAAGGGTAAGAAAAGGTGGATAAGATGGGCGGGGGTAAATATATATAAAGAAAGACAAGAAAGAAAGAAATGGTAAAATACAGTTAAAATGAAATGGGATGAGACCCAATGCCCAGTTTCTGGGCGGGCTTGAGCCCCCTGGTTGGCGCACATGCAAGTCTGGGCCCAAAGACCAGTTGAATTGCAATCCTGCAATGTGCAAAAACTTAATAAATTAGTTTGTAGATTACCTATCTGACAGAGTGATGTTTTATTGAAATAGTTTCCTCTGATAGCTTGTTCCTATCATGTTCAATTCAAGGAGGCCTTAGTTTCAGAGCAGTAAGAATACTTTAATTGCGCAAAATGAACAACTAAGAGAGGTGACTGAATGGGACGCTGAATGAGCTCTACTCATCGACCAGGTGAGCACTTTCTTGGAATGTTACTGATCAGGTCTTAGTGCTCTGCTGGCCCTTTGATTCTGTCTGTAAATGACAGATTTTGAGTGTGTAAATCTCTGTGTGCCTCATTGTCATCCAGAGTTGTGTACAAGTCACCTTCAGCTTCATATGGTGAGCACACTTATAGTGATTCAGGGAGAGGACAGCTGACACAGCAAGCAGATTGACTGCCATCAATGGAGAAAGAGGCAAGTAACGTTGCAACAAAGAGGATGTGGCTGGTTGGCAGAAGCAGACTATTGCTACTGAGGGGAGGCAGAGCCAACAGTAGCCCTGCAATGAGGAAGGCAATTGGCAGAGCAGTGATATGTGAACGTTCTTGTGCAGTAGTCACACAGCTGTCTCTCAGATGAATTCTGTGTTGTGATGAGTTTTGTCAGGTTCTAATTAGTCTCCTGTAGGGATGAGTACAAATCGATGGCAGAAAGCCAAGGTAATCCTTCCACAGTCTGGGACAAACAGGAGCTTCGCTTCCACTACCTCCCGTTGAGTCTTTACAAACTATACGTTTGACAGGATTGAGAAGATCAATTCCATTTTATCCAATTCAAATCTGCATTCCGGCTCCAACTCCGCAATGTCTTCACCGTTACAATCCACTGCATGTAGGTGCCAACATGGAAAGGGTAATGAGCCTCTATCATCTCACCTGATAGTCGCTTCTTCATAGAATGTGTTCTCATATTCAAGAATATTGAGAATTAAAGATCAGTGTGAAACTTTGATGAGGATAACTTTAAAGAAATTTAACGAAGACCTTTGTTACTCTATGCTTGACCAATCCAATGCACCCCTGGCTGACCTCCCACATTCTACCTGTAAACTTGACGGCGTCCAATTTCTCTGCTGCTGAGGTTCATTAGCTGCTAATGAATCAGCTGCCTACGGAGTCACTCGCAACATAACATCACGCTGGTGCAAATTACTACTGCTTTTTGAAACCAGGCACCATGATCTCCGAGAGGGAGAAAGGAGGTGAGCACTACTGTCTCCACTGAGCACCAGGGAAGTCCAGGGGGACAGGGACGCTGGCCAGCTCCAGAGGGGGACTGGTGGGAGGGTCATGGGTCAGGTTGCAAAACCCCTCGAGTTAGCACGTTTAGTGAGTTGATCACACCGCAGGTGATAGCTACTGAGGGAGATAGAAAATGGGTGACCAAAAGACAGAACAAGAGTAGGAAGGTAGTGCAGATGTCCCCTGCATTCATCTCCCTGCAAAACAGATATACCGCTTTGGATACTGTTGAGGGAGATGGCTCACCAGGGGAAGGCAGCAGCAGCCGGGTTCAAGTCACCGTAGCTGGCTCTGCTGCGCAGTAGGGCAGGAAGAAGAATGGCAGGGCTATAGTGATAGGGGACTCAATCGTAAGGGGAATAAACAGGCGGTTCTGCGGACGCAATCGAGACTCTAGGATGGTATGTTGCCTCCATGGTGCAAGGGTCAAGGATGTCTTGGAGCGGCTGCAGGACATTCTGGGGGGGGGGGTGAACAGCCAGCTGTCGTGGTGCCCATAGGCACCAACGATATAGGTAAAAAACAGGACAAGGTCCTACAAACTGAAATCAGGGAGTTAGGAGTTAAACTAAAAAGTAGGACCTCAAAGGTAGTAATCTCAGGATTGCTACCTGTGCCACGAGCTAGTCAGAGTAGGAATGTCAGGATAGATAGGATGAATACGTGGCTTGAGAGATGGTGCAAGAGTGAGGGATTCAAATTCCTTGGGCATTGGAACCGGTTCTGGGGGAGGTGGGACCAGTACAAACCGGACGGGCTGCACCTGGGCAGGACTGGAACCGATGTCCTCCGGGGGGGGGGGGGGGGGGGGGGGGTTCCTGGAACTGTTGGGGAGGGTTTAAAATAATGTGGCAGGAGGATGGGAACCAATGCAGGAAGTCGGAATGTAGTAAAACCGGAACAGAAACAAAAGGCAGTAAGCGGGAAAGTGTAAGGCAGAGAAGTCATAGTCAAAAATCAAAAGGGCCACAGTACAGGGTACAGTGACTGAGGGGAGCTCAGTAAATAGGCCCCAGTAACACTAAAAGGAATAAAATGGGAAAGTAAAAACATAAATGGGAAGCAACATGGCAGGTTGTTACATGACGATATGGGTTCAACGACAAGGAAAATTAGGAGAAAAGTTAAGAGGAAATATAACTTTGGAGAGGTTACTGATCGAGGTGTTAAGATTCAAAACAGAGGTATAAAAGCCAACATAAGTGTACTTTACCTGAATGCTCGTCGTATTCGGAATAAGGTAAATGAGTTGATGGCGCAATTCATCGTGAATGACTATGATTTAGTGGCCATTACTGAAACATGATTAAAGGATGGTCATGACTGGGAGTTAAATATCCGAGGGTATCAAACTATTCGGAAGGACAGAGTGGATGGTAAGGGAGGTGGTGTAGCTCTGTTATTTAAGGATGACATCCGTGCAATAGTAAGGGATAACATCGGTGCTATGGAGGATAAGGTTGAATCCATTTGGGTGGAAATCAGGAATAGTAACAGGAATAGGCCACCAAATAGTAACATTATGGTGGTGCAGGCAATAAACAAAGAAATAACTGCTGTATGTCGAAATGGTACAGCACTTATCATGGGGGATTTAATCTACATGTTGATTGGTTTAACCACGTCGGTCAAGGCAGCCTTGAGGAGGAGTTTATAGAATGCATCCGCGATAGTTTCCTAGAACAGTATGTAATGGAACTTACGACGGAACAAGCAGTCCTAGATCTGGTCCTGTGTAATCAGACAGGATTGATTGATGATCTCATAGTTAGAGATCCTCTCGGAAGGAGCAATCACAATATGGTTAAATTTAAAATACAGATGGAGGGTGAGAAGGTAAAATCAAACACTAGTGTTTTGTGCTTAAACAAAGGAGATTACAATGGGATGAGAGAAGAACTAGTTAAGGTAGACTGGGAGCAAAGACTTTATGGTGAAACAGTTGATGAACAGTGGAGAACCTTCCAAGCGACTTTTCACAGTGCTCAGCAAAGGTTTATACCAACAAAAAGGAAGGACGGTAGAAAAAGGGAAAATTGCCGTGGATATCTAAGGAAATAAGGGAGAGTATCAAATTAAAGGAAAAAGCATACGCAGTGGCAAAGATTAGTGGGAGACTGGAGGACTGGGAAATCTTTAGGGGGCAACAGAAAGCTACTAAAAAATCTATAAAGAAGAGTAAGATAGATTATGAGAGTAAACTTGCTCAGAATATAAAAACAGACAGTAAAAGTTTCTACAAATATATGAATCAAAAAAGAGTGGCTAAGGTAAATATTGGTCCTTTAGAGGATGAGAAGGGAGATTTAATAATGGGAGATGAGGAGATTACTGAGGAACTGAACAGGTTTTTTGGGTTTGTCTTCACAGTGGAAGATACAAATAACATTCCAGTGACTGATGGAAATGAGGCTATAACAGGTGAGGACCTTGAGATGATTGTTATCACTAAGGAGGTAGTGATGGACAAGCTAATGGGGCTAAAGGTAGACAAGTCTCCTGGCCCTGATGGAATGCACCCCAGAGTGCTAAATGAGATGGCTAGGGAAATTGCAAATGCATTAGTGATAATTTACCAAAATTCACTATACTCTGGGGTGGTCCCAGCGGATTGGAAATTAGCAAACGTGACACCACTGTTTAAAAAAGGAGGTAGGCAGAAAGCGGGTAATTATAGGCCAGTGAGCTTAACTTCGGTAGTAGGGAAGATGCTGGAATCTATCATCAAGGAAGAAATAGCGAGGCATCTGGATAGAAATTGTCCCATTGGACAGATGCAGCATGGGTTCATAAAGGGCAGTTCGTGCCTAACTAATTTAGTGGAATTTTTTGAGGACATTACCAGAGCGGTAGATACGGGGAGCCAATGGATGTGGTATATCTGGATTTCCAGAAAGCCTTTGACAAGGTGCAACACAAAAGGTTGCTGCATAAGATAAAGAGGCATGGCAATTAGGGTAAAGTAGTAGCATGGATAGAGGATTGGTTAATTAATAGAAAGCAAAGAGTGGGGATTAATGGGTGTTTCTCTGGTTGGCAATCAGTAGCTAGTGGTGTCCCTCAGGGATCAGTGTTGGGCCCACAATTGCTCACAATTGACATAGATGATTTGGAGTTGGGGACCAAGGGCAATGTGTCCAAGTTTGCAGATGACACCAAGATGAGTGGTAAAGCAAAATGTGCAGAGGATCCTGGAAGTCTGCAGAGAGATTTGGATAGGTTAAGTGAATGGGCTAGGGTCTGGCAGATGGAATGCAATGTTGACAAATGTGAGGTTATCCATTTTGGTAGGAATAACAGCAAAAGGGAGTATTATTAAAATGATAAAATATTAAAACATGCTGCTATGCAGAGAGACCTGGGTGTGTTAGTACATGAGTCGCAAAATGTTGGTTTCCAGGTGATTAAGAAGGCAAATGGAATTTTGTCGTTCATTGCTAGAGGGATGGAGTTTAAGACTAGGGAGGTTATGCTGCAATTGTATAAGGTGTTAGTGAGGCCACACCTGGAGTATTGTGTTCAGTTTTGGTCTCCTTACCTGAGAAAGGATGTACTGGCTCTGGAGGGTGTGCAGAGGAGATTCACTAGGTTAATCCCAGAGCTGAAGGGGTTGGGTTACGAGGAGAGGTTGAGTAAACTGGGACTGTACTCATTGGAATTTAGAAGGATGAGGGGGGATGTTATAGAAGCATATAAAATTAGGAAGGGAATAGATACGAAAAATGCAGGCAGGTTGTTTCCTCTGGCGGGTGCAAGCAGAGATAGGGGACATAACTTCAAAATAAGGGGAAGTAGATTTTGGACTGAGTTTAGGAAGAACTTCTTCACCCAAAGGGTTGTGAATCTATGGAATTCCTTGCCCAGTGAAGCAGTTGAGGCACCTTCATTAAATGTTTATAAGATAAAGATAGATAGTTTCTTGAAGAATAAAGGGATTAAGGGTTATGGTGTTCGGGCCGGAAAGTGGAGCTGAGTCCACAAAAGATCAGCCAAAATCTCATTGAATGGCGGAGCAGGCTCGAGGGGCCAGATGGCCTACTCCTGCTCCTAGTTTTTATGTTTTTATGTTCTTATGAGTGGCTATCCAGGAGTCTTAAGTGTTGAAGCAAGACAGCAATGAGATCGCTGAATGATGCCGCCTGAGTAAGAAGTGTATCTATTAACTGTACCCATCCCTGAATCAGAAAGCAATTGTGCCCTCTCAAATTCCAGAGACTCGTGCTTGTCAAATTAATTGGTCATCAAGAGTTGACCCTTAACATTAGCAGTTTCTCAAAGTCAAGGATGAATATTCAGTATTCAAGGCTAAACATTTGAGAACAGGGGATCAAGAGGCACTCGTCTTGCTTATGTTCTGGACTCAATGGCTACCAGTGAGAATCCATTAGCCACAAGGCACACATCACTATCCAGTTGACCCTGCCCATTAAAGGTGGGGAGAGTCATATGGGAGGTTAAAGCCAACTCTGACTGGGCACAGATGCAATTCATGTCCGTTTTCCAGGGAGCACGCGTGACAGCTACATCCCTGAGCAATCGTAGATCCCTGTCATTTTGGAGGGTCACCTCATGTTTCAGGGATGGCTTGTCAGGGACAAGGGATATCCCCTGAGGTCTTGACTGATGACACTAATGCAGAGACCAGAGGGCACAGCAGAGGTCCGGTAGAATGAGCCTCACAGTGCCACCTGATCTGTGATAGAGTGGGGCATCAGCCTTCTAAAGATATGCTTCTGCTGCCCCGACAGATCTGATGCACCAGAGCATCTTCCACTTGGTGGTCTGCTGTGCCCTGCATAATCTGACTCTGCAGTGAGGCGACGACCAAAAAGGCCTGGAGGAGCGGCACCCTCGGATGAGGAAAACGTTCAGTGGAAGAGGCCTACGAGGAGTCAGAGTATGGCGGCCAGGCGGTGGCAATGGTGTGCATGGGCAATGGGCTAGGGACGCCCTGTTTGCCTCGCACATCATGGAGTAGGTACAGAATGTTGCCCGACAGCACAACACTGCTCCCACCCCCCCCCCCCCCCCCCAACCCCCCCCCCCCCTCCCCCCCCCCCGCCCGCCTCCCGCCCATGATGTTGTGACCCTTCTGTGACCAGGGGATGAACGTTGCAGGGATATTACATCATCAGGGTTCTAGAGCTGGATAGTTCTTGAGTGCCTGCTGCCGGTCTATGCAGGAAAGTGATGCTGACTCGCAGTAAGGAATGGTCTGTGATTCTCCTCAGCTATTGTTTATGTCTGCCTGCTGCCTGCACACTGACTCCCTGGCTCATGTCTGAGTGAAGCCCTACATTCCTATGTCCCTTTGCTCTAGAGAGGGATTATGGGTCAGGGTCTAGGGTTCACTGAATCATGTCTGAATCCCATCACTTCAAATGAAACCTTTGCACAAGGTGGGCCAGTGTGTGTCCTGATGGGGAGAAGCACTGTGCCACTGGGAGGAGGGTTAAAGAATGCCAGGAATTTCCATTCCTGTTCCAAATTCTGAGCTCAGCTTGGATTTTATTTGCAGAAGTCACCATAAAGAGATGCGCTGGGAACCTGAAGACCATAAGACCAAAAGACATAGGAGCAGAATTAGGCCACTCGACCCATCGAGTCTGCTCCGCCATTCAATCATGGCTAATATTTTTCTCATCCCCATTCCCTGTCTTCTCCCCATAACCCCTGAGCCCGTTATTAAGTGGGCAGCACGGTAGCATCGTGATCAGCACAATTGCTTCACAGCTCCAGGGTCCCAGGTTTGATTCCCAGCTTGGATCACTGTCTGTGCGGAGTCTGCACGTTCTCCCTGTGTGTGCGTGGGTTTCCTCCGGGTGCTCCAGTTTCCTCACACAGTCCAAAGATGTGCAGATTAGGTGGATTGGCCATGCTAAATTGCCCTTAGTGTTGGGTGGGGTTATTGGGTTATGGGGATAGGGTGGAGATGTAGGCCTGGGTAGGGTGCTCTTTCTAAGAGCCGGTGCAGACTCGATGGGCCGAATGGCCTCCTTCTGTACTGTAAATTCTATGATAATCAAGAACCTATCTATCTCTGTCTTAAATACACTCAGTGATTTGGCCTCCACAGCCTTCTGCGGTAAAGAGTTCCTCAGATTCACCACCCTCTGGCTGAAGAAATTCCTCCTCATCTCTGTTTTAAAAGATTGTCCCTTTCGTCTGAGGTTGTGTCCTCTGCTTCTAGTTTTTCCTACAAGTGGAAACATCCTCTCCACGTCCATTCTATTTAGGCATCACAGTATCCTGTAAGTTTCAATGAGATCCCCCCGATCCTTCTAAACTCCAACAAGTGCAGAACCAGAGTCCTCAACTGTTCCTCATAGGACAAGCTCTTAATTCCAAGGATCAGTCTTGTGAACCTCCTCTGGACCCTTTCCAAGACCAGCTCATCCTTCCTTAGACATGGAGCCCAATAATGCTCACAATACTCCAAATGGGTTCTGACCAGAGCCTTATATAGCCTCAGAAGTACATCCCTGGTCTTATATTCTAGCCCTCTTGACATGAATGATAACATTCCATTTGCCTTAACTGCTGACTGAACCTGTATATTACCCTTCAGAGAATCGTGAACAAGGACTCCCAAGTCCCTTTGTGCTTCTGATTTCCTAAGCATCTTCCCATTTAGAAAATAATCTATGCCCCTATTTTGCCTTCCAAAGTGCATAGCCTCACACTTTTCCACATTGTATTCCATCTGCCACTTCTTTGCCCACTCTCCCAGCCTGTCCAGGTCCGTCTGCAGCCCGCCTGCTTCCTCAATACTATCTGTCCCTCTGCAGATCTTTGGATTATCTGCAAACTTAGCAACAGTGTCTTCAGTTCCTTCTTCCAGTTCATTAATGTATATTGTGAAACGTTGTGGTCCCAGCACCGACCCTGAGGCACACCACTAGTCATTGGCAGCCATCCTGAAAAAGACCCCTTGATCCCCACTCTCTGCCTTCTGCCAGTCAGCCAATCTGCTATCCATGCCAAGATCTTTCCCATAACACCATGGCTCCTAATCTATTTAATAAACAATTTTATTGAGGTATTTTTGGCATATAAAACAGCAACATTATACATTAGGCAAATAAGACATAATGCAAGCATCGGCTCCCCTCTCGCAAGAACCTGCCTAAGCAACCCCCTACTCTACGTTACCCTAGGGTGTACCGTGGCCAGCTCTCTTTCGAGACAATGCGGGACATCACCTGCAGGAGGAGACTCCAGTTGAGCAAAGAGATGGTCGCACATATCTGCCAACTCGTGTCGCACCTCGCCCCACGTGGAACGGGAGGAGGAAACGCGATACCGGTTGCCGTCAAGGTGACGGTGGCACTTAACTTTTATGCGAGTGGCTCCTTCCCGTGTCCGGGCGTTTCGGATGACGTGGTGCCACCCTGCTCTGCCCGCTGCCCACCCGATGCACCAGGGAGGACGGGGGGAGGCCTAGCATTCAGGGACGTCCCGTGATTGAGTTAATGGGACGGGCCCCGGAACCTCCTTCTCCCTCAGGGAGCCCGGTGGCCCCAGGGCCTCACTGTGGGACGGAGGTGCGAGCGGGGAGGTGCCCCGTTGCCCCACCGACACCTGGCGCTGCCAGTCCTGGAGGCCTGCAACGGTATCAACCAGGGTCCAAACGTTCGCAGAGACAGAGTCCAGGGAGTGAGACATTCCCGCCAGGGACTGTGCGACCTCAAGCTGTGAGTGCGCGTCGCCATCCAGCACGTGTGTCAGGCGGTCGATGCTCTCCGCGACTGACTGGTGAGACTGTGCCATTGCCTGCTGGGACTGTGCCATGGCCTGCTGGGACTGTGCCATTGCCTGCTGGGACTGGGCCATGGCCTGGTGAAACTCGGCCAGCGCCCGTAGCGCCCCGGCAATGTCGTTTTGGCTCTGGCACATTCATGCCTGTGAAAGGGCAGCCCTGTCCAGGGCCGAGGATGACGCATGCAAATTAAGCCCAACGCCTTGCAGAACCTGACCCATGGCCGATACCGTTTCACCCATTGCCTCGACCGTGGACGCCACCCGTGCGGTGTCGGCCTGGGTGGCTGCCATGAGCGGCACCACTCCCTGCTCCTGGACTCAGTTTGACTCCTCTAACTGCGTCTGCAGCTGCTGGAAGACGGCCCTCATCCCGTCATTGTGTCCCTGGGTTTCGAAATGCATCGGCTGTCCACGTGGGTCGAGCAAATCCAGGAACCCGGGAAAGATCTGGGAGCCAGCTGGATGCTGGGCCTGGGCTGCTCTCTGACCGTCCAGCCCCTCGGCTGCTCCGACCCCCACCTGCTGTACCGGCTCAGCTGTGTGGTGCACACCAGACCGTGACCCAGGAGACTCATCACTTAATTGCCCAACTGAGGTGAGTGTCTCTGGGATGGTGGATGGTGTGGGAGATAGCAGTGTCGCAAGCTCTAGGTCCTCGTCCATCATAAAATCAGCAGTGTCCTCGTCCCAGTCATATCCGAGCGCAGGCTGCATGCAGCCCAAGTCTGGTTCTCCCTCAGGTGACTGTGTTGAGTGTATCGCCGTCCTGTGTGCGTCCTGCCCGAGGGTCCGGGGTTGGGAGGATGGCACTCCTGACTGACCTCCTGCCACCCTCTGGCATGCGGCCCTGGGTGCGGTGGTCGTGGCAGATGGGCGCCTGTGTGTGGCACCAGGCGGCCCTGGACGTTTGTCACCACAGCCTAGGGAACAGAATAGGGTTAGTTAGACACGCTCGGCGGGGCGTTGGATGGTCCAGTGGGTAGAATGTGAGGGGACCGAGGGTGGGGGGTCCAGTGAGTAGAGTGTGAGGGGACCGAGGATGGGGGGTCCAGTGGGTAGAGTGTGAGGGGACCGAGGATGGGGGGTCCAGTGGGTAGAGTGTGAGGGGACCGAGGATGGGGGGTCCAGTGGGTAGAGTGTGAGGGGACCGAGGATGGGGGTCCAGTGAGTAGAGTGTGAGGGGACCGAGAATGGGGGGTCCAGTGAGTAGAGTGTGAGGGGACCGAGGATGGGGGGTCCAGTGGGCAGGGTCGGCCCAAGGCACCGGCAACTCGGGCAGTCGCCCGGGGCGCCATGTGCTAGGGGGCGCCAGAGACTCGGGTCCCGCGCATGCGCAGTTGGGCCGTTGCCAACCAGCGCATGCGCGGTGGCCGCCCTCCCCCAGGGCGGCCCCCTCCTCCCCCCCCCCCCCTCGGCCCCGACCCCGCCCCTCGGCCCCGCCCCCCCGCCTCGGGCCGCCGCCCCCCCCCCGCCCCGGCCCCCCCCCCCGCCTCGGGCCCCCCCCGCCTCGGCCGTTTAGAGCCGTAGTGAAACAAGGCCGATTCCGCGCGGGAGCGAAGAATTGCGCCCGTGGTGTCCACCGCCAGGTTCGAGGCTTTCTTTGAAAAGTGGTCACCGAGGGGGCTGACAAGCTTTATTGACCCCCCTTCTCACAACCAATAATCACATCTTGGATTGACTTTTGAAAGTTTGTTTTGTGATTTTCTTCTTTAGTTACCCCTCAAAAGGTTATCCACTTTTATTCATTAATTTGATCTCCTGTTAATTTATTAATTATGCCCCTTTTTGAGTTCAGAAAGATAGAAAACAGGTGGCTGATTCAATATGAACCCGTTGCACTCTCCTATCCTGGTAATTTCAATCCGTAACCTCCTCCAACCTCCCCCTTCACCCCCTTCTCACCTTGCTCCTATCTACCCAACACTCCCCAACCTTCCCCCCTTCCACCCCCAACCTGACCTCCAACCACACTCCAACCTTCCCCAAACACCACCCCATACAGCATCCCAATTGGTTGTACAATTACAGGGATTGGAATGGTCATCGTTTTAAGCAGGAACACTCTCAGTTTCTGCTTATCACTTTTGGGTAGCTTTGCGGTTTCCAGGTGGGCTTTTCAAACAAAAGTCGGAATCACAAAGCCGTCAGAAGATCGGAAGCAGCAACCTGACACTGACAGACTGGATAAAAACTATCATAACTCTCAGCCTGACAGAGATATTTTTTTTCATGCCAGTCTGTCACCTCCGCAGCTCTGGCTGCTCAATAAGAATGATGAGAAACCGTTTGCTACACTGAGTCAGGGCACCCACAGACCCAAGACTGCATGCCCCATGCCCCAGTGTTTGGTACTGTCTGCCACTGGCCTCTCCCAGGCAGTGCCACCAAAGACTCAGTCGAGGACTTCAATGGGGTGGCAGAGAGGATGCCACTGATGGGCATCCTCACCAATATGTCGGGTGCCTTGTCCACTCTGCCAGTCAGCCTCTTGTCCCAGGGGCTGGTTTAGCACAGGGCTACATCACTGGCTTTTAAAGCAGACCAAGGCAGGCCAGCAGCACAGTTCAATTCCCGTATCAGCCTCCCTGAACAGGCGCCGGAATGTGGCGACTAGGGGCTTTTCACAGTAACTTCATTTGAACAAGTGATTTATTTATTTTCAAGAGGTATGGAGGTGTCCGGCATAGGGGATGATGCTGAGATTTCCCTCACCGCAGCCTCTGCTCCATCTCCCTGTGGTGCTGCAGACCCAGCGGCACTGGCTGCCCTCATGCCTGTTGCAGCCTTTGTGCAGTCAGCCACCAACTCCTCCCTGTGAGGATGTAGCACAGTGATGGGCAACCTAGGCCGATATGCGTGGCCTTCGTTCATCTCAGTGGGCAGCAAGATTAAATACTTTTAATGCGCACTGCATGCCTCGTGGGGCCTCACTCAGAACCCAGATGGGCCGCAGGTTGCCCACCACTGATGTAGAAATCCAGAAACTCAACATCAAAGATGTACGGAAACGCTCCCGTGTATTTCCAATCACATTACAGCAGAAAAAGCTGTCAAACATTAGCTTTCCTATAATTTGAGTGCCTGGTCCTTTAAGAAACTCTGGTGCAGGGCCCATCGTGCAGCCTCAAGACCGATCTTCGAGACACAAAAATGTATTGCCAATGCGATGTCCAAATTTGGGATCCCGGTGTTGCATCAGCTGTATGACATTAGGTTAGAGTTACTTCAGGAGCTGAAAGTTGCTGCCACATGTCTGGTCTGTTGTGGAGTGTGCTGCATTGTGGCAGCTATGGCTCAATGCATTTATGCCTCCACATTAGAAGGTTGTGGGTTCAAGCCCCACTTGAGCAGACTATCTAAGCTGATGCTCCTGGTGATTGCTGCACTGTTGGAGATGCCAGTTTTTTTTACTTACAAAAGTAAACTGAGGTGCTGACTCCCTCTTCAGTAATTGTAAAATACCCCTTTGCATTATTTTGAAGAGCAAATCCTCCCAGTGTCCCAATCAATATCAAACAGAATTGTCAATATAAATCCCTCAAACAATTTTTTTTAAATGGGCTGCTATTGCATTGTTCTATGTGCTTGTGGCTGCTGTGATTCCTACATCATAGCAATGACTGCATTACAAAAATTGTCTGAAAATCCCTTTGCGATGTGTTATACAGATTTATTTATTGATTGATTGCAATGATTGATGTCTTAATAATTCCACCATCATTGAATCAAGCAAATATCAGGCTAGTAGACGGCAATCTGGATGATTTTTTGGGGTCTTTCTTTGTCTCAGGGTGTGTTAATACTCCTCGCTCCACTCAGCAACCTAGTGCCCCCTCCCTCTCTTAATGAACAGCCGCCTTTGCCGATCACACAAGTGTGGCGACAGCTCATTTCTGAGTGAGATGAGAATGCACAGGCTCGCAGCTGTGGGGATGCTGACTTTCATTAAGTATTTAATAAGAGCAGATTGCTGCTGGTGTGGGGAAATATTGAACAGAACAGGTCAATTAGCTTTCATCCAGACCTACCAGGCACCAACGCTGCATTGAGGCTTGCGATTTTGTTTCAAATCACATTCCAGCACATCTTGTCCTACGCTGTACCCATGCAGTTTCCACGTTTTAAATTAAAACACCAAAGTCCTCTCAGTAGGAATATAATTTATAGCAAGCCAGCGAGAAAGGCTGAAAACAGATATATCCAACCCTGAACCAATCTCCCTTCAGGCATTGGGAAATGTCATTCCTCTGCAGGGACACATGTGGTAATGTGAGAGCAGCAAAAACCAGCATTACTGACTAACAGCCCCACAGAGAGAGCTGTAAAACACGACGTTAAGAATTGATGGCTCTGAGATTGTGAGGTAAAATATAAAAAAGAGCAGGGTACCATTGATTATTTCTGGTGTAATGAAGTCTCTCGTGTGTTTTGTGCTGAGGCAGGGGATAGAGAGATAACAGAAATACAATGGAACCTGTTCATCCAACACTCACAACTGACAGACTCAGAAATGATGGCCATTCGGAAATGATAAGCACTCATCTCCAATGATGTAGGCAAACGATGAACACAAACAAATGATGAACACAAACCAATGATGGACGCTCACAAACAATTGACACAGGCAAACAATGAACACAGGCAAACGATGAACACAGGTGAAAGATGATGCAGGCAAACAATGAACACAGGCAAACAATGAACACAGGCAAACAATGAACACAGGTGAACGATGAACGCAGGTGAACGATGAGCGCAGGCGAACAATGAACACAGGTGAATGATGAACACAGGCAAATGATGAACACTAGGAAATTTTCAACACTTGCAGACAATGGATAGTCACAAATGATTAATACTTGCAAATGATGCCTATGGCGCTGAGGACCTGGATTCAAATCCCAGCCATGGGTCACTGTCTGTGTGGAGTTTGCACGTTCTGCCCGTGTCTGTGTGGGTTTCACCCACAGCCACCCCCACAACCCAAAGGTTAGGTGGATTGGCCACGCTAAAGTGCCCCTTAATTGGAAAAAACAATTGGGTACTCTAAGATTATTTTAAAAATACTTGCAAATGAATGCACATGACCAGTGAACACACACAAATAGTGAACACTCACAAACAATGAACACATGTGAACAATAAACGGACATGAATGATGAACACATGCAAACAGTGAACACAGGCAACTGATGATCACATATGAATGATGAATATGCATAAGTGTCCTTGTGTGAAAGTGCGTATCTGTGGGTGTGTGTGAGAATGTGTTGTGCTTGCGTGCAAGAATGTGAATGAGTGTTTGTGAGTGAGTGAGACTGTTTGGCTGTATGTGTGTGAGAGAGTTTGCATGTGTGTGCGTGTATGTGAGTGAGAGCATGCGTGTGTGTGTGAATGAGAGTGTGTGCCTGGGAGAGTGCATGTTCCTGAGTGAGTATGTGTATGTGTGCGTGAGAAGGTGTGTGTGTATGTTCCTGAGTTTGTATGGCTGAGTGAGTGTGTGAGAAGTTGTGTGTGTATGTTCCTGAGTGAGTGTGGCTGAGGATGTTGAGTGAGAGTTTGTGTTTGTGTGAGCATGTCTGTGTGTGAGTGAGGGTATGGGAGTGTGTGAAATGTGCAGTAGGCATTGCATTGGGCACTTATATCAGATGGAAACTGTATGGCGTTAGACAGGAGATATGTGCCCTTTGAAGAGACTGACAGATGGGAGGGGGCTGGAACAGAAGGGAATAAAAATGTGTAAGAAAATGCGATGGAAAATCCCTCCGTGACCATTAGAATAGCATCAGCTGGGCTTTTAGTTCTGCTACAAAGCATGATTGGAAAAGAGAGACAGAGAGCCATTAATGGAAACAATTGACAATGAGCCTGGGGAGCAAGGAGTTCCGCAGAGAAAAAAGTCAATAGGGCAAAGAGAAGAAGGGTCAAATATTCTTTTTAAATTAATGTGGGAAACTCAACAGCAGTGGCCTTCAACTTTTGTTTTATTAACAAAGAAGTGCATTTTGAGCCTCAAAGCAATCTGTCAGGATTATTCCTCTGGAATGTGATGCTCGGGGGAGTGGGGGGGTGGATTACAATACGCATCAGTCAGAGGGAAATCTCATCTGTAGCAAGAGGCAGCAGATAACCCCATTGGGTAAAGTAACCATCAGGCCCCATTCATAATCCTCACATTCTTCCACTTCCACAAGTTGGGAAAGATATGTTTATAAAGATCGGCACGAGCTGCCAGTCTGATCTGTTTAAATTAGGAGGCTGCTGAACTCGCTCAAGCACATTCACAATAATTAATTCAGCTGTTAACTGAAGCAACCTTCTGTAAAACTAATTATCGAAATAAATTGAGTCAACCTACGCTAATAACTTAACTAACTCAACGGTCACTTGTTGTAATGCTGTTACACTGCAGGAATTGTGAAGACAACTCCTCTCTGATGCCAACAAGAGCAAATAGCATCAGATCGGAGATCCGAGTTCAGATTCTCAGGATTCCAAGCATATAGCTGGATCTATCACACAGGGAGTCATTTTGACATCTGCAAAAATGCGTGAGGAGAATTTGTGATGCTGTGGGTAGCATCCCTACCTCTGAGCCAGAAGCTTCAGGTTTGAGTCCCACCCCCAGGACTCGATGGCCAAGGAAGGTGCATTCATAACGCAGCCAAGAAGGTTGAGTGTCAACCTGCAAAATCCTTCTAAACAAGCCGATGGCTGACGGTAAGAGTGAGAGAAACTCCTGGTCACCCACGCTGGATGTGAAATGGCGCCCCTCAAGCTAGATGTCTCCGGTGACAGACTCGCAACCTGTTCCAGGAATTACTAGCTATGGAAACAGGTGAAAGTCAGCAATAGTGCATCGCTAGGTGTGGGAGGAGAATTGGAATGGTAAAAATGGATGAACTGTTCTTTTGGTGTAAGAAATGTACTGACAGCGAATCTGGTGCTCTCACAGGCGAATGGAGTGGGGTGTTGAAAAAGTTCAGTAGGTCTGAAGAAACCTGCCTTGTGAAATGAAAATCACTTATTGTCACAAGTAGGCTTTAAATGAAGTTACTGTGAAAAGCCCCTAGTCACCACATTCCGGCGCCTGTTCGGGGAGGCCGGTACAGGAATTGAACCATGCTGCTGGCCTGCCTTGGTCTGCTTTCAAAGCCAGCGATTTAGCCCTGTGCTAAACCAGCCATAGGTAGATTAACTGTAAGGCTTTATTGGCTCTTCAAACTATTTCCAAATATACAATAATGGTTACAACCTAGGAGCTGTCTCCATGCTTATTGGTACACACGGCTCTGTCCATCCAACATTGTGTGTGTGTCATGTGCCTCTTAAACTATGCGGGCAATACTGTACGCAGTCCCAGATTAATACCATATGTGCCAGACCTTATACCACAACTCCCTCCAAGTCTTAATCCAATGTATTGTTTGGGAATACAGCTACCTTATGTCTGCCCTTGTTATTACTATCATACGTTTACATTGTCATTCCTACATTCTCAATACCCTATTTCCCCTCTTCAGGTCCTTGAATTCAAAGCTTCTGGAGACCTCATAACCCTCCCATGCCTCGTTGCCAATACTGTCAGAGGAGTGGTACTTTTTGCTTTTAGTTTTGGAGGATGTTTGAGCATCTGGGTATGTTTTCATCCTTTTCTTCTTTTATTTCCCATTGAAACACACCTGATCAGATTATGATGTGCAGATGCCGGCGTTGGACTGGGGTGAGCACAGTAAGAAGTCTTACAACACCAGGTTAAAGTCCAACAGGTTTGTTTCAAACACGAGCTTTCGGAGCACGGCTCCTTCTTCAGGTGAAGAAGGAGCCGTGCTCCGAAAGCTCGTGTTTGAAACAAACCTGTTGGACTTTAACCTGGTGTTGTAAAACTTCTTACTCTGATCAGATTAGTTATTGCGCTGGTGGGTAATTGCTACACTTATGCAATTCTTTTTTACAAAATATTTTCAAACATATACAGAACAGAAATAGGCAAACAACGACAGCAACAATTAACCATGAACAATTTCCCCGATTCCCCCATGTCACCTCCTCCTTCACCCAGTCCCCCAAACCCAAAGAGAACCCAAGAAACCCTCACTCTTCCCACCTGCCCCCACTGATATACCCTTAAATAGGTCAATGACCTGCCTCCACTTCATGGAGAACTCCTCCGCCACCCCTCTTATGACAAACTTGACTTTTTCTAGATGCAGGCACTCTGCCAAGTCGCTCACCCATGCCCTTTTGGTGGCTCCGATTCCACCAGCACAACAAGATCCACATCCAGGCTATCGGGGAAGCAAAGGCTACCATGTCAGCCTCTCGCCCAATCTGCACTCCTGGATCCTCCGACACCCCAAATATCGCCACCCATGTGCTCAGCGCCACCTCCCAAAATCTTAGACATCACGTTCGCAAACACTTTCCAGATCCCCCTCCAATGCGCACATGCCCAGAACATATGGTCATGGTTTGCCGGACTTCCGAACAGCGCCCACACCTATCCTCCAACCCTTGGAAAAAACAATTCATCCCAGACCCCATCATAAGAGCCCTATGCACCACCTTAAACTGTATGAGACTCAATCTTGCAAATAACAAGGACATGTTTATCCTCCGCAGAGCCTCACTCCACACCCGGCTTGTATCGTCCCTCCCAACTCTTCCTCCCACTTGCGCAGAATCTCCGGCACCAGAACACCCTCCTTCCCCATTGGCTCCCATATATATCTGACACCTTGCCCTCGCCTGCCTCATCCTCAGCCAGAAGCTTGCCCTGTAGCGCTGGAGGGTGCAGCCGTGGGAACGAACCCAACTCCTTCCTCAAGAAGTCCCTCACCTACAGGGACCTGAACCCATTCCCCTTCGTCAGCATGTCCACCTCCTCAAGCTCTTCCAATTGTGCAAACTTACCCCCACAAACAGGTCCTGAAAATATTCTGTCCCCAACCGCCCCCACCCCCGAAACCTCGCATCCAGCACCGCCAGAAAAAACCTGTGGCTGCCACAAATCGATGGCCACAGGGATATGCCCTTCATCCTACAGTGCTGCTAACATTGATCCCACACCCTCAACACAGATACCACCACCAGGCTTGTGGAGTACCTGGCCGATGAGAATGGAGATGTGCCAACAATAGTGCCCTCAGACTGGTCCCTTTACACAACATCACCTCCATCCATCCCCACACCGACCTCCCTTCCACGCCCACATCCGAACCATGGGCTCTCTGCCGGCCGGATGCCGTTTTGCCTGCAGCCCAGGGGTTTCCCGACGGCTGCCCCACAATGGGAAACCCCATTGACCAGCATACCAGAGCATCCCACCGGCAGGGTGAAAGAGAAATGTGGCCCGGCGGAGTGGAGAATCCAGCCCCATTGCTATGCTCGCCACCCAATAATAATTCAGAAGATTTGACAATGCCAACCACACACCCCCTCCCCCCCCCCCCCCATCCCCCCACCCCCTGCCCGCCTATCCCTTTCCAAAAACACCCTCCTGGCTCAGGGAACCATACCCACCAACACAAACGCCAGTATCATCTTATTCACCCTGCTAAAAAAAGACCACACAACCTCGCGACTGCTTCAACTAAAGTGAAGGTCAACCGACATGACATCTCCTGCCTGCTGGACTCTGGGAGGACTGAGAGCTTCATTCACCCCAATACAGTAAGGCGCTGTTCCCTCGCGGTACACCCTGCCAACCAGAGAATCTCTCTGGCCACCGGACCCCACTCCGTGGCGATCCGGGGGTACTGCATCGCCACTCTCACTGTCCAGGGCGTGGAGTTCAGCAGCTTCCACCTCTACGTCCTCCCCAACCTCTGCCCTGCCTTGCGACTTGGCCTGGACTTCCAGTGCAACCTCCAGAGCCTAACACTGAAATTCGGCAGGCCCCTACCACCCCTTACTGTGTGCAGCCTCGTGACCCTTAAGGTCGACCCACCTTCCCTTTTCGCAAACCTAACCCCGGATTGCAAACCCGTCGCCACCAGGAGCAGACGGTACAGCGCCCAGGACAGGACCTTCATCAGTTCTGAAATCCAGCGGCTGCTTCGGGAAGGCATCAGCGAAGCCAGCAACAGCCCCTGGAGAACCCAAGTGGTCGTGGTCAAAACTAGGGAGGAAAACAGGATGGTCGTTGACTACAGTCAGACCATCAATCGGTACACGCAGCTCGATGCGTACCCCCTCCCACGCATATCTGATCTGGTCAATCAGATTTCACAGTACCGGGTCTTCTCGACAGTGGACCTGAAATCTGCCTACCACCAGCTACCCATCCGCAAGACAGACCGCCCATACACTGCGTTCGAAGCAGAAGGCCACCTTTACCACTTTCTTAGGGTTCCCTTCGGCGTCACCAACGGGGTCTCGGTCTTCCAAAGGGAGATGGACCGAATGGTTGACCGGTATAGACTGCGGGCCACCTTCCCGTACCTGGATAATGTCACCATCTGCAGCCATGATCAGCAGGACCATGACACCAACCTTGCCAAATTCCTCCACACCTCCACTCTCCTCAACCTCATGTATAACAAGGAGAAGTGCGTGTTCACATGTTTCAAAATGTTTAGTTCCCAAATGTTTCAAAATTTTTACCCAAATCTTTCCAGTTGTTTTTCGTGCTTCCGAATCTGTTCGTTCAGCTCAGCAACTACACTGGTTTGTTTCACAGTTATCACTGGAGCACTTAAAGTTTGACAACTTCAGTTAGGTATTTAATTTGCTTCATAATCTTTTCTCCATGGCCACTGACTGCTCCTTTCAAATCACTCGTTAGGCAATCATTCTATTTTGCAGATTATCTCTTAAATGCTTTCGAAATCTTGATCTGCTGTTCCATATTGTGTACCTCAACTTTCATGTTGTTCAGATTGGGCCGAAGTTCATCAGTTTTTATTGTTAATTTTGCTTTCAAGCAACTGTGCTGGTGTATCAGTAATTCTTTCCCATGTTCCGGGCACAATGCCAAGATGGCACTGCCAAGTGGTGCTTGAAAGTGGATAGGTCCTGAAAGGGGTGGGGTCTGGAAGAAGGCATCAAAGGTGGCATGAAGGGGGGGGGGGGGGCTTGAAGGGGGGACATTAGGCAACCCTACAGTGGGGTATCATTCACTTGGAGGGCTACTGGTACTGGCGATTGTGGGGAGCCTGATGCTGGTGAGAAGGGGGGATCTGAAGGCAGACCCATTTGGAGGGCCGATGATGCCCCAATGCCAGCGATCTTTTGTGAGGGGTGGGGGGGGGGGGGGCGCGTTGGAGGGGGGGGGTTGACGCTGGTGAGGATGGTTGAGGGAGGGTCACTGACGCCCCGATGAGAGCGATGTTGGTGAGGGGTGGAGCGTGGTGGGGGTAAGGTGGTCGGTGATGCCTTTACTGTTACTTTGGGATTGGGGCATCCTTTAAAAAAGCACCCCAATCTCTGGGCCCTCTCCTCTCAGTGCCGGAGCAAATCATGCCTCCCTCCAAGTATGGGACGATCGCAAAGGGAATTGATGTTCTGGCATGCCCTGCACTAATTTTCTTGTCCACAAAACCATTTTTTGGGAGAATTACACCTGGGTTTAATGTTTCAAGATGTTGGTGATGAGCAGATTTTGTTCAATAATGGGGAAAAGAACAAAAGGAAAATAATGCGGAAGGCAAGGTGGCAAAAAAGACAATGGGGCAAGGCAAAAGGCCATTTCAGTCTCAGGAGCATGAGTGGGCCATTCAGCCTCTCGAGCCTGCTCCACCATTCAATAAAATCATGCCTGATCTGGTTGTAGTTTCAACTCCATTTTATTGTCTCCCCCCATTAACCCTTGACTCCGTTGTCTATCAAAAATCTGTCTAGCTCCGCCTTGAACAAGTTCAATGACCCAACCTCCACTGCTTTCTCGGAAAAAGAATTCCACAGACAGTACAACCCTTTGACAGAAAAATATTCTCATCTGTCTTAAATGGTAGACCTCTTCATCAGCTGTCTTCCCCATGAGGCTAAACATCCTCTCAGCATCCCCACTATCAGATTCCCTCACGATCTGATATGTTGCAATAAGATCACTTCATCCTTCTAAACTCCACAGGTCCAACCTGTTTGACCTTTCCTCACAGGATAAATCCCAGAAATGAGTTGAATGAACCTTCTGCGAACTGCTTCGAATACAGTCATATTTTCTTTTCAAATAAGGAAACCTAAACTGCACCCAGTAATCCAGATGTGCTCTTACCAAGGCACTGTACAGTAAAACCTCCCTACTTCTATATTCCATTCCCCTTGAAATGAACACCAACATTCTGTTTGCCTTCTTCTTTACTTGCTACGTCTGCATACTAACCTTTTGTGATTCATGTCCCAGGACACCTAGATCCCTCTGTATACGGAGTTCTGCAATCTCTCCATTTAACAAGTATACTGCTTTTCTATCCGCCCTGCCAAAGTGGACAAGTTCACATTTTCCCCCACTGTACTCCATCTGTCAATTTTTTGCCCACTCACTTAATCTGCCTTTATCCTTTTGCAAACTTTCTACCTCCTCTGCACAACTTGCTTTCCTACCTATCTTGGTGACATCGGAAAATTTAGCTCCCATACATTTTGTCCTTTCATCCATAGATTGTAAATAGTTGAGGACCAACACTGATCTCTGTGGCACTCCACATTTCCAGCTTGCCAAACCAAAAAAGACTTACTTAGCCCTACTCTCTTGTTTGTTGTTAACTAACTAATCCTTTATCCATACTGATATGCTATCCCCTACAACATATAATCTTACCTTTGATCTAACACCTGATCAAGCGCTTTCTCGAAATCCAAGTACCTCACATCTACAGGTTCTTCTTTATCCACCTTGCTTGTTATGTCCTCAGACAACTGCAATAAACACAATGACGGGAATTCTCCAGCTGTTGGCATTCTCTGTTCCCGCTGGCAGCGCACCCCCGCGTGGGGTGACTTCAATGGGAAAACCTATTGACAAGCAGCAGGAATATAGAATCTCACCGCCAATGAACGACCCACAGCAAAAGAGCAGAAGGCTCCTGTTGACCAGGAAAGTGTCAGAAGCAAGGCAGATAGACAGAAGGCATGTGGACCATCTTGCCTGCCATTCGCAAGTAAGGCATCACCATTCCAACACTAGCCCAAACCTCCTCAAGACCAAGTGAAGCCTTCTCCCATTACTAGCCATCTCCATTATCAGCCATCTCCAAATATCACCTTCCATTACCATTTCCCAATACTATCTCCCAGTACCAGCCATCTCCCATTACCATCTCCCAATACCAGCCTTCTTGCATTACGATCTCCCATTACCATTTCCCAATACCATCTCCCATTATCAGCCATCTCCAAATATCACCTCCCATTACCATTTACCAATACCATCACCCATTACCAGCCATCTCTCATTATCATCTCCCATTACCATCTCCCAGTACCAGCCATCTCTCATTACCATCTCCCATTACCAGCCTTCTCGCATTACCATCTCCCATTACCAGCCTTCTCGCATTACCATCTCCCATTACCATTTCCCAATACCATCTCCCAATACCAGCCATCTCTCATTACCATCTCCCAGTACCAGCCATCTCTCATTACCATCTCCCATTACCAGCCTTCTCGCATTACCATCTCCCATTACCAGCCTTCTCGCATTACCATCTCCCATTACCATTTCCCAATACCATCTCCCAATACCAGCCATCTCTCATTACCATCTCCCATTACCAGCCTTCTCGCATTATCATCTCCCATTACTATCTCCCAATACCAGCCATTTCTCATTACCATCTCCCAATACCAGCCATCTCTCATTACCATCTCCCATTACCAGCCTTCTCGCATTATCACCTCCCATTACTATCTCCCAATACCAGCCATCTCCTATTATCAACTCTCATTACCAGCAGCATCCGTTTGACCTAAAGCAATGCAAACCTATCCATAGCACACTAGCACAACTGACTTGGCGGCAGTTATATTGCATGTTTTGCGATAAATCTGAAACCTTTCAATGTAGCATGGTAAATATGCAGATTAACTCGTCCATGAGCAGGACATCCTTGAGCAATGACAAATGTTATGTTTTCTTTCTCCACCCATTTAATGATAGTGGTGCTGACCTGGCAGTTGGGAATGGGATTGGTTCATTTATGACATGGTTGTTTGGTGGTTATATTACTGGACCAGCAACACAGAAAACACATCTACTAATAACTAGCTGCAATCAGTGATGAAGCTGTAAGAAAAACAATCAGGTTGATTAATGACCTTGATTAATGAAAGAGAAGATTGCCATATTTACTCAGTCTGGTTTATATGTGACTCCAGTCACACACCAATGTGCTTGACCTGAAACTTCCCTCCGTTGTGTCCCAGCAAACTATTCCTTTACATTACATCATTCTTAAGTTAACTCGAGTGGGCAATAAATGCCAGTTTTGCCAGTGATGCTGTTATCCCGACTTAAGAATATTAAAACTAAGATCAGCATTAAGTGTTCCAGCTTGGCTGGAGAGGAGGGGAGCTGGGAAGATGCGCCCACCTTCAACCTTAGCAGTAAAACAAGGATTCACAGTTCATTCGTACTCAATCTCCTGCAAACTGGTACCAGCTGATGTGCTGCAAAGAGATAAATTGGGTCAGAAATGTAAATGAGGAGCTAACTGCCGCCTGGCAGCCTATTTTTAGCCTTGGCAACATATCTTCAGAGGGAGCATCCATTATTCATCAGCAGTGCTGTCGTAAATCATTACTATCCCGGAAATAGCAACACCGAGTTTCATTTACAACAAGCCACAGGCTCAGTGAATCTTTCATCGCATTCGACTTCAATGTCCAGGAGTCAAACACACACAATGCACGCCTCAATCAACCCCCCCCCCCCCCCCCCCCCCCCCAAACACACACACACACAGACAGACAGGGGTGTGGGGATAGGGGTTTGCAGGGAAGGGGCAGCAGCATGTGTCAGCCCAGCTCAAGCTGGCAGGGGAGAGACTGGTTGCTTCCGCAGGAAGATTTGCACCTCTGTCGAGGAATGCGTTGCTTGTGCTGCACCAGAGGAGCTGCTGCCATCTCAATTAAGGTGATTAAAAAGAACTGCATTCTGTCTGACAACACACTTTAACCCTGTCCCTGCTAAGACGGTGAAGTTACACAGTGACTAATCTTCACCAGCGTGAACAAGCTGCATTTCCACCCGTTACATTGTGTTTAGTGCCATTCATGGCTCAGTTAGCAGTATTCTTGCCTCAGTAGGGTGTGCATTCAAACACTGCTCTGGGGCCATGAGTCGATAGATAGGCTAACACCAAACTACCATAATGAGGGAGTGCTACACCTTTGAAGTAGGATGAGATATTAAACCGAGTCCACACCTGCCCTCTGTGGAGGATATTAAATATCTCACTGTACAGCTCAGAGCAAAACAGAGAGAATATCCCTGGTGTCCTGGCCAGCAGTTACCTCTCAACTGACACCATTAAAATCGATGATCCTGATATGATAGCATTGCGCTTTATGGGATCCTGCTGTGCACATGTTGACTGTCATGTTTCCAACATTACAACTGTGATTAAACTCCAAAAGAAAAGTATTTCATTGACTTAAAATATTTTGGGCTGTTCTGAGTTTGTATGCTTGCAAATTCTTGCTTCAACCTCAACAGATGCTTAAGAAACAACAATTCACAATTTCTTCCAGTTTTTCTGATAGTAAGGACTGGATTTTTACACCCGAGGTGGTGTGCAAGTCTGGGAAATTTCACATCTCACCAAGCCCGCTTTGGGCAAAATGGCCCCAAATCCATTCTGGGGTGTTGTAAAGGATGGAGTCAGGCCTGCCACCCTTGGGCACAGTTTGGAAGCAATCACAGAGGCTGCCAGTTGCCAAGGCAGGCTCTTCAAAAGGCCCACCTCGGTTCTCTGCAGCTCCATTCCAGATGTTTCCTTAAATATCCAGCAATCGAGCCCTAACCTTCACACCCCCAACTCCCACCCACTTTCCACACCCCTATATTCTCCCTCATGCCAATTCATGGCCCCCATTCATCTTCATGCCCCTTTATGACCCCCTATGCCAGTTTATCAAATATCTATCATGGGCAGACCCAGAAGCCATGCTGAGATTAAATTAAATAAAGTTCTCAATATCTAATACAAATTTCACCATTCAAAAATAATACTTTAATTAATCAAATCCCACTCAGTACATTTAAATCTCTTTAAGTACTTAATCCTTTGTCAATTCATAACACAATTTCACTTCATTTATAAATTCATAACCCCACATCAAAGACAGCTAATACTTTTAGAACCTTTTTGAGCTGTCACTCAAACTGTAATCTTACAATCCCCCACTGTGATAAAGACAGGTTGTGGAAAGCAGTCAAGCATTAATAGTACTATAATGATAGCATTTAGGGTTAGCTCAGAAAACATCGATTGAAACTATTGGACCAGATTATTTTGCAAGTCTCACAGACACAGGCAACTTTAATCTCAGAATGACCACTCAATGCCCAGGTTTCATCAATAAACAACATTGTTAGTTTATTGAAAAGCTAGATTTATTACCAGAAAAAAAGGAATCTGCCGAAAGATTAAAAGTCATTGGCTCAAGGGATAAATGGTAGAGTCCATGAAGTGACATCTGGGTTATACATTTGGGCCAGGTTTTTCCGGTTCCGTCGAAGTCCGTGGGCTTTTGTGTGGCTCGTCCTCCCTGCTGCTAGGGAAAACATCATGAAGGCTCAACTGCGGAGGGACTAGAATATCCGGCCAGTGGGATAGGCCAGAAAATCGAACCTCCACACTGGTTGGCGAAACAATCGATTACTTTCAGGCGGACTTCCAGAGAAACCTGCAGGCACTCAATTCTGCACGAAGAGCAACTTAAGAGCAACTTCCATTTGCTTTTTGCTTTGGGGTTCAATCTGGAGCTTCAGGAGGTGGCGTGTTTTTTTATCCAAGCAGTTGATCTTTTTTCCTTAAAAACAAAACCAAAGACAGCTTTCAAACACAGTTTAACAGGTATGTTTTTCTCCCCCAAAGCCATAAACCACCATGTGACCCTTTTGTAAACACTCCACCAGGGTCAAGATGTTTCCAGCTTCTTTAAAACTGCACGGTTACCTTTTCTTACAAAATACTGCTTTTTCCAGTAGCACCCAGAGTCCTTGCATTAACGCTTTAAGGGAAAACACAACTTCTTGCAGAATGTTCTTAGTCCTTGAATCATTTTGTGTGATTAAATTGTTTAGGACAACAGTTCTTCAGACCTGGGACGGGATTCTCCGCTGGCGGGTTTTTCCGTTTTGCCGGAGCCCGGGGTTGTTTCCCGATGGAGTGGGGCTGCCCCAGAATGGGAAACCCCATTGACCGGCCAGCGTAACGGAGAGTCCCGCCGACGGATTGGGGCAGAAATGTGGCGCAGTGGGGCGATCCAGCCCCTTATTTTCCCTTGATGAGCATTTGTGACTTCACACTCCCACAGTGTGGGATAAGGCCTTGCTCCAGGGTTCAAACTCAGCACTACGTTCTAATGACCTTGCAGAGTTTAGATTTTTCACATGTGGGAGTCACATCCTGCCTCCATTCTTCACACCCCCCACCACACCCCCTTCCCAATCCAGAGATTTCTGTCAGATATGGGACCTCTGCATCTGGAGTTGTCGTATGTCATATGAGGAACGGTTGATAATTCTGGGTCTGTACTCATTGGAGTTTGGAAGGATGAGGGAGGATCTTATTGAAACTTACAGGATACTGTGAGGCCTGGATAGAGTGGATGTGGAAAGGATGTTTTCACTTGTAGGGAAAACTAGAACCAGAGGACACAATCTTAGACTAAAGGGACGATCCTTTAAAACAGAGATGAGGAGAAATGTCTTCAGCCAGAGGGTGGTGAACCTGTGGAATTCTTTGCCACAGATGGCTGTGGAGGCCAAATCACTGAGTGTCTTTAAGACAGAGACAGATAGGTTCTTGATTAATAAGGGGGATCACGGGTTATGGGGAGAAAGCAGAAGGATGAGAATGAGAAAAATATCAGCCATGATTGAATGGCGGAGCAGACTTGATGAGCCATGTTGTCTAATTGTGCTCCTGCGTCTTCTGGTCTTATAGTTGTCGCAATTTTGGATGTGCTGATTTTGTGAAAATCCAGGTCTGGGTGTTGGTAATGATTCAGTTGTTGCCATTTATACCTCCTCTAGCTCAATCCTTTGTTTCTTATCCTATTTCCAACTCCTTTTCCCTTAAATATATTATCATCCCTTTTGTCATTTCATCTTTGCTGCCCTCCATTTTGCTCCCTTTTGTTCACCCCACATCCTTTCCCTGCCTCTGTGTTTGCTTCAAAACATGTTACATGACTAATCTTTTCCAGCTATAGGCTTTCGAGTTAAATGCTATGATGTGGAGATGCCGGCGTTGGACTGGGATGAGCACAGTTAGAAGTCTTACGACACCAGGTTAAAGTCAAACAAGTTTGTTTCAAACACGAGCTTTCAGAGCGCAGCTCCTTCCTCATGTGAATGGCGAGGTATGTTCCAGAAACATTTATATAGACAAAGTCAGAGATGCTGGACAATGCTTGGAATTCGAGCATTTGCAGGTAATCAAATCATTACAGATCCAGGGAGAGGGATAATCACAGGTTAAAGAGGTGTGAATTGTCTCAAGCCAGAACAGTTGGTAGGATTTTGCAAGTCCAAGCCAGATGGTGGGGGGTGGATGTAATGCGACATTACAGACTGTTTGTCTGTTGTCAATAGCTTCCAGGTACAATTGTGGTGTCTTTTAGTTTTATTTTTCTACCCGTATAAGTCTTCAACTTTTCAGAAGCCCTTCAAGTCCAATAGTTGAACTCCCTGTCTATGAACTGAAACGTATGCTTGCTTATCACAGTGGCTGATACCCCTGTATCCATTAACATTTGAAGATACTTCCCATTTACCTGGAGCATTACAGGAATAGAATTATAGAATTAAAGAATCCCTACAATGCAGAAGGAGGCCATTCGCTTCATCAAGTCTGCACTGACCCTCCAGAAGCGCACGCCACCCAAGCCCTATCCCCATAATGCCACCTAACCTGCACATCTTTGAACACTAAGAGGCAATTTATCATGGCCAATCCACCTAACCTGCACATCTTTGGACTGTGGGAGAAAACTGGAGCACCCGGAGGAAACCCATGCAAACATGGGGAGAACGTGCAAACTCTACACAGTCACCTGAGGCCAGAATTAAACCGGGTTCCTGGCCCTGTGAGGCAGCAGTGTTAACTACTGTGTAGGGGATAGAATCTTACCAGAATTTGGCAAAGTGTCAGGCTCAAAATGGGAACTGGCGTGTAACTCACCAATTGCTCAGACCAATTTTCTCAGCAAACCTTCAGCCTCTTAGTCGCAAACAAAATCACCGACTACATGACCAGGAAACATGAAGACTGCTTCGACTAGAATGACGACATCATCCAAGACCTCATCGACAAGAAGAGGAAAGCTCTCCGTGCCTGGAAAACTGACATAACCAGCAAGGCAAAGAGGAGAGCTCATCAATTAACCATGGCAGAGGGACAAAGAAGAACTAATGGTGGACTGAAAAAGGTAAGGAGCTGTAGCTCCTCAATGGCAAACATGACACCCAGGGCTTCTTCAGTGTTACCAAGACAATATATGGACCCAATACCCTTCAAACCGGTGTGGAGTCAACCCGGAACCCTCTTGAGAAATAGAGAAAACATCAGAAAGAAAAATTCAAAGAATTTCTAAACTATGGTACAATCATAGATAATGATGCAGTACAATGGCCTAGTGCTCAGCACTGCTGCCTCAGAGCCAGGAACCCGGGTTCAATTCCGGCATAGGGTGATTGTCCGTGTGGAGTTTGCAAATTCTCCCCAGGTCTGCGTGGCTTTCCTCTGGGTGTTCTGGTTTCCTCCCACTGTCCGAAGATGTGCAGATTAGGTGGATTGACCATGTTAAATTGCCCCTTAGTTTCCAGGGATGTGCAGGTTAGGTGAGGTTCCAGGGCAAGGGCAGGGGAGAGTGGGCAAGGGTAGGGTGCTCAGTCGGGGGGTCGGTGCAGACCCCATGGGCCAAATAGCCTCCTCAGGACTATAGGGATTCTATAAGGACGGGTTCAAGGAAATAACCCAACTCCCCATCAAAGGTGATCTTGGACTCCCACCAAGCAGCATGGGGCAGCATGGTAGCACAGTGGGTAGCACTGTTGCTTCACAGCTCCAGGTTTGATTCCCGGCTTGGCTCACTGTCTGTGCAGAGTCGACATGTTCTCCTTGTGCCTGCGTGTGTTTCCTCCGGATGCTCCAGTTTCCCTCCCGACAAGACCCGAAAGAATTGCTGTCAGCTCAATTGGATATTCTAAATTCTCCCTCTGTGTACCCGAACAGACGCCGGAATGTGGCGACTAGGGGCTGTTCACATTGTAGTGTTAATGTAAGCCTACTTGTGACAATAAAGATTCTTATTATTAAGCGTGGATGATGTCAAAGCCACCATTAATCACAAAAAGAATGGAAAAACCATAGGAATGGACAGGATACCAGTGGAGATTCTCAAACTTGGAACAGAAGAGATCACCTGTCATCTCCATCAGCTGTTGGTGAAAATTTGGAACAGAGAAGAAATTATTGCCAACCTCAGGGATGCCACCATCGCCACAATCTTCAAGAAAGGAGACAAAGTAGACTGTGGAAACTACCATGGAATCTCCCTACTTGCCATCACTGGGAAGATCAGCATCCAAATCCTCACTGGCTGCCTTCTCCCAATCGCTAAAGAAATCCTTCCAGAAAGCCAGTGTGGCTTCTGACCACACCGTGGAACTTGGACATGATTTTCACAGCTTGGCAGCTTCAAGAGAAATGCAAGGAACAACATCAACCACTCTACATGGCCTTCATCAATCTGACCAAGACTTTTGTCTCAGTCAAACAAGAAGTGCTATGGAAGACCCTGTCTAAGGCTGGCTGTCCAGAGAAATTCATCAACATCCTCCAACTCCTCAATGACAAGATATTGGTGACTGCCCTCACTGATAGAAATAAGACAGATACCTTTGAGGTCAAGTTTGGAGTCAAGCAGGGATGTGTCACCTGCCCCACCCTTTTCTCCACCTTCATCGCCACCATCCGTCACCTTGTCAAGAGCAAGCTTCCAAGCGGAGTTGACATGTTCAACAGGATGTACGGGAAACATTTCAATCTCAACTGGCTGAAATCCAAGAAGAAAACAACACTAACATCTAACATGGAACTTCAGTATGCGGATTACATCGTCATCTCCACTCTCTCAGAAGATAATCGCCAAACCACGCTTGACGCCTTCGTGGAAACATACCAAAGAATTGGTCTCGGCCTTACCCTCAAGAAGACTAAAATTCTTTACTAACACGCACCAGGACAAGTTCCTGTCTTTTCCTCCATCAAGGACAATGGAGAAACCCTACCAAATGTGGGACATTTCCCATACCTGGGGAGCCAACTCTCCTCTAAGGCTGACATCGATGCGGATATCCAACATTGTATCCAATCCACGAGCACCGCCTTTGGACGCTTAAAGACATGAGCAATGCACTTCCCAACGGGCGCCACCCCAGTTACTGCATGCGGCGTGGCCCTGTACGAGAATAAAAATCTTGCCAACCCACTGTCCATCAATCCCGAAGTTTGGATTGGATTGGATTGGATTTGTTTATTGTCATGTGTACCGAGGTACAGTGAAAAGTATTTCTCTGCGAGCAGCTCAACAGATCATTAAGTACATGAGAAGAAAAGGGAATAAAAGAAAATACATAATAGGGCAACACAAGGTATACAATGTAACTACATAAGCACCGGCATCGGATGAAGCATACAGGGGTGTGCGTAGTGTTAATGAGGTCAATCCATAAGCAGGTCATTTCGGAGTCTGGTAACAGCAGGGAAGAAACTGTTTTTGAGTCTGTTCGTGCGTGTTCTCAGACTTCTGTATCTCCTTCCCGATGGAAGAAGTTGGAAGACTGAGTAAGCCGGGTGGGAAGGATCTTTGATTATGCTGCCCGCTTTCCCCCGGCAGCGGGAGCTGTAGATGGAGTCAATGGATGGGAGGCAGGTTTGTGTGATGGACTGGGCTGTGTTCACGACTCTCTGAGGTTTCTTGCGGTCCTGGGCTCGAGCACTTGCCATACCAGGCTGTGATGTAGCCCGATAGGATGCTTTCTATAGTGCATCTGTAAAAGTTGGTAAGAGTTAATGTGGACATGCTGAATTTCCTTAGTTTCCTGAGGAAGTATAGGCGCTGTTGTGCTTTCTTGGTGGTAGCTTCGACGTGGGTGAGCCAGGACAGATGTTTGGAGATGTACACCCCTAGGAATGTGAAACTACTAACCATCTCCACCTCTGCCCTGTTGATGCTGACAGGGGTGTGTACAGTACTTTGCTTCCTGAAGTCAATGACTAGCTATTTAGTTTTGCTGGCATTGAGGGAGAGATTGTTGTCGCTGCACCACTCTACTAGGTTCTCTATCTCCCTCCTGTATTCTGACTCGTCGTTATTCAGGATCCGGCCCACTATGGTCGTATCGTCAGCAAACCTGTAGATGGAGTTGGAACCAAGTTTTGCCACGCAGTCATGTGTGTATAAGGAGTAGAGTAGGGGGCTAAGTACGCAGCTTTGTGGGGCCCCGGTATTGAGGACTATTGTGGAGGAGGTGTTGTTGTTCATTCTTACTGATTGTGGTCTGTGGGTCAGAAAGTCGAGGATCCAGTTGCAAAGTGGGGAGCCACTCTGTTTCTGCAAGCCTGTTTCTTTCCCCCCCTGTATCTGGGTTCCTGTTCTGGTTGGCCGACTTTTTATACAGAAGTTAATCGAGATCCCCTGCCCCCAGCAGGGGAGCTGGCACTACGCAAAGACCATGGGAAAGGTAAGCATTCCACTCCCACAGGCCTCGTGCGGACTATTACAGGTAGTTTCAGTGGTAATGAAGGAAATTTGGCAGTATTGTGTCCTTATGTCATCATAGAATTAGATTATCATAGAATTTACAGTGCAGAAGGAGGCCATTCTGCCCATCGAGTCTGCACCAGCTCTTGGAAAGAGCACCCTACCCAAGGTTAACACCTCCACCCTATCCCCATAACCCAGTAATCCCACCCAACACTAAGGGCAATTTTGGACACTAAGGGCAATTTATCATGGCCAATCCACCTAACCTGCACATCTTTGGACTGTGGGAGGAAACCGGAGCACCCAGAGGAAACCCACGCACACATAGAGAGCATGTGCAGACTCCGCACTGACAGTGGCCCAAGCCGGAATCGAACCTGGGACCCTGGAGCTGTGAAGCAATTGTGCTATCCACAATGCTACCGTGCTGTCATTGGGAGTTGCAGGCCATTTTAACAAGTGGGCCCATCTGAGGCCCTCGCGATCTCCATGGCAACATGGAGCCTGGCCATCAGAGGCCCAACCAACCTGATTTGTTTTAATTATCAAAGGTACCTCGTGTTCCTCCTGCCGCAAGAAGGATACCTTGATTTTTTCCGAAGGAGTATCATCATGGATTTGAAACATGACCCCTGCTTCTCTCTCCGCAGATGCTGCCAGACCTGCTGAGATTGTCCAGCATTTTCTGTTTTTCTTTCAGATTTCCAGCAGCTGCAGTATTTTGCTTTTATAGGATATCTTGGGCATACTCTGGCCTACGTTTATTCCCACTGTCCCGATCATGGGCTTTCTAACCCCACCCCTACAAGTCCTACTTACCAAGGAATATTTCCATTGGTTCCACACAATAACATGATTCCCCCCACCCCCACCATCAATATCCACTACTGGACGCTGAAGATATTTATTTAGTCTTTCACGAGATGTGGGCGTCGCTGACAGCCTGCATTTGTTGCCCATCTCTAATTGCCCCTGAACTGAGTGGCTATTTCCAAAGGCAGTTAAGAGTCACCCACATTGTGTGGGTCTGGAGTCACATGTTGGCCCGGGCCAGGTAAGGATGGCAGATTTCCATTCCTGAAGGGCATCAATGAACCAGGTGTTTTTTTAAAAATGACAATTGATGATAGTTGCATGGTCACCGTTACTGAGACTGGGTTACAATCCAGAATTTCTTCATTCAACCCATGTCCCCTAGAGCATTAGCCTGGTCCTCTGGATTACTAGTCCAGTGACATCGCTGTGCTACCATCTCCCCGGTAATCTCATTCCCACATGGTCCGGATAGGCTTCAGAATCAGGATGTGCAGATGAGGCCGGCGTGCAAAATGTACTCTTTGTTAGAGATTTAAATGTTTATCACCAAGAATAGCTCAGTAGCACACCACAGGGGCATAGACAGGGTGGATAGTCAGAGACCTTTTCCCAGGGTAGAGGGGCAATTACTAGGGGGCATAGGTTTAAGGTACGAGGGGCAAGGTTTAGAGGAGATGTACGAGGTAAATTTTTTACACAAAGGGTAGTGGGTGCCTGGAACCCGCTGCCGGATGAGGTGGTGGAAGCAGGGATGATAGTGACGTTTAAGGGGCATCTTGACAAATACATGAATAGGATGGGAATAGAGGGATACAGTCCTGATGGAGACCAAGTCCAATCTTTGCATTGAGTATACCACCCCCCCCCCCCCCCCCCCCCCCCCCCCCCCGCAATTCGGTTGTGTGGCACTACCACTGTGCTATTGAATAGACTTCAAAAATGTCTGACACCTCAGGCGCGATTCTCCGCCCCCCACGCCGGGTGGAAGAATAGCGGGAGGGCCTCCTGACATTTTTCACGCCCTCCCGCTATTCTCCACCCCCCAACGCCCGACCCACGCCATGAATCGCCGCTCGCCATTTTTTACGGCGAGCGCCGATTCTCCGAGGCCGATGGGCCGAGCGGCCGGGCCTTCACGCCCATTTCAACACGGCAGCAAACACACCTGCTCGCTGCCGTCGTGAAAGGGGCACCAGATGCACCAGGGGTAACGGACGCACCCTTTTCCCACTGCCGCCCCGCAAGATCAAGCCGCCACGTCTTGCAGGGGGGCTGAGGGTAAAGACGGTAACCACGAATGTGCGGGTTGGCGTTGTCCAACCTGCGCACGCGCGGCTGACGTCATCGGCCGCGTCAGCCGGCGTGATGCTTGACGTGCGGCCTTGACGACCGTCGTCAAGGCCGCGCCGCCGTGACGCACGGGGCCGCGCTCCCAGCCCCGCCCGGGGGGGAGAATCGGCCCCAGAAGTGAGCGTGAAGGCTGCCGTGGGTCACGGCCTGTCCCACGGCAGCCTTTACGATTCTCCGCAGTTGCGGAGAATCTCACCCCTCAAGACTGAACATCCATGAGGTGCTGTGGGCCATCATCAACAGCAGAATTGTATTCAACCACAATCTGTAAACCCGTGGCTCAGCATATCCCCCACTTTACCAGTACCGCCAGATCTGGGGATTAACCCTGGTTCAACAAAGAGTGCTGGGCAGCATGCCAGAAGCAACATCAGGCATACTTAATAATGAGGTGTCAACCTGGTGCAGCTACAGCACCAAGACTACTTGCATGCCAAACAACACAAGCAGCAAGGAATCAACGGATCTAAGCGATCCCACAACAAATGCATCAGACCTAAGCTCTGCAGTCCTGAAACATCCAGCTGTGAATGGTGGTGGACATTTAAGTAACTCACTGGAGGAGGAGGCTCCACAAATATCCCCATCCTCAATGATGGGGGAGTTCAGTACAACACTGCAAAAGATAAGGCTGAATCAATCGCAACAATCTTCAGCCAGAAGTGCTAAGTGGATGATACATCACAGTCTCCTCCGGAGGTCCACAGAATCACGGATGTCAGTCTTCAGCCAATACGATTCACTTCACTTGATATCAAAAAATGGCTGAAGACACTGGATGCTGCAGTAGGCCCTGACAATATTCTGGCAACAGTACTGAAGTATTGTGCTCTTGGACTAGTCAGTCTCTAGCTAAGCTATTCCAGTACAGCTACAACACTGGTATCTACCCGGCAATATGGAAAATTGCACAGTGTGTCCTGTACACAAAAGGTAGAACAAATCCAAACCAGACAATTACCATCCAATTAGTCTACTCATGATCATCAGTAAAGTGATGGAAGGGACATCAACAGTGCTACCATGAGGCCCTTACTGAGCAATAACTTGCTCACTGACTTACAGTTTGGGTTCCGCCAAGGTCACTCAATTTCTGACCTTTGGTTCAAACATGGACAAAAGAGCTGAATGTCAGACGTAAGATGAGAGTGACTGCCCTTGACATCAGGGCAGCATTTGACCGAATGTGGCATCAAGGAGCCCAAACTAAACTGGAGTCAATGGGAATCGGGGAAAATCTGGTTGGAGTCATACCTGGCACGAAGGAAGATGGTTGTGGTAGTTGGAGGTCAGTCATCTCAGCTCCAGGACATCACTGCAGGAGTTCCTCAGGGTAGTGTCCTCAGCTTAACGATCTTCAACTGCTTCATCAATGAATTTCCTTCCATCCTAAGGGCAGAAGTAGGGATGTTCACTACAGATTGCACAATGTTCAGCACCATTCACAACTCCTCAGATAATGAAGCAGTCCGTTTCCAAATGCAGCAAGACCTGGACAATATCCAGGTTTGAGCTGACAAGTGGCAAGTAACATTTGCGCCACATAAGTGCCAGGCAATGACCATCTCCAATAAGAGAGGATCCACCCATCACCCCTTGACATCCAATGGTATTACCATTGCTGAATCCCCCACTATCAACATCCCAGAGGTTACCACTGACCACAAACTGAACTGGTCCAGCCATATTAATACTGTGGTTGGAAGAGCAGGTCAGAGGCTAGGAATCCTATGGTGAGTAGCTAATCTCCTGAACCCCAAAGCCTGCCTACCATCTACAAAACACTCGCCACTTGCCTGGACAGGTGCAACATTGAAGAAGCTCGACACAATCCAGGACAAAGCAGCCCCCTCGATTTGCACACCTTCGACAAATATTCAGTCCCTCCAGCACCACCACACTATGGGAACAGCATGTACCATCTACAAGATGCACTGCAGAAACTCCCCAATGCTCCTTAGGCAGCACCTTCCAAACATCTAGAAGAACAAGATCAGCACCTGGGTTCCCCTTCAAGTCACTCATCACCCTGACTTGAAAATATATAATTGTTCCTTCACTGTCACTGGTCAAAATCCTGACAGAACCTTTATTTTTCTCGTTCAGGGGATGTGGGCTGGCCTGCCTGGGACAGCATTTATTGCTCATCGATGATTACTTTGCATTTTAGAGGGTCCTTAAAAGTCAACCACGTGGCTTTGAGCCTGGAGTCAAGTGTAGGGCAGACCGGGTGAGGGATGAGGGTGACAGACTTCCTTCCCTAAAGAACATTCACAAACCAGATGAATTGGGTTTTTATGAAAATCATGGTCATTAATAGATATTTTAATTCCAGATTTTTATTGAATTCAAATTTTAAATCCATGCTGGGATTTGAACCTGGGTCCCCAGAGCATTAACCTGGTCTCTGGATTACTAGTCCAATGACAATACCACTACACCACCCCCTCCCCATATGGATGGAAATTAAATGCTGGCCGAGCCAGCAACACCCACATCGCGTAAAGGAAAAAAATTGACCCATGGTTACCCTGACACACCTGGCTCAAAGGATTCACAGCAGGCTTTGCGAGGCTTTCCCCCCCATATCCTCCCCAGTCTCCTAATTCCTAGCCCAGTTAAAAACAGTCCAAATGTTTCTTGTTCAGTTACTGGAAGATAAAAAAAATGTTTATGTTTGATTATACAGCAAGAAGTGGTGAAAAGGAACTGAGAAGGAACAAAGCTGAGAAGAGTTCAATGACTTGCTTATTAAGGGAGAAATTCTGATTAGAAAAGTTTACATACAAGCACTTATTGCACCCGTCGAACATTTCAGTGGGTGTTACCTCTTTGCAGGAGTCAACCTGCTTGAAATAAATGGACTAACTTCGATGTCAAAATAGCACGCAGATGTATCTTGTACACATTGGCTGGGACTTAATCAAGATGATAGGGATCAGCTGGAGATCCAGCAGAGCCGTGCGCTGCCTCCTTTGGGGAAGGTCCTTCGGAATTATGTGCCAAACTGGCACTGGAGTGCCACTCTTGGCCTTTCCAGGATCAAGGACCGAGGGTTTTTGTGGTGGCTCAAAACAGATACACTGAAGGCTTCCAGTCGAAACCAAAGGGGTTTATTGTAGAAGACAAAAGGCTAGTATGATACAGGCACAGAGCAAGTATATTCATGTGTTAACTCCCCAGTTCCCAGTTCCACTCTGCCCAGGCCTCCAGCTGCCCGACCTCATGCTGCCGTACTGTTGGGCCAGAGTTCCCGCGCAATTGACCCCGGACCAGTCACATAGGCCACCGGGCCCTCCGCCTTAAAGAAGCTGCACTTACCACACCTCTCCCCGTCAAGTCCTTTAGTGCACAACCTAGTGACCATTTACACATGATATACACAGAGGAGAACATCAGAAAGGAGAGATTGATAGTCCTTCAAAGAATCAGTTGGTCTGGGGACTTCCTATTCTGATCAGATCTCCTCAACATCACCAGAGGTCCTATAGCTTCCAAAGCAGTTAAATCGTCATGGGTAGGCATCACTACCCCAGGCATGGTAACTACAACTGGACCATCAGGTTCACCACCCTCTGCAGGTACCACGGGATGGGCGGTCTCCAAAATTCTTGACTCCCCTTTTACAGGGATACTTGCAGGGGTACGCCCAATATTAGCAGGAGCCATCTTCTCTGGACATGTTTCTGGAGAGCCAAGCCAGCCAGCCACCTCAACCACATAAGACACATGTCCCAACAGGCCACGATGAACCCGGCTAACCATGGTGGCCCTGAGGCAAAATTGTGAGTCAAAGCCAGACCTTGCACCTGGAATGACCTGTCTCCCTTCCTCGCCAACTGTTGATCCTTTCGGGATGCCTGGCGTGCCTCCATCCTCCCCAACAAATTTGGAACATCAAGTCGAGGTGGGTGCTGAGACGACGACCCAACAGGAGTTCAGCAGCTGTCACACCTGTTGTCAAATGGGGGCGATATCGTATGACAACAAAAAACTGGGAGTTCACAGTCTCAATGTTCATGCCGATTGCCTGTGCATCGAGTTCTTGAAGGTCTGTACGACCCTTTCAGCTAGGCTGTTGGACAAAAGGGGGTATGGTGAGGGCCTTATGTGCTGAATACCATTTGCATGAACAAATGCCTGGAAGTTGCCCCCATGAATGGGGTGCCCTTATCCAAAACAATGGACTCTGGCAGGCAATGATTTGCAAACACATGGCAAAGGGCATCGGCTGTTGCTCATCCCAGAACCAATCACCACTTAGAATGGGCATCAAAAAGGACTAAGAACATTCATCCCAGAAAGGGGCTGGCGTAGTCAATGTAGACCCTGGTCCAGGAACAACCTGGCCGTTCCCAGGGGCGGATGCTGACTGATGGGGGAAACAACTGTTGGATCTGACATGGGGCGCACTGCTGAACCAATTCATTGATTCCAGGCCACCAGATATAGCTACTTGCCAGCATCTTCATCTTAGTTTGCCCTAGGTGGGCGCTGTGCAGCTTCTGCAGAACATGTTACCTAACCGGGTTCGGAACAACCACTCGTGATCCCTATAAGAAAACACCATCTTCACAAGCTGTGTGATGTATGGTCTCATGCATTCGGCCATGATACCACCTGGTCTATATTGTCCTTCAGAGCCAGTATTATTTCTCGGGGCACAGGTGGAGGTGGTGAGCTCTGTGGAAGGGGGAGCCTGCTCAATTTTTCAGCGTTTGCAGTCTGGGTGTTCGACCTATGCTGAAATGTGCAGTGATAGACTGAGTAGCAAGGACGAAACTGTCCTCTTGCTGAGGCTATTGGGGGAATTGGCGTATCTTCTCTCAACAAGCCTAAGAGTGGCTTGTGGTTGGTGATTATGACAATACGGCACCCATTGACATATTGGTGGAATTTATTCACACCGTATATAACTGCCAACCTTTCCTTTCAATTTGGATGTAGTTCTGTTCTCACTCTGACAGGCTCCTTGAAACGAAAGCAATGGGACATTCTGAACCATTCTTTGTTTTGTGGACATCGACATCCCAATCCCATTCAGTGAAGCATCGCACGTGAGGTTTTCCAGAGTTGAAGTAGACTAAGATTCGAGGACAGAAAGGCTCCCTTCACCAAACTGAATGCTTTTTCTTGTGGCTCTTGCCACTGCCACCATTGTTTCTTCATGAGTTGATGCAATGGAGCCAATGTTGTGGCCAGATTAGGGATGAATCTGCCATAATAATTAATCATACCCAGGACAGATTTTAACTTCGAGATGGTCTTTGGAGCTGGAACGTCACAAATGGCCTTACTTTCTCGGGGAGGTGTAATCAGGTTGCGTCTATTCCTAACTCTAAATAGGTTACTTCCGTGGCGCGGTCAGTACACTTTTCCCACTTGAGGCAGACCCCTGCATTTTGGAAACACTTCAACACTTCCTCCAGGTTCTAAATGTATTCCTCTGAGGTGGTTCCCATAACCAAGACATCATCAACGTCTACCAAAATCTTTGGAATACTTTGGAGGGGGTTTTCCATTGTGTGCTGGAAGATAGGGCAATCTTGTACATTGATACAGACTTTCTGGATATTTATTGTGGCATATCTTTTGGACTCCTCATCCAACTCTAATTGGAGGTAGGTTCAACTTTGAATAGGTAAGGCCTTCTGCCAGCTTGGCATGAAGATCGTCAATCCTGGTATTGGGGCACCTATCCACATGGGCAGTCTGATTTATCATCAACTTGGAATCCCCACAGGTTCTAATGGATCTGCCTGGTTCAGGGACAGGGACTATGGGTGGTGTCCACTCCGAGAATTGGACTGGTCTGATTATGCACAGCTCGTCTCGACACTTCAGCTCATCTTCTATCTACTGGTGCAAGGCGTATGGGATTGGGCTTGCTCTAAAACATTTGGCCGTCGCATCGAGATTTACAGAAATCTTTCCCTTCACGCCTTTGGCCTGGCCTAGCTCACTGTCGGAGATGAGTTTATATCGGTACAGGTCATCTTGGAGGATGCTGTCTGAAATTTTAAAAATCTCCAGCCGGTTTAGTCAGCCGTCTTTCAACCAGCCCCTTCCCATGAGACTGGATCAGTGCCCTTCAGAGGCAACTAAGGGGAGACTGGCTTCTTACCCTTTGTAAGCAACTGGTGTCTCTGCGGTAATGAGGATTTTGAGAGTCTCCCTCATAAACATCGATAACTTGGCATTGGTGCTGCTCTGATGCAGGAACTGGGTTCCAGTCCAGATACAACCAAAGGTGAGTGAAAATGACTACAAAGAACATGACCAATTCTTGCACCACTGAGTTCAGGTACCTGCAGGTTAGGGACTTTGCGCAAATGGTCTGGAGTGGATTCCCGAGGTTGCCGGGATGTACCCTGCTTCCGGATGTGGAAGGGGAGGGAAGAATTGGGAATATATACAAGTGGCTGGGGGAGCATGGAGGCAAGCTGGTGGTGAAAATTGAGGAGAAATGGGAAGCAGAGTTGGGAGGGGAAATCAATTGGGGAGTATGGAGTGAGGCACTGCGAAGAGTAAACGGGACCTCCTCTTGTGCAAGGATGAGACGGATACAGTTTAAGGTGGTGCACAGGGTGCATATGTCTCGGGCGAGAATGAGTGTGTTCTTTCAGGGGTTGTAGATGAGTGTGAGAGGTATGGGTGGGGGCCAACAAATCACACGCACATGTTTTGGGGTTGCGGAAAATTGGGAAGATTCTGGGCATGTGTGTTTACGGTCTTAGGCAGGATAGTGGAGGAGGGAGTGGACCCAGACCATTTGGTGACGATATTTGGGGTTTCAGAGAAGCCGGAGCTCATGGAGAGGAGGAAGGCCCATGCTGTGACCTCTCTGATTGCACGGCAGCAAATTTTGCTGGAGTGGCGGTCGGCATCGCCACCGGGGGTAGCGGCATGGTTGGGTGACCTGTACGATTTCCTGCGGTTGGAGAAGATAAAATATGAGTTCAGGGGCTCAGCAAGGGGGGTTTGAGGAAAAGTGGGGTATGTTTGTGACCGTGTTTGAGGAGCTGTTCGTCGCAAGGGGGTGGGGGGAGGAGGGGAGGAGGGAAGGTGAAAGATCTGTACAGACTGTATAGTTGATTGTTGGGAAGTATGTTTCCCGGGGTGTTTATTTGCTGTAACCTGCTTTGATACATGTTTGTAATAAAATACGTTTAAAAAAAAAATAAGTCGTAGAATGGAATGCCTTGGGATTAGTTGAGCTGAAGGTCATTGTATCATATAAGGGGATTGTAGTGAAACTTTTGTTTTGATTGTTGGTGTTTCAACTGGACAGGAAGATACCAGAATGGCTCAAAAGACTGTAACGTTTAATTTTTATTAAGAAAACATAGATGAGGGCCAAGAAATCCCAACAAGACAAACCAGCAAATGACAAACAGGTTGAGCTTTATGGGCTGGTGGCTTCCAGGGATGCACATGGTTCTCAGACTCTTTGAACAGCTTGTACCCAGAGTGAAGCAGTCATTTAAAATGAAATTGAAGTGTGTTATGACCCCCTCGGGGGCCACGACTATACTCCATCCGGTTCCCCGTAATCACCACAGTGTATGAACTGCCCTGGTAAACAGGCGTGGGGTTTCCCCTTAACAAGGAGAACCTCTGTCCATGTGGAGTTTGCACATTCTCCCCGTGTCTGCGTGGGTCTCACCCCCACAACCCAAAGATGTGCAGGTTAGGTGGATTGGCCACGCTAAATTGCTCCTTAATTGGAAAAAATAATAATTGGGTCCTCTAAATTTATCGAAAAAGTACCAAGGAGAGCCTCGCTGTATAAAAACCCCGACCTGGGTGAAAGTTGGGGAGGGTGACTCTTCGAGGCGAGGAATTGTTAGTTGTATTAATTGTGTAGACTTAAATAAACCTGAGTTCACTTTATCCTACCGTGCGTTCCTGCGTCTCTTTCGTTGGATTCTACAAAGTATTTGTTGAAAGTGATGTTTGATTTGTTTGATGATGAAAAAGGATTTGATTTGAAGACCTGGAGCTGCCTGAGTCCAGGAAGTAACTGTTTGTGCAAAACAACAAGGATATTCCACTCATGAGGAAGTTAACTTCAAATGATCATCCTTTTCTTCTTTAATTAACCTGGAGGGAAATCAGATTGGGGCAATTTACTCTTCACAGTGTCTCTATGAATGTGACCCTAATGAAAGATATCTTTCTACTAACAGGAAGTGGAAATTGCCTCATTAGCTTTCTGCGTTTTCAGAAGAGCAGATGCTTTGCTGTGTCTCCTGCTGGTAATTTTCCTGTAATTACTGCAACCCATGTCCTCTGATGGATCGAAATTCAAAAGAAACGCTACCACAATTAATCCGTCTTCATTAGAAGAGCAACTGATCTTAATTAGGCAAGACCGCAGTTATATTCTAATAGAACTCCTTGTTTCCAGGTCTGTCACCAGTGTTGCATATTTACAAAACGTTGCAATTCACTAACAACCCACCTCAGCAAGTCTGTTCCTAATAAACCACATTGCTAGGATCAATTGTAATACTTGAGCATATTAAAAAAATCAATGTGCCATTATTTTTTCCTCCTGTGCAAGCAATTGAAACACAAATACCATTAACTGGAAGTTTAATCTGCATCCCGAGCTTTTAGATCAGGATAATAAACATGGTGACAAAACAGGAGGTTCTGATTTTACTCATTCACGTGTGTTTTATGTGTCTGGGATTTGGCCAGCAGTCACTGTCTCTAAATGGCAGAATAGAAGAAAGGCAGGATATATTCAACCTGAGTGTTGGAGGGTCATTTGGAAATCAGTTAAGCTAATATTACTTTGTTGTCTGTGATGCAGTGTTGCTGTACTGAAGCTTGACAGACAAAGGTACCATTTTGCTATTCCCATGGAGCTGCACATCTCCCTGACAACCATTCCTTGTTCAAAATTCACCCAACTTGATATCCTCAACACCACATTGTCCAGTCACAAAAAAGATCTGTGAGCATATATTTTTCTCCTTTATACCTCTGCCAGCTTGAAGTTCTCTTCCACCATCTTCACTCTACAATCTTTTCCTCTGACACTGTTATATGTTAGTCCCACTTCTTTCTCTTCATGGGATGTGGGAATCATGCGCAAGGCTATAACTTATCACCCATCCCTAATTGCCGTTGAACTGAGGGGTATGCCATTCGCCAGCATGTCTGACAGATAAAGGAGGGCCATGATTGCTGCATGGAAGAGGTCAGTGCTTTTCTAGCACTGCTTGTGGCCCAAGAGAAACAGGCATGCTTCCCCCAGTTCCTAAGCTACCCTGTTAACTATCCTAATGATTGAGCCCCTCTTCCTCTCTGCCCACCATTACAGGTGGCATACAAGATTCTGAAGGGGCCCAGGACACTGGTTGGGGAACAAAAAGTAAGGGGCACAGTCTCAAGATTAGGGTCTAATGATTTACTACTGAGATGAGGAGATATTACTTCACTCAAAGGGGTGTGAATCTTGGGAATTCTCGACCACAGAGGGTTGTGGATGCTCCATCATTAAATATATTTTGGGTCGGGATCGACAAAATTTTGTTCTCACAGGGAGTCAAAGGAAATGTGGGGCGCGGGCGGGGAAATAGTGTTTAAGTCCAAGATATTGAATGGTGGAACAGGTTCAATGGGCTATTGGGTCTCCTCCTGTTCCGATTTATTGTACGTTTTTGAATATTCTACACTCTTTCTGTCTCTGGCCTAGTATTGGAAAGCTTTCCCGTGACCTGTGCTTATACAATAACAGTCATCCCAACAATTGCACCCCATCTCCCCATTAATATCCAAATCATTTACTCTATTATAACCTTTCATCATTTCAACCACCTCACTTCAATTTCACCGTAACCTTTCAATTGTCGAAACATGCCTTAGTATCTTAGATAAAGGATCCTGCTAACCCTGTTCACTGTGTTTGCATGGCCATAAACCTGGTAAACCTGTTATTTGAGGGAAAACACAAATCGATTGCCAAAGAACACAGAACTGAGCAGAAATACTGTTGATGGAAATGGTTTTATATTCCAGTTTAAACTATTACTTGGACAATGCCTTGTTGTAGCTCCATGGTAACGTGGGCTATAAAGCTGCTGGAATTCACAATCCAAGTAAATTTACTGTTAACAATGGCAGTTAACAGAATCAAACAGAAAAGCTATACACAGATAATTCTTTTATTGCCAACCAGTGAACAGTTACATTCCATGTAATGTGCTCAATTATATGGATTCGAAAGTGCTAAAACTTAACTATTCAAAGCACTATGTTCAACATAACATTTTCTTCGGCTTGAAAGTAAGTTAGGGATAAAAGGGCAATTTTAGTCCAACTTGTAAGCAATCTAAGGATTGGGTATTGGCTGGGTTTACACTCCGAGTGAATTTTCATTGCAGTTAGTGGGGTGTAATGTTGAGTCAGGTGCAAATCAGTCTCATCCTGTTCATGTGGGATTTCTAGCTGGTAGATTACATTAAAATGACCACCGGTACTAATTGAGACTATTTGGACCATCACGCTTGTGCCAGCTCTTTGGGAGAACAATCCACACAATCACAAAATCTATACGGTTCAGACAGAGACCATTCAGCCCATCGTGTCTGCACCGACTCTCTGAAAGAATATTCTACTCACTCCCATTCCCCTCTGCCTTATCCCTGTAACCTTGCACATTCTTTCTTTTCAGATAAAAATCCAACTTGAATACCTCGATCAAACCTTCCGGCACTACCCTCTCAAGAATTTTGTTCCAGACTCCAGCCAAGCTCTGGGTGAAATAATGTTTCCTCATATCATTTGGATTCCTTTTGACAATTATTTTGTATTTGTGGCCTCTAGTTCATGGTGATATCTTTAGAACAGTTTCTCCCCTCTCCATACCCCTCAGGATCTTGAATATCTCTATCTCGTCTCCTCTCAGCGTTCTTTATTCCAAGGAAAACGGGCAGCATGGTAGCACACATGGCTAGCACTGTGGCAGGGTCCCAGGTTCGATTCCCCGCTGGGTCACTGTCTGTGCGGAGTCTGCACGTACTTCCAGTATCTGCGTGGGTTTCCTCCAGGTGCTCCGGTTTCCTCCCACAGTCCAAAGACGTGCAGGTTAGGTGGATTGGCCATGATAAATTGCCCTCAGTGACCAAAAAGGTTAGATGGGGTTATTGGGTTATGAGGATAAGTCGAAGTAAGGGCTTAAATGGGTCGGTGCAGACTTGATGGGCCGAATGGCCTCCTTCTGCACTGTATGTTTTATGTATCTATGAAACAGCCCCAACCTCTCCAATCTATCCTCATAGCTGTGAATCTCCTCTATACTCTCTCCAATGCCTTCACAACCTTCCTCAAGTGTCCAGACCTGGCCACACTACTCCATTCCACTTTGCCCTATTGCTATTCCCAACATTGCTTTATGGCGTCTTTCAAGTGAGACTTTAAATGAAGTGCTGGGTGAAAATTAATGCTCCCCCCCCCCCCCCCAACAACCCCTGAATTGTATGTCAAAGGCTGAAGTCCCGCTGTCGGGTCCAACATCTGGAGGTGACCCTGTTCTGGATTGTTGGGAGACTCTGAGAGGCAGATGACAATTAAATGTTTACTGTTGGTGCTGCCGTATGTATTAAAGATGGCATCATGCCTTCAAGAGCTGCCGGCCTAATCATAGTTGGCTATGAAAATAAAAATCGAAAGTGATGGAAAAGTTCAGCAGGTCCATCAGCATCTGCGGAAAGAGAAACAGGGTTCACATTTTGAAGAAGAGTCCTCTGAGGGGAGGTGGTGGTAGTCATCCAGTAATCCACAGGCCTAGGCTAACACTCTTGGGACACAGGTTCAAAAGCCACCATGGCAGCTGGTGGAATTTGAACGAAACACTAAACTAATTGTGACCTTGAGACCATTGTCGATTGTCAAAAAAATCCATCTCATTGACAGATGACTTAATCCAGGCTGATGATGCGATGCAGCTTTGACAAAGAGTCATTTAGACTCAAAACATTAGCTCTGTACTTCGGCGACCTTAACCACCTATACAGGAGAGGCACTGAAAGTATTGGGGACGGCATCCATGCCAGTATCAGCAATCAACCCAGCTGCCATTGATCCTTGGACAAGATGGTTGAGTTGGTTCAATTGACTGAAACGTTGAGCAAAGAGCTGTCAAATTGCAAAGCGTGCAGGCCAAGCGTGCTCGTTATGATAGGAAGCAGCAGCTGTTCGAGGTTCCCGAAGCGAGGGAGCAGCAGAGCCTGAAAAGAAGAAAGTGACTGGCAGTCACAAAGCTGAGAGGTTAGTTATCATTGTGGGGAGAACATTTAATAAGGACACAGGGAATCCCCACCAAGTAAACACAAGAACAAAGTTTTATTAACAAATGAGATATATAACGGGCTTCTCTCTCTGGTCGATGCCTTACTGCCATCTTATAAACACTGGGAAATTGGGCTCCCCGCACCTAGTGGGGGAGCTTGTACTCTGAAGGAGCATGGGGTAGGCAAGCATTCCCACCCTAAAGGTTCTGTGCAGGATATTACATTCCCCCAAAGTTCAAAGACCTCGTCCACAAGTGATGAGATGGAGAAGGAGGAGCAGACAGAGGACGTCAGAGTATCCTCGACTCCAGTATGTCCTTATGGAGCTGATGTGCCAGATCAGTCAGTGTATACTGCACCGGCAAATATCATCGGCGGCAGGAACAATGTGGCAGATGATCATCAGGAAGTGGCTGAAGTACAGAGTCGGTGTCAGAGATCTACGAGGACTGCATCTCCATCTCAGTGTCGGACATGTCGGCATTGAGAGAGACTGGAGACTTCACAGCAGGCTGGTTTGGCAATGGTACCGAGAATCCAGGGAAGGCTTCTTCTGAGGAAGCTCGCAAGGGAGCAGCCGACATGAGCAAAATGTATCCAGGTGTCGCTTCATGAATTGCCCCCGAACCTGACCATAGTACGAGACCGGTTCCATCGGACGGACGACCATCCCAGAAAGTCATTTCATAGAATTTAGAGTGCAGAAGGAGGCCATTCAGCCCATCGAGTCTGCACCGGCTCTTGGAAAGAGCACCCTACCCAAGGTCAACAACTCCAACCTATCCCCATAACCCAGTAACCCCACCCAACACTAAGGGCAATTTTGAACACTAAGGGCAATTAATCATGGCCAATCCACCTAACCTGCACATCTTTGGACTGTGGGAAGAAACCGGAGCACCCGGAGGAAACCCACGCACACACAGGGAGGCTGTACAGACTCCGCACTGACAGTGACCCAAGCCGGAATCGAACCTGGGACCCTGGAGCTGTGAAGCGATTGTGCTATCCATAATGCTACCGTGCTGCCATTGAAGTCACAAACACCGCATCGTCAGATGCGAAGCAGCAAAGAGGCCGTCATTGAACTGGGCATCGCCCTTGCAAATCCTGGTTATGACGCACATTTCCGCCGATATCCAGGACAATCAAACTGAGTCGGGTACGAAGCCGACAACCTATCAACATCTCTATGGGTGCTACCCCGGTTACTGCATGTGGAGTGGTCCTGTACGAGAATAAAAACCTTGCCAATCGTGTGTCCATCAAACTGGGCATTTGTTTCTTGAGCCCCCGTTTAGCCATCTGCACAGCTCTCTCTGCCAAACCATTCGATGTTGGATCCTACGGGGCAGTGCGGACATGATGAATCCCGTTGCTCTTTGCAAAAGCGACAAACTTCTTGCCCGTAAAAGAGGCCCCGTTATCGGTCACGAGTACCTCTGAGATTACGTGGACGGAAAAAAGAAACGTGCACCCACACGACGGTCGCCCGGGAGGTGATTGTCGTCATTTTGTGAACCTCCAGCTACTTTGAGTGAATGTCCAACAGGACGAAAAGCATCGAACCCATCGGCGCGCGCATGCAGGCCGAAGGGCGCCCTGGCCACTCCCAAGGGTGTAGGGGTGCTCCTAACAGGTGGAGCCACATCAATGTCAGAATCTACCAACACCAGTCAACTAGCTGCCATTGATCGTTGCAGAGGCAAAGAGACCAAGCCTTATCGGGAGTGATTGGCTGTAGAAAATTAGATTGACTTGGTTATAATTATTCTGCATCACCGATGGGGTTTTCCAGGAGCTTCTATGGAAACACCATGAGGTCTTCCAGAGGGAGTTAGGATGCATCAAAGGTGTGAAGGCAATTATCTATGTAGAGCCAGAAGCAGCACCAAAGGTTTTTTTGCACCAGACCATGCCTTATGCTGTACACCAAAATATAGAGGTGGAGTTGAAGTGTCTGTAGGTAATGGCTCCAGTCAGTTTTCAGCATGGGCAACATCCATCGTAACAGTGTTGAAGCCGGACCGCAATGTCCAAATCTGTGATGATTATAAGATGGCGGTGAACAGGAACCAGAAACCCAGAGAAATGTTCTGCGGACCCAGGTTCAAATCCTGCCACTGAAGATGGTGAAATTTGAATTCAATAAAAATCTGGAATTAAAAGTCTAATGATGACCATGAAATCCATCTGGTTTATTAATGTCCTTTAGGGAAGGAAATCTGCCGTCCTTACCTGGTCTGGCCTACATATGACTCCAGATCCACAGCAATGTGGTTGATTCTTAACTGACCCCTTAAGGGCAATTAGGGATGGGCAATAAATGCCATGTCCCTTGAACGATAAAAAAAGAAGACAATCATCTGAAACAAAGACTCTTATCCTTTTACTTTCATTGTTACTTTTATCCCCCAGGTTGACAAAACATGGCAAAAAAAAGTAATTAATACTTTGCGGTTGACACTTCACTCTGTTGTTGGATAATAAACCCATTCTTGGCATTTTTTGTGAAGATAGGCCAGTCCCACCAATAGCATCAGCCCGAATGCAAAGATGGGCAATGCTCTTAGCTGCACATTCGTAAGCCTTTCAGAATAGACCAGGACCCAGATATCAAACGTTGATGCTTTGAGCAGGTTTCCACTGCCACAATCTCTGAATCTTCCACTCTGCAGGAGATCATCCTGGCTCTAAATTTTCTGGATACATACCTATTTCATCTGGACACATTAAAGCATGGACCAACAGAGACCCTGTGGTGTCAAGAGTCAATAGAATGGTTCTTAAGGGCTGACATTTTGAAAAGTTATAACAGTTTAGGCTCTGCATGCAACATAGAACATAGAACATAGAACAGTACAGCACAGAACAGGCCCTTCGGCCCTCAATGTTGTGCCGAGCCATGATCACCCTACTCAAACCCACGTATACACCCTATACCCGTAACCCAACAACCCCCCCCTTAACCTTACTTTTATTAGGACACTACAGGCAATTTAGCATGGCCAATCCACCTAACCCGCACATCTTTAGACTGTGGGAGGAAACCGGAGCACCCGGAGGAAACCCACGCACACAGGGGGAGGACGTGCAGACTCCACACAGACAGTGACCCAGCTGGGAATCGAACCTGGGACCCTGGAGCTGTGAAGCATTTATGCTAACCACCATGCTACCCTGCTGCCCCAATAGGGAGCACTTTGCTTCACAGCGCCAGGGACCCAGGTTTGATTACCAGCTTGGGTCACTGTCTGTGCGGACTCTCCACATTCCCCCCGTGTCTGCGTGGGTTTCCTCCAAGTGCTCCAGTTTCCTCCCACAAGTCCTGAAAGACGTGCTTGTGAATTGAACATTCTGAATTCTCATTGTACCCGAACAGGTGGCGGAATGTGGCGATGAGGGAATTTTGACAGTAACATCATTGCAGTGTTAACGTAAGCCTATTTGTGACACTGATAAAGAGTATTATTATCAAGCAGCACGGTGGCGCAGTGGTTAACACTGCTGTCTCACGGCGCCGAGGTCCCAGGTTCGATCCCGGCTCTGGATTACTGCCCGTGTGGAGTTTGCACATTCGCCCCGTGTTTGCGTGGGTTTTGCCCCCCACAACCCAAAGGTGTGCAGGGTAGGTGGATTGGCCACACTAAATTGTCCCTTAATTGGAAAAAATGAATTGGGCACTCTAAATTTATTTTTTAAGAGATTATTATTATTAAATTATTTGTGAGGACGGGGTCACCCTGTGGGGGTGCAGAGTATTAGTGCCACCCCGGGGAGGCAGCCTCTTCTTCAAGAATGACACAAATGTCATCCTGGGAAATCTAAACTGAAGGTACTGGCCAGGAGTTACGTACGGTGGCCAGGGATCGACAAGGACATAGAAAGCAGTCAATTGATGTGACTACTGCCAGTCTCAACACAACCTTCTGCCTGCAGGACGTTTGCAACCTTGGGAGTGGTTGGCGAGTTCAGGGACGAGACATTGCAGATCTCTTTTTGGGTATAATGTTTTTGGTTTCATAGATGCCCAGTCGAAGTGGCTGGATGTCCAGCCTCTGCATTCGACCACCACAGTGGACATGCTGCACCAAACCTTTGCCATTCACAGCCTGCCTGAGGTGATTGTTTCAAGCAATGGTACTGCCATCACAGCGGCAGAGTTTCAACTCTTCATGAAGTCCAATGGAACCCAGCACATCAGGACAGCTCCCTGCCACCCTGCATCAAACATGCTCTCAAAACTTTCAAAGCATCAATGAAGAAACAAGCTAATAGATCACTATTGCTTCACTTAGCCGACTTCTTGCTCTCCGACAATTCATACCCTCAGACCACCACTGGGGTTACCCCAACTGAGTAGTTCATGGGCCGGCATCTCGGGACCCAGCTTGACCTTATTTTGCCAAATTTGTCAGGGATGGAGGCAAAGTAAGCCTCACAGAAAAGCCAGCACAATGCAGCCAAGAAGGACAGGTCATATCAAGCAGACGATTTAGTGAATGTACTGAATTTTGGTGGGGGACAAGACTGGTCACCTGGAAGAGCTGTTGCCAGGACTGGGCCAGTATCCTATGGACCCATAGACCCAAAGGGCTGCGAGGTTAGAAAACACGTTGATCATTTGAGAAGGAGAGAAACCGGTATCCTGGAAAAGGGGAAGGTGGAGCCAATCCCAGTTACCAGTATCCCACTTATTGAGGCGGTGGTGATAGACTGGAACTCTTCTCCAGGGGATTCATCAAGGGCCACTGAGGGAGCTGATATGGTAGTTAGCACAGCCCCTGTTGTGAACTGGACAGACAGGCCTGCTGCTGCTGGAGACTTGGATGCTTCCTAACCTGAAAGGGCCTGTAGCCTAGTTGAGACATTTGGCAAGAGTTAGGAAGCCACCTAGAGTACATAGAACAGTACAGCACAGAACAGGCCCTTCGGCCCTCGATGTTGTGCCGAGCAATGATCACCCTACTCAAACCCACGTATCCACCCTATACCGTAACCCAACAACCCCCCCCCCTTAACCTTACTTTTTAGGACACTACAGGCAATTTATCATGGCCAATCCACCTAACCCGCACATCTTTGGACTGTGGGAGGAAACCGGAGCACCCGGAGGAAACCCACGCACACACGGGGAGGACGTGCAGACTCCGCACAGACAGTGACCCAGCCGGGAATCGAACCTGGGACCCTGGAGCTGTGAAGCATTTATGCTAACCACCATGCTACCGTGCTGCCCCACCTGATAGGCTTACCTCATGAAGTTTGTTTTGAGCTCCCTCATTGTAACTCTTTTTGACTGTATATAACTGTAAATAAGAATTTTTCTGTTTCTGTACATCAGGGATCTGTTAACTTAGGGGGGAGGAATGTGATGATGTGGTTACTTTAAGAGGGCGATACTTTGTGAGACATGTGATAGGCCCAGAGCCTATGGGGATAGAGCGTGCAAACATTAGTCTATCAGGTGTTTAGCGCACGGATTTGGCACTTGGGGCTTGGTCAGAGTTAGCCAGAGAGTCGTGGGAACAAGACCTGTGTGGTCGTTTGGTTCAGCATTTTTGCCCACGTTTCAAAATAAAGAATTTGCATTTATACTCATGTGTCTTTTGTAACCCCACAACATCCCAAAGCATTTCATAGCCACTGAACTTGCTTTGAAATATAGTCACTTTGTAATGCATACAACCCACCACAGACAGCAACAAACACAGGCACAGCAAAACAATTAAATAATCAACAGATCATTTGGTTCGGTGACAGTGGTTTGAAGGGTAAACATTGGTCACGATACTGGGAAAAAATTTTCTGCTCAAATTCAAGTTCAAGTGCCATGGTTTTACCCCCCCCCCCCCCCCCCCCCCCCCCCACCAGACCCCGGCAGGGCGGAGAGAGACAGAACCTCAATTTAACAGTTCAGTGAGTGGACAAAGAACCGGCAGCTGGAGGATAATGTGGGGAACTGTGCAAGTATCCAATTTGCTAAGGAGAATGGAAAAGTCAAATATTTTTTTAAAAGGTGAATAACTAGAACATTCCAAGGGATTTGTGTATTCTTGAAAATGAGTCACCAAACTTTAACATGTAGTTGCAGCAAGCAAGTAGAAATTCCGCAGTTTGGGTCTCTTACCCAGAGAGGGTACACGTGCATTTGAGATGATCATAGAAATCATAGACAGTGCAAAAGGAGGCCATTCGGCCCATCGAGTTTACACTAATCCTCGAAAAGAATACTCTACCTAGGCCTACTTTGCCATCCCATCTGAAGATTCTCCAGCTAGATTTCTGGGATAAAAGTGATGGTCTCTGACGAGAGATTGAGTAAAATAGACCTACATTATGAGTTTAGGCAAATGAGTGGTGACACACTCTAATATGTCAAAGCCTTAAGGAACTTAACAGAGCAAATGGAGAGAACAAAGTGTCACAGTTTAAATTTCTTCACCCCGTAACCATTCTGGCAAATCTCCGTTGTATGCTCTTAAGCTTCCTATCCTTCCACCAAGTGTGGTGACCAGAACTGAACTTAGTACACTAGTTGTGGCCGAACCAGAGCTTTATAAAAGTTCAGCATGACATCTCTGCTTTTGTGTCTGTATGTGTATATGTGTATGTGTCTGAGTGCATGTGTGTGTGTGAGTGCATGTGTATGTGCATGTGTATGTGAGTGCATGTGTATGTGTATGTGTGAGTGCATGTGTGTGTGTGAGTGCATGAGTATGTGCATGTGTATGTATAAGTGTAAGTGTGTGCATGGGAGAGCCTGGGCACGATCAAACGGCCACGTTACGCCCGAAAGGCAGCGCATGGCAGCGCAACGTAGCTGATAGAAGGCGGGAAATCCCGCTCCTGGGATCTACCCGGCTCACAACACCTTGGACTGGATTTGTTTATTGTCACGTGCAACGAAGTACAGTGAAAGTATTGTTTCGCGTGCAGCTCAGACAGATCATTCCGTACATGAAAAGCAAGATCTAAATCAATCTCCCCCATTGCCCCCACACAGCAGACCACAACGATGTGGCCGACCCTATCTAACGGGTACTGGAGGACCACTCCAGAGAAGTCCAGGCACTTGAAGCGCATCTTCAGCAGTCCAAAGCACCTCTCTATCACACCCCTGGTCGCTGCATGGGCATCGTTGTAGCGGTTCTCCGTGTCACTCTGTGACCTCCGTATAGGCTTCATGAGCCTCGACCGCAACGGGTAACCCCTGTCACCCAGCAACCAGCCCCTCAGCCGGGGCGGGGGTTGGAGTGGGGGGCGTCCCTCGAACATGATGGGGATGAAAGATTGCGACAAAACGAATGAGTCATGTACACTGTCTGCCCGGGTACTGGGTGCAGACGTGCAGGATCATCATGCAGTGGTCGTAGACCACCTGAATGTTCATGGAATAGGTCCCCTTCCTATTAATGACACGGCCCTGTTATCCGCAGATGGCTGCACGGCAATGTGCATCCCATCAATCGCCCCCTGGACCATGGGCATCCTGGCCACCTCAGCAAAGCCCACTGCCCGGGCATCCTGGCTGTCCCGGTCCACAGGGAATGGGATGTAGCGGTCCGCAATGGCAGAAAGGGCGTCTGTCACTGCACGGATGCACCGGTGCACCGATGCCTACGCGATGCCGGACAGGTCCCCACTCGGCACCTGGAATGATCCCGTGGCATAAAAGTTCAGTGCCACTGTAAACTTGACAGCCATGGGGAGAGAATGTCCTCATCCAGTGCCACGTGGTGCCAGGTGTGCCATCAGGTGGCAGATATGGGCGACGGTTTCCAGGCTCCTCCGGAGTCTCCTCCTGCATGCCCGGTCCGTGAGGTCCTGGTACAACGAGTGGGGCCGGTACGGCATCTCTGTCGCTGTGGCACGACTACCACCTCCTCCTGGGCGGCTGCCAGCTGCCTCCCTGCAGAACGCTCCTCTGCGGCAGCGTCCACCGCCTCCCTGGCACGCTCCTCCTCCTGCGCTCCCAGGGCAACATGTAGAAGTGCGGCTCCCGCCACGGGTGATGACCAAACATAACGGCGTGCAGGGCGTGGGGGGATAGACGACATGTCATCATTGCCCGTACACCCCCCCACCCCCCACCCCCCACCCCCCCAGCAGCCAGGTTCCATGGGCTGCACGGTCGTGACTGTTGGAAGCTGGCACCTGGCCAGGCGAACAACCTCCCCGGCACTCGCCCTCTCTTCCCTGGCACTCACCCTCACCTACCTGGCACTCGCCCTCACCTCCCTGGCACTCGCCCTCACCTCCCCGGCACTCGCCCACTCCTGCCCGGCACTTGCCCTCTCCTCCCCGGCACTCGCCCACTCCTGCCCGGCACTTGCCCTCTCCTCCCCGGCACTCGACCTCCCAACCCGGCACGTGCCCTCATCTCCCCAACCCTCCCCTCTGCCCAACACGTACCCTCTCCTCCCCGGCATGTGCCCTCACCTCCCCGGCATTTGACTTCCCTCCCAGGCACGCGCCCTCCCCTCTCTGCCTCCCCCTCCACCCCCGTCCACACCCCTCCTCCACATACCCACTTCCCACCCCCCCTCCATACTCCTCTCCACACCCCCTCCACACAACCCCCCCACTCCACACACACCCCCACTCCCCACACCCCCCCACTCCACACATCTCCCCCACTCCACACCCCCCCCCACTCCACCCCCTCCCCATTCCACAAACCCCACCCCCCATTCCACACCCCCCCACTCCACCCCCCCCCCATTCCACACCCCCCACCCCCCATTCCACACCCCCCCACTCCAACCCCCCTCTCCACCAACTGCAGCCGCGCCGTCACTTCTCCTGCGGCTGCCCCGCGCCGAGACCTAGCTCCGCGCTGGCCGGCGTCAACCATCACAACTGGTTGATGCCGTTAAATAGGTGGTTAGGCGGGACTTTGGCCCATCCGGCATGGAGAATGTGGCCATCCCCCGGGGCCCATAGCGTCGCGCCGGTCCTCGCCATTCTTCAAGGATGGCGGCGCGATTGGCGTCAGCGGGATTTGTTTCGAGGCGGAGAATTCGGCAGCTGGCGGAGGCGGGATTCACGCTGCCCCTGGCGATTCTCCGACCTGCTGGGGGTTCGGAGAATCCCGCCCCCAGTTTTTCTCAGAAGTTTTTCACAACAAAGAAGCAGCCTCTTTAAAAGAACTGCAATTCGAAAAACAGCTGATCCTCAGATTTAACAAACCCCTGTGGAGCTATATAAATAAACAACATAATCTTCCCTATAAAATCTTCAGGAGACCCGAGGAGGTGATCCAAACATTGATTTATTTTCTAGTCAAAAGAAAAGGCCACAACATGTCGTACTGCACATAGGCCCCAACTGGGACTACCGATCATGCCGGTCTTTTGCGGATGCCTAGTCAGATCTCAACAGTGGCTAAGAGGCTGAATCAAAGCAATAACTTTTTTAAGTTTTAAGATGGTGCGGAAAGATCAATTTGTTCCACAAGCAATAATATAAGAAATAGGGCTTTGTTATTTTATAAACAAACATTATTGAAATAAAATAAAACAATACTTAAACTTTTAAACTGCAACCGTAACAATATTAGGTTACATGCAGCTTCTTAACCTTAACATGCCAGTTCCCATTAAACAACATTGTAACAGAATATACAGTTCTTATGCCCCTCACGGAAGGACAAAGGTAATACTTGCATATACAAAGCAATTTTTCTTCTGGTCGGGGCATTGGTTCTGAACCCTTTTCCCAAAGCCTGTCTTGGTGGCCACTTTAATAATAATAATAACTTCTAATAATAATAAATAATAATCTTTGTATTGTCACAAGTAGGCTTACATTAACACGGCAGTGAAGTTACTGTGAAAAGCCCCTCATCGCCACATTCCGGTGCCTGTTCGGGTACACAGAGGGAGAATTCAGAATTCTCAGCTGATATGGGAATTGAACCCACGCTGCTGGCCTTGTTCTGCATCACAAACCAGCTGTCTCTGAAGCCTTCTCAACTACAGTCGAACACGTGGCTAAAGAGCTGGTGTAGGGGAGAGGGTTTCAGATATGTGGATCATTGGGATGTCTTCCAATGAAGGTGGGACCTGAACAAGAGGACGGGTTGCACCAAAACTGGAGGAGCGTCAATATCCTAACCAGGAGGTTTGCTGATGTGGTTTGGGATGGTTGAAACTACTATGGCAGGGGTTTGGGAATCAGAGCAGTAGGCCAGCAACTGTAGAGACTGGGGGAGAACTTGAGACTAAGAGAAATATAGCTAAGGTGGAGAGCAGGAAGGGGGAGGTCGCTGAACTCAGTGGGTCTGGAGATGTGGAGTGTGTTTGCTTCAATGCAAGAAGTATGACATGCAAGGCAGATGAACATAGAGCCTGGATTAATGTGTGGAATTATTATATTGTGGCTATTACGGAGACATGGTTAAAGGACAGGAAAGGACTGGCAGTTTAATGTTGTGAAATATCAATGTGTTTGATAAGACAGAGGGAGTAGCAGAAAGGGTGGGGCAGTTGCATCACTGGTTAGGGAACATAGAACAGCTGTGATGAGGGAGGACATCTTGGAGGGATCCTGCAGTGAGGAATTATTGGTAAGAAATCATAAGGTAGGGTGTAATCACAATGTTGGAGTTGTACTATAGGCCTCCTAACAGCCAGCGGGTTACAGAGGAACAGATATGTAGTCAGATTCTGGAAATATATGAAAATAGCAGGGCTGTTGTGGTGGGTGATTTTAATTTCCCCCATATTGACTGAGACTCCCTTTGTGCCAGGGGTTCAGATGGAGAGCAGTTTGTTAGTTGTGTCCAGGTGGGTTATTTGAAACAGTATGTTGATAGTCCAACCAGGGAGGGGTCCTTACTAGACCTGGTACTGGGGAAAGAGCCTGGCCAGTTGACCAAAATTTCAGTGGGGAATGTTTTGGGAATACTGATCATAATTCCATAAAGTTTTGAATACTTATGGATAAGGACAAGAGTGGTCCTCGAGTGAGGGTGTTAAATTGAGGGGAAACCAACTACAACAGAATTCGGCAAGGGCTGGAGAATGTGGATTGGGAGCCGCCTCTTGAATATATTCAAAGTTTTAGCATCAACTACTTTCCGTGGTAATGAATTCCACAGGCTCACCACTCTTTGTGTGAAGAAATGTCTCCTTATCTCTGTCTGAAATGGTTTACCCAGAATCCTCAGGCTGTGACCCCTGGTTCTGGACACACCCATGATTGGTAACATCTATCCCTGCATCTACCCTGTCTAGTCCTGTTCAAATTTTATAAGTCTCTATGAGATCCCCCCTCATTCTTCTGAACTCCAGCGAGAACAAACCCAACCTAGTCAATCTCTCCTCATATGACAGTCCCGTCATCCCTGGAATCAGTTTGGTAAACCTTTGAATTTGATGGATTTGATCCAGGGAGGATGGATGCAAAGTTCCCAGGGATGGGAGGGAGAAGAGGGGGATTAGGGAGACGAAGGATCTGTTTCTGGGAGAATGCTTTGAGAGCTTGGAGGGATTGAATGAGAAGTTTGGACTGGCGTGGGAGGAAAGTTTCCGGGACCTGCCGGTGCGGGACTTGCGAGGAAGGTCTTTCTGACCTTTCCAATGGCGCCTCTTCATTGTTGGAAGAGGTGCTGTCAGCTGGGGTTTAGAGAAGGGGGTTGCCTTCGTTATATATGGGAGCATTGTGGAGGGGGTAAGCTGTCCATGGAGGAGATTAAGGCTAAGTGGGAGAAGGACTTGTGGGCAGCACTGGAGGAGGGATTGTGGTGTGAAGCGCTCAGGAGGGTAAAAGCCTTGACCTCATGTGCAAGGCTGGGGTTGATACAGCTGAAGATGGTGCACAGGGCACACCTGGTGAAGTCAAGGATGATCTGGCCTTTTGAGGGGGTCGTGGTGTGGGAGTGGTCCTGCTAACCATGTGCAAATTTGGAAAGGTTCTGGAGGTCAGTTTACAGCATCACCTTGGCAGCTTTTTATGTCGGCGTGGAACCAGGACCCCTTGTCGTAGCGTCTTCATGGTCATCATCGATGACATGTTGAAGGCTCCAAAGAAGATGTCGTAGTTTCTCCACTCCAGGGAAGTACTGGATAACAAAAGTACTCTGTTGGTCATGTCTCGTATTTATCTTCTGAGCAGGTCGGTGGTATATCAGCGAGACCATGCAAATGCTACGATAACAGATGAACAGACACCACGCAACAATCGCCAGGCAGGAGTGTTCCCTTCCAGTCAGGGAAGTAAATACTTAAAGTATTCAAAGGCATTCATTCTCCAATCTTCGGGTAAACATTCCCAAAGTGGCCTTCAAGATACAAGACATTGCAGAATCGCCAAGTAGAAACTGGTAGCCAAGTTCTGCATGCATGAGGACGGCCTCAACCAGGATTACGGGTTCCTGTCATATTACATATAACCCCACCATACTGCCCGGGTTTGCAGAATCCTACTAACTGTCTTGGCTTGAGTCAATTCATACCTCGATTACCTCTGATTATCACTCACTCAAATCACACTGTTTGTATCTGTAAAGACTGGCATTCCAACCATTCTTCACATTTCAATCCGTAATTATCTTGCATTTGTGTGTCTCCTCTCCATGCTGTGATTATGAATCTACCTCCACTTCACCTGATGAAGGAGCGGTGGTCTGAAAGCTTGTGATTTCAAATAAATTTTGGACTTTAACCTGGTGTTATGAGCTTTCTTAAATCATAGAATTTACAGTGCAGAAGGAGGCCATTCAGCCCATCGAGTCTGCACCGGCTCTTGGAAAGAGCACCCTAACCAAGGTCAACACCTCCACCCTATCCCCATATCCCAGTAACCCCACCCAACACTAAGGGCAATTTTGGACGCTAAGGGCAATTTAGCATGGCCAATCCACCTAACCTGAACATCTTTGGACTGTGGGAGGAAACTGGAGCACCCGGAGGAAACCCACACAAACACGGGGAGAAAGTGCAAACTCCACACAGACAGTAACCCAAGGCTGGAATTGAACCTGGGATCTTGGAGCTGTGAGGCAGCAGTGCTAACCACTGTGCCACCATGCCGCTCCTGACTTTGAGACATGTTCACCTACCTAACATCGCACGGCGCTGGTGGCACCTTAGACTTTCTGCCGGCTGCACAGGCAGAGCCACTTGACTTTCAAGGGACATTGCGGAGGTAAGGCTTTATAAACCATATCAGTGGTAAAGTGGGGGTGGACTGTAATCTTTTGTAGGGCAAGATCATGACTGGGATGAATGGGGAGAGTGGGGAAATTTACACTTAGACACATGGCTGGGATGGCTGTGAGGGTAACTGAAGCAGAGGTTTGCAGTAGCAGGAGAGATCAGTGATGACTGGGTTTGATTAACATAGATACATAGAATTTACAGTACAGAAGGAGGCCATTCGGCCCATCGAGTCTGCACCGGCTCTTGGAAAGAGCACCCTACCCCCTACCCAAGATCAACAACTCCACCCTATCCCCATAACTCAGTAACCCCACCCAACACAAAGTGCAATTTTGGACACAAAGGGCAATTTATCACAGCCAATCCACCTAACCCACACATCTTTGGACTGTGGGAGGAAACCGGAGCACCCAGAGGAAACCCACGCACACACGGGGAGGATGTGCAGACTCCGCACAGACAGTGACCCAAGCCGGAATCGAACCTGGGACCCTGGTGCTGTGAAGCGATTGTGCTATCCACAATGCTACCGTGCTGTAATAAGGCTAAATACCAATGAATTGGCCCAGAAGGCTGTGCTCTGCCCGGTAACAGGTGGCAATTAGAGATACCACTGATATTGTTCAGAGACCCAAGGAGCTTTCAATTTCATTTTGGCAGCCTAGAGAGTAAGACATGCTTTCTTTCTCCAGAAAGATTGTGTTTTTGAACTGGTAGAAAGCCTGGATGAAGCACAGGAGAACCATTACAGGCTCTGCAGGAAAAGTTCAGAATCTGATAACTCTCTCCCCAGAAAAGGCAGATGTGAACTGACCTATTCTTTCTCCAGAAAAGGCAGAGACCTGGAAGCAAAGTTTGATGCAAAGCAAGGAGCCACTTCAGGAGAAACTGTGAGTTATATCGCTAAGCTGCAAGGAAGACCATTGCAGGCTGGACATCAGAGGCTTTCAGCCGGAAGCATACTATGAAGAAAGCATGCTGTGAACCACCAGTTTGTTATTCATCCTTACCGGGATTGGGATAAGGCCAACATGGCGCACAGACATATCCACCACAAATGACTCTGGGGGCAACACAGGAATATTAACCACAATTACAATCAAATCTAGGATTACAAGGGACGACTGAGAGTAATTGGAGGGAGATAAGACCTAACATTCAGCTCCTACAGAACAATGCAAACCTGTCGGGCAGCACGGTAGCATTGTGGATAGCACAATCGCTTCACAGCTCCAGGGTCCCAGGTTCTATTCCGGCTTGGGTCACTGTCTGTGCGGAGTCTGCACATCCTCCCCGTGTGTGCGTGGGTTTCCTCCGGGTGCTCAGGTTTCCACCCACAGTCCAAAGATGTGCAGGTTAGGTGGATTGGCCATGATAAATGGCCCTTAGTGTCCCAAATTTGCCCTTAGTGTTGGGTGGGGTTACTTGGTTATGGGGATAGTGTGGAGGTGTTAACCTTGGGTAGGGTGCTCTTTCCAGGAGCCGGTGCAGACTCAATGGGCCGAATGGCCTCCTTCTGCACTGTAAATTCTATGTCTATATCTTCAAAATAATAGCACATTCATGTGGGATTGATTCCCATGTGTTTCAACCATTGATTTCCCTGTGATAATGCATTATATCAATCATGGTAATTCCCCAGCGTGACAATAACTCTAAAAGTAAGCAAGCACCTGGACAAGCTGGAGAAACCTCTTGGAAAGCCCACCTCACCCCTTTGCAGCTGCCAGGTTCAGAGATGGGAGCTCCCGCACCCCCCAAATATATATAGAATATAGAACAGTACAGCACCCCATCCCTTCACAGAGCAGTGCCCACATGTGTATTCCAAAGGATGTAGTCACCTAGTGCACTGAATGCATAATCCATTGCCTTAACTAAATGCAGGGCATCCAGGTACTTGGCCAAATCTATCTCCCAGCAATAGGTCTACTGAAATAGGACCAGGAAAGGGAGTCAGGGGAGCACACTGTAACAATGAGAGCAGTCATTGTGATGGTCAGGATTGTATTGGCTGATTGGCGCCTAAACTCTAACCAAACCCTTAAACCCACAGGCACTCAAAGTTAGCAACAGAAAGAGAACCTTTGGGGCTGATGCTCAGTCATGCTCCAATAGGGACCTCTGTGGGATCTCTCAAGCTTCCACCTACAATTGCATTCAGGAGGTAACAGACACTCTCTTTGCCAAGGCCCACAATTACATGCACTTATGAGAGATCAATCTAACCAGGAAGCCAGAGCACGGAGCATTGTTACTATTTCCAGATTGCAGGGTGCCATCAACTGCACTCATGTGGCTATAAGATCTCACTGGCAACAGGCAACGCACTGACTCAACAGGAAAGGCTTCCACTTGCTCCATGTGCAGCTGATCTGTAACCACCAAAACACATCATGCAAGTTGCTGCAAGTGTAATGACTTAGGCCAGGCTTTTGTGATTGGCCAATTAGAATGGGTTCCCTCATTAGTGGCCCAATCAGGGAACCCCATTCTCAGCATATTACAGGGAGTGTCACATCCACTGCACTCCCAGTACAGACAGCAAATTGAATGCACCTGGTTGTTTGGCTGCTGTTTTTCTAAATAAAAGAAATTCTGGTGAAGGGACTTCTGTCTCTGTGAACTTATTACAGCAAGATTCCCAGGCAGCTGCTACACCGCCTTCATTTTGAGTAGATTGCAGATCCTGGACACATTTGAGGGATCACGTAACCTCCAGGATTTTATCCTTGTTGACAAAGACTACCAGCAAAGGATGTGTTGATGACACCCATCCATATGGCCACAAACACCAGCTGAGGGAAAGTACGGTGATATTCATTCCGCCACATGAAGGCTTGTGGGGCTAACCATTGCCATCTTGAAGATGCGATTCTGAAGCCTTAACAGATCTGGCGGAATGCTCCAGTATGCTCTTCAGAGTCTCATGGATCACTGCGGTTTGCTGCTCCCTGCAGAACCTGGTGCTTCAAAGGGTGATTACTTCCCCGATGCTGAGATGGAAGAGCTGAGGGTGAGATTCTCCAATTAAGTCCACATATCTGCCTTGATTGCTTTGTCTGAATTTCAAGGATGTCACAAAAATATATTGTGCACATGCTACAAGCTAATGAACACATACAGTAAAGAATGAAGTAATGAAGAAAACATGGCTGGTGAGAGATAGTGACAAGTGTGAATTTACACCCTGGGCTAGGCTGGCCCAATGGGATCAGTCGTTTCTCAACCAGTAATATTGATTATTTCATGGCTGCTGTATGAGTGTATCTGGGAAGCAAAAGCCTTGGGAAATGAGAATTGGTTAGGCAAGGCACCAGAGATGGAAGAGAAGATGAAAGGAAAGGATAGATCTGATAGCTGATCAATTGCATAACTTCAAAGAGAAAATAAGAAATGTTGAAATGTGGCAGGTAAAAGGTTCAAGAGAGGTAACCCAGGAACAGAAAAATGAAATTATTTGCAATATGTGTTCAGCCTAGCAACAGCAAATTACAGTCCAATTATCTCCCGCACCCCGTGGTGTAGACTTTTGTCTGTCTCCATAACTTGTAATTCCCAAAACAGGTGTGTTGCTGGGGCTTGAGGGGCAGCATTTCACATCAAGTGTGGCTGGTCAGGAATCTCTCCTTCTTGTACCACCAATGATTGGTGTGTTGGAAAGATTTAAGCAAGTCAACGCTCAATTTGACCATGCTATGAACAAACCTTCCTTGGCTATCAAGTCCTGGCGTGGGATGCGAATCCAGAGCTCCCAGCTTAGAAGCAGGAATGCTAGACCACTCTGTCGCAAGGCCAGGCATTAACTGCAGTACAAAGACAGAAAGTCATGAGATGTTAATACTCAGCTCATGACGGAAGGTAATTTCTGAGTCACCTAGGTAAGAGACATAATTACGACAAGGAAGATACCATTGAAGGTCATGAGACAAAAGGGAGGGAATAAGGAAGAATAAAGGAACTAATACAAAAGGAAAGCACAATATACATTAATGATTTGGATGAAGGAATTGCATGCAATATCTCCAAATTTGCAGATGTATCGAAGCTGGGTGGTAGTGTGTGCTGTGAGGAAGATGCAAAGAGGCTGCAGGATGACTTGGACAGGCTGACTGAGTGTCCAAATATTTGAGAAATGCAATATAATGTGGGGATATGTGAGGTTATCCACTTTGGTGGCAAAAACGGGAAGGCAGATTATTATCTGAATGGTGACAGTTTAGGAACAGATGAAGTGCAACGAGGCCTGGGTATCTGGAACAGTTCCTGAAGGTTGGCATGCAGGTACAGCAGACAGTGAGGAAAGCTAATGGCATGCTGGCCTTCATAGCGAGAGGATTTCACTATCGGAGTAGGGATGTCTTGCTGCAGTTATACAGGGCCATGGTGAGGCCATACCTTGAGTATTGAATGCAGTTTTGTTCTCCTCGTTTGAGGAAGAACATTCATGCTGTTGAGGGTGTCCTGCAAAGGTTCACCAGACTAATTCCCGGGATGCAGGTCTGACATATTAAGAAATAATGGATCGACTGGGCTTGACTGGAGTTTAGAAGAATGAGAGGGGATCTCATAGAGACATATAAAATCCTGATGGAGCTGGACAGGCTAGATGTGGGATGAATGTTCTCGATGTTAGGGATGTCCAGAATTAGGGGTTCATAGCCTAAGTATAAGGGGTACGCCATTCAGGATTGAGATGAGGAAGAACTTTTCTCAAGAGAGTTGTGAACTTGTGGAATTATCTACCACAGTCGGGGCCAGTTTGTTGGATATATTTAATAGGGAGCTGGATGTTGCCCTTGCGGCTAAAGGGATCAAGAGCTATGGAGAGAAAGCGGGAGTGGGATATTGAATTTGCACGATCAGCCATGATCACATTGAATGGTGGTGCAGGCTCGAAGGGCCGAATGGCCTACTCCTGCACCTATTTTCTATGATTCTATGTTTCAGATGCTGAAAGTCTGAAATAAAATCAGAAAAATCTCAAAACGCAGTAGGTCAGGGGAATTCTGTCAGATCCCGAGACTGAAAAGCTAACTCTGTTTCTCTTTCCATGGATACTGTCTGACCTGCTGGGTATTACCTGTTTTATATTAGAGGAGCACTGGGGACTTTTCAGAATGTGTAAGTAGGCCATGATTTCCACTGCGAAGTAGTGCACTATCCAACAAGGTGCCTGGTGTAATACCTGAGGGATCTGAGTCAGAATGGTGATTATGTAATGATTGTACCCTGTGTATAGAAGCTCTCCCCATGCCAAGCTCTGCAAAGGTCAAGTAAGAACACTCTGATGTTCAAGACTCCAATTTAATTAAACAAACACAGCTTGTGGTTTAGGTACATTTCCCTTTCCTATTCCGTTCCTCGGACACAAACGCTTCAGTTATCAGTCACAGGCACAGTGCTTTGTTGTGCAATTATCTGTCCACACTTTGCATCATTCTCTCAGCATCTTTCACCATCTTATTTTCCCTAGCTCCCATCTGCCTCTGTCAATATGCTCCTTTATCCAATTTACACACGTCTGCATTTGTTCCCGATCTGATTGTTTCCCCAGCTCCAGCAATGGATCACATTTTAATTAAAATGGAATTGCATCAATAGTTAATGGCATCGTATAAAGAGAGGAAGCCTGACCTTTCAGTACCTGATTCAGTGCCGCATTTTGATAACACGTTTGAAAAATGAATGCAAATGAATATTATTTAATGCCTTTGCAGGCCATCATTTGCAATTCTCCTGCTCCTGAGCTGCCAGTAACATTTTGCACATCGCAGGTTACATCCAATTTATTATTGGATAAAAATTGTTCTTAAGAATGCTCATTTTTCAGCTGCTCCTGCTGCAGTGGGTCATGGAGACATTGCAGGGTCATTGCAGCCGTGGCAGACGTTTAATCTCGCTACTCTGGGCTGTCAGATAGTATCCTGACCCTGAGAGTCATTGAGAATCAGCTGGCCAATGTCATAGATTCAGGCCTCAGTCTCGGATGCTGTGCAGATGCCCCGTCTCACAGGTTCCAGTCCCTGCCTCCGTCTAGCCACAGATGAGCGAAAGCTCGCTTTCTCTGTGTCACCGGTTCCCAGTTGAAAAGATGAACGGGAGCACTGAACAGGAAGGAGAGATGAGCATCTTCAGTCAGCCTGCCACCCAACATCATTACCATTAACCTTCAACACCCTGCTCATCCTCCTGGATTCAGAAACCATGGCAACAGGAGGCTGCAGTCAGACAGCTGAAAGTGCCAGCCTTGACTGAGCCAACTTTCTGTCGGCCAAGCTCCGCAACTAAAGGAGCTAGATGGGCTCTGGAACCAGGGAAGATAACTTCAAAATAATGGGGAAGCCATTTAGGACCAATAAGGACCTTATTTTGAAGTTGTCTTCCCTGGTTCCAGACTCTCCAACTAGGGGAAATATTTTACCTGATTATTTCTTTAAGTATTTTGTAAATTTCAATGATATCACCTTTCATTCTTTGAATCTCTGGAGAATATTGGCCCAGTTTGCTCACCTCTCTTCATAAAACAGCCCCGCCATCCCTGGAACAAGTTTGGTGAACCCTTGTTGCACTCCCTCTATGGCAATAATGTCCTTTCTGAGATATGGGGACCAACACTGCACACAGTACTCCAGGTGCGGTCTAACCAAGCTTCTATACAACTGAAGTAATACCTCACTACTTCTGTACTCAAATAATCTTGTGATAAAGGCTGATAATTATAATAATATTATAATAATCCTGTTCGGGGACATATGTTGGCCTTCAGTGGCTTACGGAGAAGGACAACCAGGTCCCTTTGTACATCTACATTTTCTAATTTCTTACCATTTAGTAAATACTCTGCACACCTGCTCCTTCTACCAAAGTGGATTACCTCACATTTTTCCATATTATATTCTATCTGCCATGTTCCTGCCCACTCACTAAGTCGGCCCAAATCCTCCTGTAGCTGCTGTACATCTTTATCACAACACGCATTCCTGCCGAGCTTTGCATCATCCGTGAACTTTGAAATATTACATTTGCCCCCCCCCCCAACAGCTGGGGCACAAGTACAGATCCTTGTGGGACCACACTCACCACAGCATGCCAATGTGAGAATGACCCGTTTATTCCTACACTCTGTTTTCTGCCTGTTGGACAGTATATTGCCTCCCATCCCATATGTTTTTATTTTGCTAATTAACCACCTGTGGGCGACTTTATCAAAAACCTTCTGCTAGTCCCATCCACTCTCCTTTATCAATGTTGTTAGTAACATGCTCACAAAAACTCCAAGTTCACCAAACATGATTTCTTGTTCGTAAATCCATATTGACTTTCTATGCCCAATCAGATCATTATTATCCTAGTGTCTTTTATATTAGATTCTAGCATTTTCTCTACCACTGATGTAAGGTTCACAGGTCTGCAGTTCCTTGTTTTCTCTCTCTCCTCGCCTTCTTAAATAATGGAGTGACATCTGCTACTTACCAATCTTCAGGAACTGTTCCAGAATCGCTACAATTTTGGAAGACGATCACAACTGCATCCATATCTCTATAGCAACCTCTTTCAAATGGTGGTTAGTCCGTGGAATTCTCTTTCCCAGAGAGCAGTAGAGACTGGGTCATTGAATTTATTCCAGTAAGAAGTCTTACAACACCAGGTTAAAGTCCAACATGTTTGTTGCAAACACTAGCTTTCGGAGCACTGCTCCTTCCTCAGGTGAAGGAGCAGTGCTCCGAAAGCTAGTGTTTGAAACAAACATGTTGGACTCTTGGTGTTGTAAGACTTCATACTGTGCTCACCCCAGTCCAACGCCGGCATCTCCACACCATGAATTTATTCCAGGCAGAGCTAAACAGATTTTTGATGGACAAGGGAGTCAGGAATTTTATGGTGTTGGGGGGGGGGGGGGGGCGGTCAGATGGTAGAGAGGGGTTTACCACAACCCAGTCAGCCAGTATCTTATTGAATGGTGGAGCAGGTTTGAAGGCCTGAATGGGGCCTACTCCTGCTCCTATATTCTTATGTTCCTCTTCCTCGCTCTGTTAGTTGTTTCATTGTTCACAACCGAATATGACAGGACTGTAGAGCTTAGATCTGATCTGTTGGCCATGGGATTGCCTAGCTGTATCCATCACGTGCTGCTTCAGTTACATTGATGCATATATTCCACTGTTATGGCACCACTGGGTTGCCATCTCATTTCTTGGTATGCCTGGTGCTGTTCCAGGTATGCTCTCCTGCACTCCTCATTGAACCAGGGTTGGTCTCCTGATTTGATGGCAATTGTAGAGTGTGAGGTGTGGTGGATATTGATTGCTGATTGTGGCTGAATACAATTCTGCAGCATTTGATGGCCAATTAGTGTCCCACGGATGCCCAGTTTAGGGCTGCTAGAATTTTTCTTACTCAATCCCAGTTAGTAGATTGATACTGCAATACAATGGAGCCAGGACTCAAGGGACTGAGTTACAGGGAGAGATTGGACAGGCTAGGACTTTTCTTGGAGTGTAGGAGACTGAGGGGTGATCTTTATAGAGGTGTTTAATATTAAAAGCGCATGGGATTGGGGGTAGTGTATTGAGATGAATAGAAAACTGGTTGGCAGACAGGAAACAAGGAGTAGGAATAAACAGGTCATTTTCCAAATGGTAGGCAGTAACTAGTGGAGTACCGCAGGGATCAGTGCTAAGGCTCCAGCTATTCGCAATGTTTATTAATGATTTTGTTGAGGGAACCAAATGTAATATCTCCAAATTTGCAAATGACACAAAGCTGTGTGGGACGGTAAGGTGGATGCAGAGAAGCTTTAGTATGATTTGGACAAGTAGTGTGAGTAGACAAAATGCTTGGAAGATGCTGTATAATGTGGGTAAATCTGAGGTTATCCACATGGTAGCAAACAGGAAGACAGATTATTATCTGAATGGCTATAGATTGAGAGAAGGGACTGTGCAATGATACCTAGCTGTCGTACACCAGTTACTGAAAATAAGCATGCAAGTGCAGCAGGCGGGAAAGAAGGCATTTGGCATATTGGCCTTCATCGTGAGAGAATTCGAGTACAGCAGCAGGGATGTCTTGCTGCAATTATACAGGGCCTTGGTGAGACCACACTTGGAATATTGTGTGCAGTTTTGGTCTCCTTACCTGAGGAAAGATGTTCTTGCTTCCGAGGGAGTGCAGTAAATGTTTACCAGACTGATTTGTAAGATGGTTGGACAAACATATGATGAGAGATTGAGTCAGTTAGAACATAGAACATAGAACGATACAGCGCAGTACAGGCCCTTCGGCCCTCGATGTTGCACCGACATGGAAAAAAAACTAAAGGCCATCTAACCTACACTATGCCCTTATCATCCATTTGCTTATCCAATAAATTTTTTAATGCCCTCAATGTTGGCGAGTTCACTACTGTTGCAGGTAGGGCATTCCACGGCCTCACCACTCTTTGCGTAAAAAACCCACCTCTGACCTCTGTCCTATATCAATTACCCCTCAATTTAAGGCTATGTCCCCTCGTGCTAGCCACCTCCATCCGCGGGAGAAGGCTCTCGCTGTCCACCCTATCTAACCCTCTGATCATTTTGTATGCCTCTATTAAGTCACCTCTTAACCTTCTTCTCTCTAACGAAAACAACCTCAAGTCCATCAGCCTTTCCTCATAAGATTTTCCCTCCATACCAGGCAACATCCTGGTAAATCTCCTCTGCACCCGTTCCAAGGCTTCCACATCCTTCCTATAATGAGGCGACCAGAACTGTACGCAATACTCCAAATGCGGCCGTACTAGAGTTTTGTACAACTGCAACATGACCTCATGGCTCCGGAACTCAATCCCTCTACCAATAAAGGCCAACACACCATAGGCCGCCTTCACAACCCTATCAACCTGGGTGGCAACTTTCAGGGATCTATGTACATGGACACCGAGATCCCTCTGCTCATCCACACTACCAAGAATTTTACCATTAGCCAAATATTCCGCATTCCTGTTATTCTTTCCAAAGTGAATCACCTCACACTTCTCCACATTAAACTCCATTTGCCACCTCTCAGCCCAGCTCTGCAGCTTATCTATGTCCCTCTGTAACCTGCAACATCCTTCCGCACTGTCTACAACTCCACCGACTTTAGTGTCGTCTGCAAATTTACTCACCCATCCTTCTGCGCCCTCCTCTAGGTCATTTATAAAAATGACAAACAGCAACGGCCCCAGAACAGATCCTTGTGGTACGCCACTCGTAACTGAACTCCATTCTGAACATTTCCCATCAACTACCACTCTCTGTCTTCTTTCAACTATCCAATTTCTGATCCACATCTCTAAATCACCCTCAATCCCCAGCCTCCGTATTTTCTGCAATAGCTGACCATGGGGAACCTTATCAAACGCTTTACTGAAATCCATATACACCACATCAACTGCTCTACCCTCGTCTACCTTTTCAGTCACCTTCTCAAAGAACTCGATAAGGTTTGTGAGGCATGACCTACCCTTCACAAAACCATGCTGACTATCCCTAATCATATTATTCCTATCTAGATGATTATAAATCGTATCTTTTATAATCCTCTCCAAGACCTTACCCACCACAGACGTTAAGCTCACCGGCCTATAGTTACCGGGGTTATATCTACTCCCCTTCTTGAACAAAGGGACCACATTTGCTATCCTCCAGTCCTCTGGCACTATTCCTGTAGCCAATGATGACCTAAAAATCAAAGCCAAAGGCTCAGCAATCTCTTCCCTGGCTTCCCAGAGAATCCTAGGATAAATCCCATCCGGCCCCGGGGACTTATCTATTTTCACCTTGTCCAGAATTGCCAACACTTCTTCCCTACGCACCTCAATGCCATCTATTCTAATAGCCTGGGTCTCAGCATTCTCCTCCACAATATTATCTTTTTCTTGAGTGAATACTGACGAAAAGTATTCATTTAGTATCTCGCTTATCTCCTCAGCCTCCACACACAACTTCCCACCACTGTCCTTGACTGGCCCTACTCTTACCCTAGTCATTCTTTTATTCCTGACATACCTATAGAAAGCTTTTGGGTTTTCCTTGATCCTACCTGCCAAAGACTTCTCATGCCCCCTCCTTGCTCATCTCAGCTCTCTCTTTAGATCCTTCCTCGCTTCCTTGTAACTATCAAACGCCCCAACTGAAACTTCATGCCTCATCTTCACATAGGCCTCCTTCTTCCTCTTAACAAGAGATTCCACTTCTTTTTTTTTTATAATTTTTAAAAAAAATATAATTTGTATTGGAATTTTTTACAGAAAATATAAAACATGACAAACAATGAAATGCAACAAAATAACCCATAATAACTGTGACACCCCCAGACCGTATCAGCGCATGTATCACATCCCCCCCACCCCCCAACCCCAATGAACGACAAAAGAACTTAAAAATATATTAAAATTAAATAAACAAACATCGTCATTGTCGCCCCCCCCCCCCCCTTTCCCTCCCCTTTTCCCTCCCCCCCCCCCCCCCCCCCCCCCCCCCCGGGTTGCTGCTGCTACTGTCCCTGTACCCTACCGTTGAGCCAGAAAGTCGAGAAAAGGCTGCCACAGCCTAAAGAACCCTTGTACCGACCCTCTCAGGGCGAATTTGACCTTCTCTAGCTTAATGAAACCAGCCATGTCATTGATCCAGGTCTCCACGCTTGGGGGCCTCGCATCCTTCCATTGTAACAAGATCCTTCGCCGGGCTACTAGGGACGCAAAGGCCAGCACACCGGCCTCTTTCGCCTCCTGCACTCCCGGCTCCACCCCAACCCCAAAAATCGCGAGTCCCCACCCTGGCTTGACCCTGGATCCCACCACCCTCGACACCGTCCTCGCCACCCCCTTCAAGAGATTCCACTTCTTTGGTAAACCACAGTTCCCTCGCTCGACCCCTTCCTCCCTGCCTGACTGGTACGTACTTATCAAGAACATGCAATAGCTGTTCCTTGAACAAACTCCACATATCCAGTGTGTCTAACCCTTGCAGCCTACTTCTCCAACCAACACATCCTAAGTCATGTCTAATGGCATCATAATTGCCCTTCCCCCAGCTATAACTCTTGCCCTGCGGGGTATACTTATCCCTTTCCATCACTAACGTAAAAGTCACCGAATTGTGGTCACTGTTTCCAAAGTGCTCACCTACCTCCAGATCTAACACCTGGCCTGGTTCATTACCCAAAACCAAATCCAATCTGGCCTCGCCTCTTGTTGGCCTGTCAACATATTGTGTCAGGAAACCCTCCTGCACACATTGTACAAAGAATGACCCATTTAATGTACTCGAACTATATCTTTTCCAGTCAATATTTGGAAAGTTAAAGTCTCCCATAACAACTACCCTGTTACTTTCGCTCTTTTCCAGAATCATCTTCGCCATCCTTTCCTCTACATCCCTAGAACTATTAGGTGGCCTATAGAAAACTCCCAACAGGGTGACCTCTCCTTTCCTGTTTCTAACCTCAGCCCATACTACCTCGGAAGAAGAGTCCCCATCTAGCATCCTTTCCGCCACCGTAATACTGTCCTTGACTAGCAGCGCCACACCTCCCCCTCTTTTGCCCCCTTCTCTGAGCTTACTAAAACACCTAAACCCCGGAACCTGCAACAACCATTCCTGTCCCTGCTCTATCCATGTCTCTGAAATGGCCACAACATCGAAGTCCCAGGTACCAACCCATGCTGCCAGTTCCCCTACCTTATTTCGTATACTCCTGGCATTGAAGTAGACACACTTCAAACCACCTACCTGAACACTGGCACCCTCTTGCAAAGTCAAATCTGTGCTCTTGACCTCTATACTCTCAATCTCCCGTACCCCAAAACTACAATCCAGGTTCCCATGCCCCTGCTGAATTAGTTTAAACCCCCCCCAAAGAGCACTAACAAATCTCCCCCCCCAGGATATTGGTGCCCCTCAGGTTCAGATGTAGACCATCCTGTCTATAGAGGTCCCACCTTCCCCAGAAAGAGCCCCAGTTATCCAGAAATCTGAATCCCTCCCGCCTGCACCATCCCTGTAGCCACTTGTTTAATTGCTCTCTCTCCCTATTCCTCATCTCACTATCACGTGGCACGGGCAACAACCCAGAGATAACAACTCTGTTTGTTCTCGCTCTGAGCTTCCATCCTAGCTCCCTAAAGGCCTGCCTGACATCCTTGTCCCCTTTCCTACCTATGTCGTTAGTACCAATGTGGACTACGACTTGGGGCTGCTCCCCCTCCCCCTTAAGGACCCGGAAAACACGATCCGAGACATCACTTACCCTTGCACCTGGGAGGCAACATACCAAACGTGAGTCTCTCTCGCTCCCACAAAATCTCCTATCTGTGCCCCTGACTATTGAGTCCCCAATTACTAATGTTCTACTCCTTTCCCCCCTTCCCTTCTGAGCAACAGGGACAGACTCCGTGCCAGAGGCCCGTACCCCATGGCTTACCCCTGGTAAGTCGTCCCCCCCACAAGTATCCAAAACGGTATACTTGTTACTCAGGGGAACAACCGCAGGGGGTCCCTGCACTGACTGCTTCTTCCCAGTCCCTCTTACAGTTACCCATCTATCTCCAGTCTTTGGTGTAACTACTTCCCTGAAGCTCCTATCTATGACCCCCTCTGCCTCCCGAATGATCCGAAGTTCATCCAGCTCAAGCTCCAGGTCCCTAACACGGTTTTTGAGGAGCTGGAGTTGGGTGCACTTCCCACAGATGAAATCAGCAGGGACACTGACGGCGTCCCTCACCTCAAACATTCTGCAGGAGGAGCATTGTACTGCCTTCCCTGACATCACCTCTGGATTTAAAAAAAAAACAAGAAAAAGAAAGGAAGAGCTTACCTGATATTACCTCAAACCCTGCTCCCGCTGAAAGTTAAGCAAATTTAGGTTTATAATCGCTAGAGTTCAGAAGCATGAGGAGTGATCTCATAGAAACCTATAAAATTCTAACAGGACCAGGCAGAGTAGATGCTGAAAGGATGTTCCCGTTGGTGGGTTTGTCAATGCATGGTCCAAATATTCCCAGAACAAAGGAGTACTGCAGCAATTATACCTTTTACTTCACTTACAAGTAATTTGCTTGCATCAATCAAAGTTGTACACTTATTCAAAGATAATCAATTAATTAATTAATTTGTTTCCCAAAGTGGTATCTGACCAATTACAAAAAATCTACGCTTGCTGAATTACAACATCCAATAGTTGACAAGGCACATACACATAGCTATACTATCAATAAACACATGCCGATGGTCCTTGAGTGTCTGGCACCTTGAAAAGTAAATGATCTGCTTCTATCCAGACACATTTACAGTACTGGGCTATTATCTGGAAAGTAGTGATATCTAGTTTTGGTGTTCTTGTGGGCTACCAAAGACCTGTTGTGGTGTCAGAGTTACTCTTTGTCCATTGTTTTCGTAACTGTAACTTGCAGTCCTAACAACTTCCCAGGAACTTTGTTGCACTCAATGATTTTTAACTCCTTCAATAGTGTTCAAGACTAAGGAAGGTGCTAATAGTAGCCGAAAGTTCAGGTGGCAGAATTTGTTTATAGCAAAACAAGGGTCAGTGCTCCCTGAAAGCACAGCATAAGAACGTGGCATTTGCATGGCTTCAGTTATGAAGGACTTCAATTACATAATTGATTTAGGAAGCTGATTGGGGAAGAGAAAGCAGAGAGAAGATTTCAGTGAGATGATCAAAATCATGAGAGGTCTGGACAGGTTAAGTAAAAAGAAACTCTTTTAAACAAAGGGAGGGTCGAGAACCAGAAGAGACTGATTGATTTAAGGTGATTGACAAAAGAATCGACAGCAACCGGAAGGAAAAACGTTTTAACGCAGTGAGTGTTTAAGATCTGGAATGGACTGCCTGCATGTGGTAGGGGTAAATTCAATTTTTTTTAAATTGAATCATCAATTGGAAAGAAAAAAAAATTAGATTTAGATTTGTCGTGTGTACTGAGGTACAGTGAAAAGTATTGTTCTGCAAACGAGGGGTTGGTTTAGCACCGGGCTAAATCGCTGGCTTTGAAAGCAGACCAAGGCAGGCCAGCAGCACGGTTCAATTCCCGTACCAGCCTCCCCGGACAGGTGCCGGAATGTGGCAACTAGGGGCTTTTCACAGTAACTTAATTTGATGCCTACTTGTGACAATAAGCAATTTTCATTTCATTTCATTTCATAGATACATACATAGAAGATAGGAGCAGGAGGAGGCCTTTTGGTCCTTCGAGTCTGCTCCGCCATTCATCACAATCATGGCTGATCATCCAACTCACAGTCCAGGCAGATTGCTCCATACATGCAAAACACAGGACATACGATAAATACACAATGTAAATACATAGACATCGGGTGAAGCATATGGAATGTATGAAGAGAAGATGCGTTGAGAGATCAATTCGGTCTATAAGAGGGCCATTCAGGAGTCTGGTAACAGCGGGGAAGAAGCTGTTTTGCAACCTGTTAGTGCGTGTTCTCAAACTTTTGTATCTTCTGCCGATGGAAGAGGTTGGAAGAGAGAATAACCCGGGTGGGAAGGGTCTTTGATTATGCTGCCCACTATCCCAAGACAGGGGGAGGTGTAGACAGAGTGAATGGATGGGAGGCAGGTTCTTGACTTTCTGTAGTTCCTTGCGGTCTTTGGCCAAGCAGTTGCCACACCAGGCTGTGATGCAGCCAGGTCGGATGCTTTCTATGGTGCATCTATAAAATGCAGGGACAGTGGGGGAGAGGACAGGGCAGTGGGACCAGCCATGTGGCTTTTCTAGAATCTCAGCAGGGACATGACAGGCCGAGTGGACTCAGTCTATGCTGTCACCATTCTTTGACTCTATGGTCACTTCTGCCAGTACTGCCATGGACAGATGTGCCTGTGACAGCCTGTAGGAGTGTTTTCCAAGGCCTGAGTATTGAGCCAGCCCTAACATGGGATTCGTCCCTCATTGCTCGGTCTTAGCTTAATAAACAGAGCAGACACACAACCTGGTTAAGATGGCTTTATTAACCCACGTTTGCTTTCATATACACAAGAGATGGACATGGATAATGCTAAGATCAATCTACTAAACACTGATTAAAAATTATACAATTTCCAAAAATCAATAGCCCAGCTCAGTTGGACTTGATCCAATCCCTGAAGCTGTCATGTTCAAGCTTATCCAATAAAATTGCGATTAACCCATGATTGAGCCTCATCTTGTCACCTGTTTTTAACCAAGGGTTTTTTGTCAATTTTAAGTTGTTTTCCCCATCCTAACATCCTGCCCACCCATTGTTTATTCGGGACAGGATGGCAGAACTGGCATCCTCTTTACTCCATGGAATGTTTCAGAGGATATTTGGGGATACTGATAAAACTTGTTTACGTCCACAATGGAATCTGCTCACCACCCATGCCCTGTGTCTCAAAAACATAGGGAAGTTAGCTAACCTAAATCCCATGTTACAGCTAGAGTTTACATGTTTATCATTGCTATGTCCTAAAATACAGGTTTAATGGTTAATAATGATTACCCGGTACACTTTCTATAATAAATCTCAATCCTTAATAAACTAACTTATGTCAAACTACTATAGCGGCATCCTAGCTATTCAGTTTTAAGAGGTCTCATCGCTGGACACCCCTTCACAGCCAATTCAGAAGATGAGGTCAAGTCGATGTTTCTTTCTGTTGGTTTTCTCACCATCCAACGGCAGCCAATCTGGCAGATACGTTCTTCAGAGCTTGTCTTATATCAACATGATACACCTGAGTGGCTTGCTCAAGCATTTCAGAGGGCAGTTTAAGAGTCAGCATTGCTGTGGGTCTGGAGTCATACATGGCCTGGTTTGGAAAAGGAAGGCAGATCTATTTCCTTGAAAGGACATTATTGCACCAGATGTGTTCCTGTCACCATGCTGCAACTTCTTGATCGCAATTCACTGCAGTTAACAATTTAGTCCAAATTTATTGAATTAATTGAATTTTAATTCCTAGCAGCTGGGATTTGAATTCGTATTACTGGATCATTAATCCAAGTTCAGTGACGTAGCCAAAATGATGGTGTATTATTAGACAACTTGATCAAAGAGGTGGATCTTAAAAAATATCTTACTGGAGGATTGAAATGTATTCAGAGAGTGAATTCCAGAGCTTAAAGCTGAAAGCATGGTCACCAATAGTGGACTGATTAATATTGTGGGAGCATGAATTGGGGGTGAGGAGGGGGGGTGGGGTATGTGAGATGCCAGAATTGGTGGAGCGCAGAATGTGGGACTCGAGAGGGCGACAGAGATAGGGAGCAGCAAGGCCATGAAACAATTTAAACACAAGGTGAGAAAAGAGTTGCCAAACTTGGAGTTCGTGTTGCGCAGAACTGTGTGACAGGAATGGAGAGCAATTTAATGATTTATTGCTAATGTGTGCACAAATGATTAGAATTGTCATGGTGATAAGATGCAAATGAATAATTGACAGTCATGTATCAATGCATGATTCATGTAGTCTGTAGACAATGTTATACACAGCTGAAAATGCAACTTCCTCAAATCGAGAAATGCACACTTGGGTAATTCATTATTACCCCTTATTCATGTGTAAAACCTCAATGTACTGAACCAGGAGCAACATATATTTATCTGGGGCCTTTCAGATCAGAGAACTGTCTCGCATGCTTCACATGGGCATAAGGCAATTATTAGGTGCTAAATCAAAGAAAGGGGGAAACTAGACTATTGCTTAAATTATCAGGTCCCATCTGTGGAACTTTGTCCTTTCATCTGTTGGTGCACTCTCTCCCCTTTTATCACACTTTCGTACCACAGGGGTGTCCAAAACGAGAGTTGTAAAGAAACTTATTTTATTACAAAGTAAACTAGATATACAATATCCTCCAGGTCCCAGCCACGACTACTCCTACACGGCTCCCAACTGGGCCGGCTTTTATTTTGGAGTCCATTTATTCCACTGATGGGCCCCTGCCCCTCATCGGGGAAGCTCATATTCTATGAGGCTCATGGGGAGGCTAATTGGTCCAACCTCCTAGGTCTCGTGCGGGTTAAAACACATGTGTAGGCTGTACAGAAACATTTCAAATAGTAGGCCCTCTGCTTGTGCCCCAAGTGTAAATGCTCTGGAAATCACCTCACTGATCCAGGAGGCACAATATCTGGAATTCACTGCCTACATGCTTGATGGGAACACGGGCAAAATAACTTTCAAAAGAAAATTGAACACGTACTGGAAAAGGAAACAAACTTGGAGAGAATGTCACAGAAAGCAGAAGGGAGAATCTAAAAGCTTTATCAGAAAGCCACTGGCACAATGAACCAAACACTCTACTATGCTAACATAAATAGGAAACACATGGCAATCTCAGCAGGTCTGACAGCATCTGTGGAGAGAGAAGGGAGCTAACGTTTTGAGTGTGGATGCCGAGTGACCACCTGTTTGCAGCCAGTCCTGCCAGTGTGAAATAGACAGGGTCCATACCGGTGGGACCTGGCTTGGAGGTCGGTTAGTGGGGTCCTCGGCGGAGGGGCCGCGAGGGATCCGCCCCTGGGGGGGGGGGGGGGGGGGGGGGGGGGGGGGGGGGGGGGGGGGGGGGGGGGGGCTGCCATGGTGGCCTGGTCCGTGATCATGGCCCACCAATCTGCGGGCGGTCCTGTGCCCTGGGGGCACTCTTTCCCTCTGTGCCGGCATCTATAAGCATCTGCGATGGCCAGTGCGGAGAAGAAATCCCCTGCGCATAAGCAGGAAACACGCCAACGGTTCTGCGCATGCGACAGAACATGCTGGCAGTCCTGTGGATGCACCGGCCAGCTGAGGCCGTGAGGCGCAGCGCCAACCCCTCCAGTGCCGGCCTAGCCCCCGGAAGTGCAGATGGTTCACGTCACTCTTTGGCGCCGGTACGGTCTACCCTGTCGATCGCCCATAGGCTTTGCATCCTGATTTGCATCGGCAGAATTAACAAAGTCATGCATGAAAATATCATCTTTAGACTGCTTTGTTCCAGATTTCAGTTTTTTTCTTTAAAACGATTCATCTTCAGTTCCTCATAGTCCTGTTGCCTTGCTTGCTCACAGTTAGAAAATGGAGGAATCTCTGCTCATTGATTTCACACAAAAGCATGGACGTTCAGGGCGTGTAACGTCAGTGTATGTGCCAGGCGCATGACCTGCTCTCTGCTGCCACTTCTGACTGGAAGACTGCTTTGTTCCATTTAAAAACTGTTCTCAATTTAAAAGCTGATTGCAGCAAGCATGCTCAATTTAAAAGCTGGCCGCGGCCATTGGGAGCTTTTCCATGATTGAGAACAGTGCGATTGATTGATCGGCGACCCTCCCGACACCCAACCCGCAGCTTTGAAAAACCCTGTTCTAGACTCGACTGTTAGTGAGACGCACAGTACAGACAGGCTTTCAGTCCAGTAAATTTATTGTCAGAGCTCAGAGTAGTTTGAATGGATTTCTTTCTGCAAACATTACTTCTGTTCTGTACTCACCATGAGATAATGCTGGAAGATACTTTCATCCCAGTAGTTTGAGAGCCAGCCTGCTTAAACAGGGTAATGGATCCAACCTCCAGCTTGGTGATAGCAATCTCTCTGTTGAATTGGAAGGGTTTGAACTGATCCTCAATTATGGGGAGACTGGTGCTGGCTCCAAATTCCAGTCTGAAATCCAGTCGGATGGGTGTGGGTGCTTCATCCTTAACCTTTCATTGTAAGAGTTGTAAGAGCCTGTGAAATCCTACCAATATGCCAGACTAAATATCAGAAAAAGATGAGTGCATCCACGGGAGTAACATCCACTTTGTGATCTGTCAGATGTTCATAAGCCTGCAAATCCTTTCACTGTGTCCCAAAAAAGAATGTAACGGTACAGAAACAACATCAACACCTTAGTCTTAATGTAGCTCTTTCAACTCCCAAGTGAGCAGTACTGACAGATGAAACAAAGATAGGATTGTCGGAACAGGAGTGGGCCATTCAGCCCCTTGAGCCTGTCCTGCCAATCAATGAGATCCAGGCTGATTTGTGACCTAGCTCCATATACCTGCCTTTGGCCCATATCCCTCATACCTTTGCTTACCAAAAAGCTGTCTATCTCAGATTTAAAATTAACTGTTCCAAACCTCTACCACCCTTTGAGTGAAGAAGTTCTTCCTAACATCTCCCCTGAAGGTTTGGCCCTAATTTTTAGACTATGCCCCCTAGTTTTAGAATCTCCAATCAGTGGACAGAGTTTATCATTATCTACCCTGACTTTCCGTGTGAACATCTTGAATACTTCAATCAGATCACCCTTAACCTTCTAAATCTAGTGAAAACAGCTCTAATTGGCGTGATCTCCCCTCGTCACTCAATCTCTGTAAACCAGGTTTCATTTTTTAAAACCTACTTTGCACTGCTTCTAAGGCCAAAATATCCTTCCCAAGGTGTGGTGTCCAGAACTGCTCACAGTGACTCCAAGTGGGTCCAACCAGGGTTTTGTGTAGCTGGAGCAAAACTCCTGTGTCTTTATATTCCAATCCTCTAGAAATAAAGGCTTGTATTCCATCAACCTTTTTGATTATTTTCCGCACTTGTTCCTGGCATTTTAAGGACCTATCCCCAAGTCTCTTTGGACACCCACTGTAGCTAACCTCTTTCCATTTAGAAAATACTCTGCGTATCCTTTTTTGGTCCAAAATGGATAACCTCACACTTGCATACATTAAATTCCATCTGCCACAATTTTACCCATTCACCTAGTCTTGTCATTATCTCCTTGCAATTTTATGCTAACGTCTGGGCTGTGTACAATGCCACCTAACTTTGTATCATCAGCAAATTTGGATATATGACTTTCAGTGCCATCATCCAAGTCATTAATGAATAGTGTGAATAATTGTCTTGTACTTTTGTTCGCCCTTCTTTTAGGTTTATGTTGTCCCTAACCTCTTTATAATTGTCTATGACTGTTGTTTATTTTTGTGAAGTGAAGCATTTTCCTCTCAGGGATATATACTCGCTCTGTATCTCGTCAAATATTTCTTTAAACATTCTCCACTGATCTTCAGTTTACCCCAGTTTACCGTGGACAGTCTGCCTCATCCCGTTAAAATCAACCTTACCCAAGTCTAAAATTCTCGTATCTGAAACGTGCTTTTCACTTTCAAACGCTCCACTGAATTCAATCATGTTGTGATCAATATTTGATAAATGTTTGTGCCCAGTTTGACTACTAATTAAATTGGGCTCATTATTCACGAAATCTAATATTGCCTGTCCCCTTGTTGTATCTGGAACACATTCCTGCAGGAAACTAACACGGACACATTCCAGTAATTCTCGACTTTTCTGACAGGTGCTTGTCTGCCTCTCCCAATCGATGTGTGAGTTGAAATCCCCCATTAATACTATTCTGCCTTTGCTACACATTTGCCTGACAGCTGCCTTTATACAATCTACCACCTCACTACTGTTACCAAGGGTTGATAGACAACATCCATTCCAGTTTTAGATCCTTTTTTGTTTCCCAGTTCCACCCATATGGTCTCCACTGGATGCTTTCCCCTCATTGTATCCTCCCTCACCATTGAGGTGATAGTATTTCTAATCAGTAAGGCTACTACTGTATTCTCTGTGCCTCCTGTAAACTTTGTAACCGGGTATATTTACTTTCCAGTCCTGACAATCCTGCACCCTCTGTAACATCTACTACATCATAATCTTCAACTTGCATTAGTGCCTGCATCTCATCTAGTTTATTCCTTACACTCCGTGCATTTGTGTATAGAACTCTTAATTGGGCTTTGTGACCCTTTAATCTGACCTGACCCTCAGCACTGATGTTTTATTTGCTTGTTTATTATTTTTCACTTTTGGTTAACCACTACACTTCTTGTAGTTTTGCCATAGACTGCAGTTCCTGAAGTTAGGTTCCTGACAATTTCTTTACTCTCTACCCTGCTACTGACTATTTCTTTACTCTCTACCCTGCTACTTGTTTTTGGAACTGGACTGAGTCCCCCTGAGTACACCTCCCACCCCACCCACCCGATTTTGCTCGTTAAAAGTCCTTGTGACCCCCCCTATTTATTCTTTCCACTAGAACACTGATCCCAGATCGGTTCAGGTGGAGATTGTCCCAACGGTACAGCGCCCTCCTGTCCCAATACTGATGCCAAACAATGCTGCTGGTGCCCATATTCTGATCCAGAAAGAGCAGAGATCATCTGTCTCTGGGACAGATGTGGGATCATTCTATCATGTCTGGAAGAGAAGGAAAATACTTGCATTTATATAGCACCTTTCATGACCACCAAAGTGCTGAAGAGTTTCACAGCCAACCAGGTATATTTTAAATGTAGCCACTAATCTGATGCAGGAAATGAGGCAGCCATTTTGCACAGCACGATCCCACAAGTAACAATGTAATAATGACCGAAAATGTGTTTTTTGTGATGTTTGAGGGATAAATATTGACCAGGACACCATGGGTAACACCCCTGCTCTGCTTCAATATAGTGCAGTGGGATATTTTACTTCCACCTCATCAAAAAGTAGCACCTCCAACCCTGCAGCATCCTAGAGCACTGCACTGGAGTGTCAGCCTAAGTTTTTATACTTAAATCTTGCCCGTGGCACATTTTCCCATGGCAGAGGCCGCAAATGGTATCTCCTGGGGTCCGCTAAAGTCAATGGCCATTCGCATTGCTTGCCAACATTGTCGTCGGGGAACTCTAAGTGGAGGTTCACCTTTGGCGGAACCAGAAGATCCCAGCGGCGCAAAGGGGTAGGCAATCCAACCCCTGGAGTGGGATTGTCCCCACGACCTTCCTTCTCCTTCAGCCTCCATTTTGTCCCAGCCCCTGCTGCTCCATTCACCTCAGCAGCACTCTCACTAGAGACTGCTGGCCAGCCTTGCAACCATGCTCACTGAATCATCTTCCCGCCTCCTCAGCCAGCCCACCGTCCCTAACTGACCGGAATCACTGAGGTGCCTTCTTAATGGGAAGTCTCCTGGAAGGATGGACCAGCAGCCCCACTGTTACTCAGATCAGGGTCATGAGTGGAAAATACTCTGATGCGGTCCAGAGAAAACTGAGGCTAAGATTTCTTGCAGAGGCTGAAAGTTCTGAAGCAAGTCCACCTCTGGCTGGGAAACCATGTCCATTTACTGCAGTTGACTGGCAGCCCTCCAGTCACATGGTACTGCAGGCAGTCCCCCTGCCGGTGGGGAGGTGGGGGGGGGGGGGGGGGGGCATTCTGACCCTAAGGTGGGAAAATTTGGCTCTAGGATCTCAGTCAGAGAACTAAACAAACCCAGAATAAAAACTGACACAGCTCATCCCCTCCCCCCAGCCACCCCCCCCCCCCCCCCCCCCGGGTCAGGATTCTACTGAATCCCCAGGATTAAACTGGACATGGAGAACAAGCATCAAGGATTTAAGCCAAAGTATGTGCTTTTATCCTTTTATTTTATTTTACATATTTTGATTGAAGCATTTGCAAAATTTTGATAACAATAACAAACAGAACAATAATAACATAAACATCAACATGGTAAACTAGACATTTCCCACCCAACCCCTTCTGTACATCCCTGAACCATATTGCACACCTACCGACCCACCCCTCACCTCCCCCCCCCCTCCCCCCCCCCCCCTCCCCCCCCCCACCACCACCACTTCAGAATGCTGCTTCTGCTGACATTTTAATTTTCCCTGAGAAAGTCGACGAACAGCTGCCACCTCCAGGAGAATCCCAGCATTGACCCCCTCAAGGCAAACTTTATTTCCTCCAGCTTGAGAAACCCAGCCATGTCACTGACCCACGTCTCCACACTCGGGGTTGGGGGGTGGGGGCTTCGAGTCCTTCCACATTAACAGGATCCGTCTCCGGGCTACCAGGGAGGGAAAGGCCAGAACGTCGGCGTCTTTCACTCCCTGAACTCCCAGGTCTTCTGACACTCCAAAGATCGCTATCTCTGGACTCAGCACCACCCGCGTACCTAGCACCTTGGATTTTGCCTTGGCAAACCCCTGCCAGAATCCACCAAGCTTCGGGCATGCCCAAAACATTATGGACATGGATTGCTGGGCTTCCCGCACACCTCGCACATCTACCTTCTACCCCGAAAAAACTTGCTCATCCTCGCCGTCGTCATGTGTGCCCGATGTACCACCTTAAACTGTATTAGACTGAGCCTGGCACATGACGAGGAGGAAATAACCATGCTTAGGGCGTCCGCCCACAGACCCGCCTCTAGCTCCACACCTAGCTCCTCCTCCCACTTGCCCTTCAGTTCCTCCACCGGGGTCTCCTCCGCCTCCAACTCCTGATAGATATCCGACACTTTCCCCTCCCCCACCCAGGTACCGGACACTACTCTGTCCTGTATCCCCCGTGGCGGGATCAGCGGGAAAGCCAACACCTGTTTCCTCAGAAAGTCCTGGACTTGTAAATATTTGAAACCATTCCCCGGCGGCAGCTTGAACTTGTCCACCAGCATCTTCAGACTGGGGAAACTCCCATCTATGAACAGATCTCCCATCCGTCTAATTCCTGCTCTCTGCTGACTTCGGAACCCGTCATCTATCCTGCCCGGCACTAACCTGTGGTTATTGCAAATCGGGGTCCAGAGTGACGCACCCGCCACCATCTTAAACCTTCTCCTTTGCCCCCAGATTCTCAATGCCGCCACCACCACCGGGCTAGTGGAGTATAGGGCTGGCGAGAACATCAGAGGTGCCATTACCAGTGCTCCCAAACTGGTGCCTTTGCATGACGCCGCCTCCATCCGCTCTCAAGCCGACCCCTCCCTCATTACCCACTTCCTAATCATCGCTACATTCGCTGCCCAGTAGTAGTTGCAGAAGTTCGGCAGCGCCAACCCACCCTCCCCCCGGCTACGCTCCAACAACATTTTCTTCACCCGCAGATATAGCCAGAGCGAACAGCAACGGGGAGAGGGGGGCACCCCTGCCTCGTCCCTCGCTTAAAGTACCTCAACCTCAGCCGGTTCGTGCAAACACTCGCTACCGGCGCCTGGCAGAGCAATCGCACCAAGTCGATGAAGCCCTCACCAAGCCCAAACCTTCCCAGCATCTCCCAAAGATACTCCAATTCCACTCAATCAAAAGCCTTCCCCGCGTCCGTTGCAACCACCACCTCCACCTCCTCTCCTTCTGAGGGCAGCATAATTACATTTGTCATGCTTGAATACGAAAGAGAGAGAGAGGAAAAAGAAAAGGAGAGAGAAGAAAGGAGAAAAGAAAGAATAGCCCGAGCAGAACAAAAAGAAAGAGAAAGGGAGATACAGATCAGGGAAAAGGATAAAGAGAGAGCGTTTGAACTTCAGAAAATGGCCATGAAACATGACAGTCAGTTAAAATTGGCAGACGTAAACGTACAGTTGGATGATAGTGATGAGGACAGTGAGAAAGAGTGTCAAATTTGAAGGCTTGGTGGGGATCTATTTAAATATGTCCAAGCATTGCCAAGGATTGACGAGAAGGAGGTAGAAGTCTTTTTCATTTCATTTGAGAAGATAGCTAAACAAATTAAATAGCCACAGGAAATATGGTTTTTTTTTATTCAAACAAAGCTGGTAGGTAGAGCTAGTGAAGTGTTTGCATCACTATCGGAGGAGGTATCTGGACGTATGAGGAGGTGATGAAATCCATCTTGAGTGCATATGAGCTTGTGCCTGAAGCTTACAGACAAAGATTTAGAAATTTAAGGAAAGAATTTGGTCAAACATACATGGAGTTTGAAAGGCTCAAACAGAGTAATTTTGATAGGTGGATAAGGGCTTTGAAAATAGATCAAACGTATGATGCTCAGAGAAATTATACTTTTGGAGGAGTTTAAAAATTCAATTCCTGATGTAGTGAGAATTCATGTGGAAGAGCAGAGGGTTAAAACTGCGAGATTAGCAGCAGAAATGGTAGATGATTATGAATTAGTTCATAAATCAAAGCTTGGTTTCAGGCATCAGTTTCAGTCGGTGAGGGATAGAAACTGGGTACATGAGACGTACTCAAGTGGTAAAGGTAAAGGTGATCTAATGGGAGATAATAAGGAGAGTGTATCTCAGATTGAATAAGAAATCCAGAAGGGTGGAAGAGACATGAAAAGTTTCAAATGTTTCCACTGTAATAAACTAGGCCATGTAAAGTCACAGTGTTGGTGGCTGAAGAAAAGCACTGGGAAGGCTGATGTGGTAAAACAGGATAAGACAGTGGGGTTTATTAATGTGGTAAAGGAAAGCCCAAGTGAAGCAAAGGAGGTGCAAAAGATTGTACAGCCTGATCAAGATGTGATTGATAAGAAGGTGCCAGATTTCTTTAAAGAATTGACATGTGCAGGTAAAGTTTACTCGTGTGGATCAGGAGGAGCAGGTAAAGAAGTCACAATTTTAAGAGATACGGGAGCTAGTCAATCTTTAATGGTGAGAGATGAGGAGTTATGTAGTTTGGGAAGAATGTTGCCAGAAAAGGTGGTAATATTTGGAATTCAAGGTGAGAGGAGTAGCGTTCCATTATATAATGTAAGGTTGGAAAGTCCAGTGAAGAGTGGTGAAGTGGTAGTAGGAGTAATAGAGAAACTACCTTGTCCAGGAATACAGTTTATCTTGGGTAATGATATAGCTGGATCGCAGGGAGCGTTGGAAAGGTGGCATCAGACATTAAAGACAATGTTGTCTTTAATGTTAAAGACATTAAAGGCTTATTGTCAAGATTATACAGAGGATTGGGATAAAGGAATTCCATTCGTTCTGTTTGCAATTAGGGATGCTCCTAATGAATCAACCAAATTTAGTCCTTTTGAACTAATTTTTGGTCTTGAGGTAAGAGGACCACTTAAATTGATTAAGGAAAAATTGGTGGGTGAGAATTCGGAAATTACATTATTGGATTGTGTCAAATTTTAGGGAACGATTAAATAGAGCAAGTGAATTGGCTGGACAACATTTGAAAGTTGCACAAAATGTGATGAAACGGGACACGGACAAGAAATCCAAAGTTTGTAATTTTGCCAGTGGAGATAAAGTTTGTGTTGTTACCAGTGGTTGGTGAACCTTTTAAAAGCTAGGTTTTGTGGACCTTATCAAATTGAAAGGAAATTAAGTGAGGTGAAGTTTGTGGTAAAAACACCAGATAGAAGGACGACTCACCGATTGTGTCATGTGAATATGCTTAAAAGGTACTTTGAAAGGGAAGGGGAGAAAAAGGAGGTTTTAATGATTCTAACTCGAAGTGACGAACCAAATCCAGATGGCTGTGAATTTGACGTACCTCAAATTAAATTGGAAAATGAGGATGTTCTTAAAAATTGGGATAAATTGTTGAGTTACCTTCCAGAGGAAAAACAAACTGACGTGAAAGAGTTATTGATATCACATGGGCAAGTTTGTGGAGATAAATTGGGAAGTACTAAAATGGCTATACATGATGTAGATGTGGGAAATGCTGTTCCAATCAGACAAGATCCATATAGACTTAACCCTTTAAAATTGGGACAGGTTAACAAAGAGATTGAGAGTATGCTTAAAAATGGCATAATTGAAGTGGGTTGCAGCCAATGGAGCTCACCCATAGTGATGGTGCCTAAGCCAGATGATACCCGACGGTTGTGTGCGGACTGGAGAAAGGTTAATGCAGTTACAAGAACGGACTCTTATCCTATCCCACGTTTGGAGGATTGCATTGAGAAAGTGGGACCATCCGCTTTAATTTCCAAATTGGATTTACTTAAAGGTTACTGGCAGGTACCTTTATCCGAAAGGGCGAAGGAGATTTCAGCTTTTGTGACTCCAGATGGCATAAACCAATTCAAAGTTATGCCATTTGGCATGAAAAATGCCGCAGCCACATTTCAACGGTTAACTAAAAAAGTTATTTCAGGATTACCCAATTGTGCGGTATACATCGACGATCTGGTAATTTTCAGCAAGACATGGACTGAACATTTAAAACATCTGATGGAGTTATTCGATCGACTTCAGGAGGCGGGTTTGGTGATAAACATAGCCGAAGGTGAATTTGGAAAAACCCAAGTCACTTTCCTTGGCCATACAATCGGACAGGGTCAAATGGTCCCACGGGATGTGAAAACAAATGTTATTGGAGAGTTTCTGATACCCTCGACACGACGGGAAATAATGCGATTTCTTGGTATGAATGGGTTTTAGCGGAAATTTGTACCCAATTTTAGCTGTGTGTCTACTGACGGACTTGCTCAAGAAGCGTAACAAATTCCAGTGGGCAGCGGAGTGTCAACAGGCATTTGACTGCCTGAAAGCCGTGATAACCAATGCTCCTGTGTTAGCCATCCCAAAGTGGCTGTTGATGCGAGTGATGTCGGCGTAGGTGCGGCACTTCTACAGGATGACGACGAAGAGCTAGAGTGGCCTATTGGTTATTTTTCAAAGAAATTGAATTCTCACCAGAAAACGTATTCCATGATTGAGAATGAGACTTTGAGTTTGGTGCTGGCTTTGCAACATTTTCACATTTATGTAACCAGCAATCCGTCTCACACCGTTATATATACTGATCATAATCCGGTGACATTTTTGGAGCAATTCCGGAATAACAATGCAAGGCTATTTTGCTGGAGTTACTGTTACAGCCATTTAATTTAAAAATAGTACATGTGGCAGGACGTGAAAACGTGATAGCTGATGCTTTGTCACGAATGTGATGAACGGAACCAATTTCAGTTGGAGGAAGAAGAAGGAACAAAATGGATTATATTATCATACCCGTTTGCGTGTGTTTTTTTAAAACTAAAAGTATATTTGCTGTGTGCATTTCTTAAAGGATGGTGAAAAGGTGAAAAATGAAACCAACTTGAAGTTGATGGGTTTTGTTTCTTGGAGGGGTGGTGAGAGAGTCATGTGAGAGTACTCTTTAAGAAATGGGTGGTTATGAAATGTACCTTTAAGAAATGGAGCTGCTCATGTTACTGGAGTGATGTCAGAGGTGGGTGGAGCTGAGCTCTACTTCTGCTTTTTTTAGTTTCAGTTTGAGAAAGCTTGGGTGTGTGTGTTTTTCAGTGAGCTGAATCTGAAGTTAAAAGTGAGCTGCACGTCTGTGATCTCTGCCATCAAAAGACTATCTATGGATCATTTGTGTGAACTCAGAATTGTAAAAAGGTCTCCGTTTCTATTGAATAGAAATCTAATGTGCTCCTTTTTGAAGGTTTGTTAAGTCTTTTGGATGTTAAAAGGACAGCATACAGGTTATTTAGTGTTGTATTTTTTGGGGGGTGTATTTGATTTACTGGTTGCTAAGATGTTCACTGTTTGTTTTAGAAAGGTTAACTTGAGTTCATAGAATAAACATTGTTTGGTTTTAAAAACCACTGGTCCATTTTCTGCTGTACCATACCTGTAGAGTGAGCCGTGTGCTCCCCATACCACAATCTATTAAAAGCTGTGGGTCAGGTGAACTCCATGATACACTTTGGGGTTCTCTAAACCCTTGCCCATAACATATTCAAAAGCATCCGAAAGTTAGCATTGAGCTGTCTACCCTTAACAAATCCGGTTTGGTCCTCCCCTATCACCCCCTGGATACAGTCTTCTATCCTAGTGGCCAAAACATTAGCCAGCAGCTTGTCATCTATATTCAAAAGCGAGATCAGCCTATATGACCCACATTGCTCGTTTTGCCTGTGCTCCCCCACAAGCAGCAACCACCCCCAGCCTCCCTTTTGTTCCCCGATAATAGTTCCTCCCCTGTCAGCGAAGCAGCCTTCCCCCTTCCCCCCCCCCCCACAAAAGCCCCTGAAAACTAATCCCCCAGGTCAAGTGCCATCTTAGTACATGTGCACCCCCCACCACGCTTCTGAGAGTCAGCTGACACATGCTGACCCTGAAAGCCCCCGCCCTTGGTGCCAAACAGTCTGGCTCCCTATTGTTCGAACCCCTCTCCCAACATTCATAAACCATTTAAAAACATTGCAGTTCCCAGTAAGTAAACAACCTCAAGTAAAAGAAATTAACATAAACCAATGCAAAAACAATCACTTGAAACCAGAACCAACCTCCCACAGAATCAGGGCCCCCGTCCCCCCTCCACATCCAATCTCTGCAAAAACAAAGCACCCGCAAACCACCACCCCAGCCCAATACTTAACCCAGAACCCCATACAGTCTCATTTGAACAGATACAAGAATTACAAAAATTACAAACCACTGCCACAACTTCTTCAAGACTTAAGTGTCCTTTAAGACGCTTCCAACTTATTTTCCTCGATAAAAGACCATACATCGTCCGGTGCCTCAAAATAAAAGTGCCAGTCATCGTGTGTAATCCACAACCGCGCTGGATAAAGCATCCTGAATTTCACCCCCTTCTTGAAGAGGATCGCCTGATGTGTTATCTGTGTTGGTCTAACATCAACTGCAACTGGATGCAGTAAAACGAGAATCAGGCTTCCGACACAGGAGATGGTCCAACACTGTTTTATTGAACCTGTTGATTGCTGTGCATAATCTGCTGTGGGTTGACACTCTACTAACCTAACTGATAACCTCCTACTGGCTTGATCAGACTAGCTCTCTATCACATGGTGATAATGTTCATTAGCCTGTGCACTGCGATATCTCCCTAGCCATTTCCTGTGAGAGAGGGAGAGCCTTAATGCCCTGTGGGTTTTATAGTGGTGATGTCCTGTCTGGTGATTGGTTGTTCTGTGTCATGTGTGTTCATTGGTTATCCTGTGTGTCAATTATTGCCTGTCTGCATCTCATGATATACATGAGTGGATATTATGACATCGCCTTCACCTGGTTGAACTCAGCACGTCTCTTGGCCAGCTCCGCTCCCAGATCCTGGTAGATGCGCACCTCGCTGTTCTCCCATCTGCTGCCCCACTCCTTCTTGGCCCACCGCAAGACAGGTTTTTTTGTCCAAAAAACAGTGGAAACGCACCACCATAATCCTCGGCAGGTCATTTGCCTTGAGCTTCCTTGCGAGGGCTCGAGTCCAGTTCCAGGAGCCGAGAAAATGCTCCGGGCCCCATCAGCGTCTCCAGCATACTCGCCACATATCCTCCCGCATTCGACCCCTCAATTCCTTCGGCGAGGGCAACGATCCTTAAGTTCTGCCTCCTGGACCTCCTCTGCAGGTCCTCCAACTTCTCCTGCATTCTCTTGTGTCGCTCATCCAACACCTCCACCTTGTGCTCCAGCACGGTTAGATAGTCCTCCTGGCTGGTCAACTTCAGCTCAATTTCTTGTATCGCTTTCCCTTGGGCCGCCTGGTTCAAAACCACTTGATCGATCACAGCCTTGATCCGGTCCAGCGTTTCCTTTTTCAGCTCATCGAAACAGTCCTTAAAGAACTTCATCTACTGCTCCTTAGACCACTGAGCCACTGCTCCCTGGTCCTGACCCTCCGCCATGCTGCACCGCGGTACCAGCTCTGACTGCTTCACTCTATCCGGGATGAGTCTTTTCACACGGCCGCTTCTAGTCCAATTAGCCATTCATTGGAGAGGGAATCCTTCTTAATATCGTCCACTACACCGATCTATCCCTTAAAGTCCGAGAAAAGTCTGGAAAAAAGGTCCGAAAGTCCGTCTCAGATGGGAGCTATCAAATGTGAGACCTACTCTTCCATGGTCGCCACCGGAAGTCTTGCTTTTATCCTTTTCAATAGTTGTGTTTATTTGTTGTAAAATTGTCAGAGGTTTGAAAACTTGACAGTCAGAAAACATCCAATCAGATATCAACGAGTCCATCCAATTGGCCAGGAGAAGACAGGACTGCATAAATATAGATCAATGGTAAGTGTGTGGGATGGGGCAGTTAGAATCAGGGGGTCATGTGCTCAAGCATGTAGGCATTGCACGCACACACAAATACAGACTCGCATGCCGACACACAAACCACACACACACTCGTATATACTTTGCCATGTACACATGTGCACAGGCACTTGCCTCCCACATACGAATGGCAATATGCATTTGAGCGCACACATTTGCATTCGGATACACACACATGCATGCACACACCACATACACACACATGTACACCATGCAAATACACAAACAAACATGCACTCATGTATGCAAGCAGACTTTCACACTCATACACAGATAGTGAACACACAGGTAGTTCACACAGTGCACAACCATGATCAGCTAATAAATAATGCATTCATCACATATACATGCACAGACATTAACCCCATAAAAGTACAATCATAATGATAAGAGTGCACCTATGTCAGCTCACATGACCACAAACACCCACAAAACTACAATAAGAGGTCTGAAGTACGCAATCGGTTAGTGTACCGGATCCTTAATGTGGATAAAGCATCCTGTGTGACTTCATTAGCACAGAGACTGTGCTCTGTAAAATGTTCTGAAGGGCAGCAGCAGTCACGAGCATTGATTTTGTTGCTTTTGAGTCCTTGTGCTAATGATAATTGATCGGTGGTTGATGTGTTTTGGTCTGTGAAAGGAGTATAGCTGGTGGAGGGGAAGCTGTGAGTGACAGAACCAAGCATCTGAAATCAGCTTGGTGTTGGATTGTTAAAGAGTTCGAAGAGAAGCCAAGAGGGGAAAGTCAAACAAGATGATGTGATGTGTTCAAGAAAAGCGATGAGTGGGGCAGGAGAATGCAGATATCTAAACAGCAGCACGTATTGGATTACAAAGCTGTCCTTCAGGAAACTGTCTGCGGAGCCTGCAGGAAATTGAGATAGAAATCAGAATCTCAACAATTGGCAGCCTCAGTAATGTGACACGTAATTTGTGATAGAGCCCTCAAAGCTCTGGGAATGACATACTGCTCCTAACTTTCTGAGTATAGGGATTACTGGAGAGAAATACTGCCTGGTTTTGAGATGCACAGGCTAGGATGTATTTAGAGGGAGACCATTGCTGGTTGACTGATGCCCGCAGTAGCATTATTTAAAGGGCGAGGCACCCTGAATGTGGGTAGGTTAACTTTTAGGACTTGTTCTGTTGTTTCGTGTTTGGAAATACTCCGGAACGTTTCCGCAGATCTTTTGTCTTGAATTTCTGGATTTGCTACAACTCACAGGGAGGGCGGAAGAGTAGATGAGCTGTCTACACAAAGGCTGCAACAGGAATGGGGGCAGCAGTGCCGCTGGCTGTGCAGCACCACGGGGAGAAAGAGCAGAGGTTGCAGTGCGGGAAATAATCTCGTCACCCCCTGTGCCAAGTTAGAGCCAGACTCCTCCATGCTTCTTGATGGGAACAGGAGGATGTCTGGCAGAGTGGACAATGCTCTCAACACCTTGGTGTACACGACCATCAGTTCTTTCCTGGATACTATCCTCATTCAGTCCTCTGCGGTGGAACTCATTTTCAAACTCATCCTCAAGGCAAAAAAAAACCCTTTCCTCTCGGGCCTGGCTACAGCTTATTCATACCCCGGACTCACAGCATTTGCTGATCCTCAACTGGATATTAATCTCCGAGGTAAACTCAGTTCCAATATCTGAGCTAGTGACTGTGAGTGTCCGATACATTGATGGGGCCTCTTTATCATAGCTGCGCCATTTCCTTCTTTTTTCCTTCTCAGGTTGCTGAGGATGAGCAGTACAGTACTTTGGTGTCTGAAAGCAGGAACTCAGAAAGGGAGCATTGGAGTGAGGGGGGAGAGGCTGGGGTGGGAAGCAAGGGATCTATGGTCACACCATCAGCAGCTTACTCATCGTGCCAGCACAACACCGGTGAGCTGGGACTTGGCAAGGGAAAGAAGGCAGGAACACACCTTCATTGTCAATTTTCCCTCAACCATGAAGATGCTCCGTTGCAGCCGTTACATGCAGGGAGCCATTTCTTCTTCAGGGCTTGGTAGTTGCAAGTGATCTCCTCCCCTGCTGCTCCACTCTGCTCTCTTCTGTTGTGGGCCATGTTGTCGTGCCAGCGAGAGGGCAGAATTGTGTTGCATTATGTTTGGGTGATGAGTCTCCCACAGTTGAACAGCTGGAGGTTTGAGAAGGCAGCAAGATGTTGGTGCGATGTTGGCAGGATTGGTAGGGTGAGGATGAGTAACTGGATTGAGTTCTGAGTGTCAGGCTATGCTGCAGGTGTGTGAGGGAGATGTGATGTATTCAGCCAGTGTGAGACGTTGGCAATGTGGTCGGTAGTGGATGTCATGTGAAGATGCATTCACAGCCAGTGTCAGGCCATTAGATACTGATGCCAAACCATCAGGCCGAAAGGCAGGTGTCATCTGTGACTCTAGGTCCAGTCAGTGCCTGCGCCTGCAGAGGAAATAACTGAGGGGCTTGTTTGTGAGAGATGGTCAGAATTTGATGGGTAAATTTAACTTCATGATTTACTGGAGGGACTTGTCCAGTCATTGGCAGTTTATGGTACCTGCCTATCCAGGGAAATTGACAGCCCCAGGATAGCAGGTAAAGCAGAAAGAATTCCAGTCCCTGGAATGTTGTGGCGAGAATGTTATCTATTTTCCTCACAGTTCAATCAGAAAACACCTGATTTGATGGCATTCCGGTCAGACCTTTTGAAAATTGCTTCAGCAGTCCCCAGACTCGGAGTCTCCCTGAGGAATAATTTACAAACCGATGCTGAATACTATTATATTCCCACCACAGCTCCTTTCATAAATCACAGTCACACTCAGAATTAAAGCAATTCCACAGCAAATTTCATGCCTTCAGCTCATTTCCACTGAACAGTCATCAGAGTTGGCCTTTGACCCCTGTGCCTGGCGCAGGATTCAAATTAGGTACAAGTGTCCCAGCTCATGTCTCCCTGCCTTCTCCCCTCTCTGCAGGAACAAAAAAAAACGTCCACAGCAGCCGGCGTGAGCTCGGACCTGCGGCTGCTGTGGACGTCCTGGTGGGGGTGCAGGGGGATCTGACTCCTGGGGGGGGCGGTGCCTCCATGGGGTCCAGGCCCGCGATCGGGGCTTCCGATCGGCGGGTGGCCGCAATCTGGAGGGGGCCTACCTCGTTCCGCGCGGGCCCATTGTTCGGTCCCGACATGTTGCTCCACGCCGGTGCAGAGACGGCAACCACGTGCATGCACGGACTCGCATCGGCAGTGGCGCGCATGCGCGGACTTGAGCCAGCTGTGCTGGGCCGCCTTTCGGGGAGCAGCGCACAACACTCCGGTGCAATGCTAGCCCCCTAAAAAACGGTGAATTGCTGGGCCAGGAGGCCCGTTTACGCTGGCGTACACAACTCCGGTGTTTACGCCGGTGTCAACACTTGGACTCCTAAATTCACCATCACCATCCCCAATGTGTTGGTTCAGCCTTTGACCGACTCAGAAAAAGGATTTTTAAGGGCCAGAATCACAAACCCAAGATTAAGGTCATGGTTTACTGGGCAGCAACGATGCCTGCGCTCCAGGAGACTTCGGAGATCTGAACAACCTAAAGCAGATAGCTCAAAGCACAGGAGATATACCACCAGGGAACCATTCACAGGATTCTCAAATTCTAGTAGTAAGAAAGGTGATCCAGCAGCAAGACCCTCCCAAGCCCACTTACCCAGCATCGAGGCACTAATCACTGATAACCAGTTCCAGTCGACAAAACATACTATTCGTATGCCCAACATTAGACAGCTCTCCACGGAACTCAGTCATGGCAGGAGTCTCCATGGAGGACAATGAAAATGTTTTAGTGATGTCTTAAAAGTATTCTTAAAGCAGTCTAACATTTCCGCCAACTCGGGAGAGACCCTGGCTTGTGACTGACCAAAGTCACAAAGATATTAAGCGACTGTGTTGGGAATGTGCAGAGGCAAAGTCAAGGGGTAAGAGGGGAGCGCACAAACTTCCAAACAACCCACTTACCCAACCAAGTGGCACCTGACTCATATGGTGGCAAAATCTGCAGATCGCACATGGACTTATCATAGAATCCCCACAGTGCAGAAGGAGACCATTTAACACTCAATCCATCTAACCTGGAAATCTTTGGACTTGTGGGAGGAAACCAGAGCACCCGAAAGAAACCCACGCAGACATATGGAGAAAGTGCAAACTCCACACAGACAGCCATGCGAGTTCAGAATTGAACCCGGCTCCCTGGCGCTGTGAGGCAGCAGAGCTAATCACTGTGCCACGGTGTCACCCTCTCAGCAATCTCCGAACCCATCGACCTGGATAGGAAACGAATCGTCTTTGATGCTCAGGGACTGCCAAAGGAGAAGAAGGAGGGGAGAGAAGCTAATCCCTCTGGTGGGAGAATCGAAAGCAAAGGGCATAATCTTAGTCAGAACCAGCCATTCAGTCATGATCTCGTAGCATTTTTCACGTAAAGTTCATCGGAAATGTGAAACTCACTCCCTATAAACATTGCGAACACTGGGGATGAATTGCAAGTTTCAAAACTGTGATCACCGAATTTTTATTATGGAAAATGTATCGAGGAACGTGGTGCTCCAATACAGAGCAGCAATGACCTCACTGAATAGTGAAACAGGCTGGGGGAGGCTGAACGGCCTCCTACTGCTGTTGATGTATTATACAAACTGTGTCTGTGGCCCCTGTCTCTGCTGAGAACTGTCACGTATAACCACATCTGATGGGCAATTGAATCCAGCAGTGAATTCTAATTGATGAATCAATAATAAATTCTTATTGAGGGCAGAAAGAGGTTATTATATGCATTTAAATGAGCAATGCAATTTCACAGGGCTGGGCAGGTTGAGTGAACCGAGCTTTATTAAGCTCTTTGGAGTACTGACTCTTAAAGCTATCAAATCCTTTTAGTTAGTACAGTGAAGGGCTTTGAAATGTCTTCACACAATTGAAGAGATTCTTATCATTATTATTTTGTCTGCATTTCCAGTGATTTGGGGTGTATCACATTGGGTTATTTTGTGTCCCTTGGTTTGTCTGGTGTCACTCTGGTCAGTAAGCATTCTTTGAATTCTTTTAACATACCGTGAAAACTCTCTGCTTATTCCCAGATGGTTCGCCTGCCCAATGACACATCTGCAAATGGTAAATGGCAACGGCGCTTGACTGATTCTGAGGCTTATGTTAGTTTTACTAGTGGATCGAGAGCTCAATCTTCTTTTCTTTTTGCTCTGACTTTGGGAGGACTTCGTCCTTCGCAGGGATCTAAATGAATACCCAGTGCCTCTGTCCAAAGAATAACTCCACTTCTAATCCATAGATAGTGGCACAGGATCTACCTGAGCAGGTACATCATTGATTGATTGATTGATATTTATTGTCACATGTACCAAAGTACAGTGAAAAGTATTTTTCTGCGGCCGAGGGAACGTACACGGTACGTACATAGTAGAGAAAGAGACTAATCAACAGAGAATATTGACAAATTGTATATCGACAAACAGTGATTGGTTACAGTGCGGAAAAGCGGTCAAACAAAGCAAATACATGAGCAAGAGCAGCATAGGGCATCGTGAATAGTGTTCTTACAGGGAACAGATCAGTCCAAAGGGGGAGTCGTTGAGGAGTCTTGTAGCTATGGGGAAGAAGCTGTTCCTATGTCTGGATGTGCGGGTCTTCAGACTTCTGTATCTTCTGCCTGATGGAAGGGCCGGGAAGAAGGCAATGCCTGGGTGGGAGGGGTCGGGAAAAAGGCAATGCCTGGGTGGGAAGGGTCTCTGATAATGCTGTCTGCCTTCCTGAGGCAGCGGGAGGTGTAGACAGAATCGATGTGGGGGTGGCAAGGTTGTGTGATGCGCTGGGCTGAGTTCACCACACTCTGCAGTGTCTTGCGATCTTGGGCGGAGCAGTTGCCATACAGGCTGTGATGCAGCCGGATAGGATGCTCTCTATCGCACATCTGTAGAGTTCACCACACTCTGCAGTGTCTTGCGATCTTGGGCGGAGCAGTTGCCATACCAAGCTGTGATGCAGCCGGATAGGATGCTCTCTATCGCACATCTGTAGAAGTTTGTGAGAGTCGATGCAGACATGCCGAATTTCTTTATCTTCCATAGGAAGTAGAGACGTTGTTGGGCTTTCTTGACTGTTTCATCAACGTCAGTGGACCAGGACAGACTGTTGGTGATGGTGACCCCCCAGGAACTTAAAGCTTTCGACCATCTCCACTTCGGAGCCATTGATGCAGGCGGGAGTGTGTGTCGTGCTTCGCTTCCTGAAGTTGATAATCAGTTCCTTTGTCTTTCTGATATTTAGAGAGAGGTTGTTTTTGGTGCATCATGCAACCAAGTGATTTATCTCTCTCCTGTTGTCTGATTTGTCGTTGTTTGACATACGGCCCACCAGTCGTATCATCCGCAAACTTAATAGATTGAGTTGGAGTTAAATCTTGCCACACAGTTATGTATGTATAGAGAGTACAGTAGAGGGCTGAGCACACATCCTTGCGGAGCCCCGGTATTTAGGACTAATATGAAGGAGGTCGTGTTGCCTATCCTGACAGATTGTGGTCTGTTGGTGAGAAAGTCAAGGATCCAGCTGCACAAGTCATTGCTCCCCGTTTAACATCTCACAGCATGGTGGCACAGTGGGTTAGCCCTGCTGCCTCACAGCGCCGAGGTCCCAGGTTCGATCCCGGCTCTGGGTCACTGTCCGTGTGGAGTTTGCACATTCTCCCCGTGTTTGCGTGGGTTTCGCCCCCACAACCCAAAGATGTGCAGGCTAGGTGGATTGGCCACGCTAAATTGCCCCTTAATTGGAAAAAATTAATTGGGTACTCTAAATTTAAAAAAAAAACATCTCACAGCACGTCCAACAATGCAGCACCCCTTCAGTTCTGTCCTGAAGCACCACCTTGGAGTGCTTGAATGAGACTTAATTTACAGAATTGCTACAGTGCAGATGGTGGCTATTCAGCCCATCATGTCCGCACCAGCTCTCCAAATGAGCCTTTCACCCCATTCCATTCTCCTGCCTTTCTCCCCGTAACCCTGCACATTCTTCCTTTTCAGATAACATGCCTTTTGAATGTTTCAATTGAACTGGTCTCCACCACACTCTAGGAAAGTGCATTATGGATCCTAAACACTCATTGTGTGAAAAAGCTTTTCCTATATCCCATCACTTCTTTTACTAATTACTTTAAACCTGTTCTCTTTCACTAATTACTTTAAACCTGTTCTCTTTCATTCCTAATCCTTTTTCTTAGAATTTCATAGAATTTACAGTGCAAAAGGAGGCTATTCGGCCCATCGAGTCTGCACCGGCCCTTGGAAAGAGCCCATACCTCCTCCCTATTCCCCGTAACCTTTTGGATCTGGTTCCTGGCGCTAGGAAGCAACAGTGCTAACCACTGTTAGGGGCTGTTTAGCACAGGGCTAAATCACTGGCTTTGAAAGCAGACCAAGCAGGCCAGCAGCACGGTTCAATTCCCGTAACAGCCTCCCCGAACAGGCGCCGGAATGTGGTGACTAGGGCCTTTTCACAGTAACTTCATTTGAAGCCTACTTGTGACAATAAGCGCATTTACATTTACCACTGTGCCACCGTGCCGCACCTAAGTTACAGGCAATTAATTTTCTCCAAGGCAACTGAGTTGTTAACTGGGTCCATGTTTATTTTTGATATTCATCAATTGATGTTTCAGTGCAATAATCCTTTACTCTGTAGCTTATTGATCCCAAATTAACCTGAGATTTTCTTTTGATTGTATTCCATCAGTTATCCTTCATTTGCTGTTCATAGTTCTAAACTATCCTGCTCTTTTAACCACGTGTTCATTCTACCTGGCATTTCAAGTCTACTTTTATCTCACTGTTCCCAGGCAAATCATGCTCTGACCATTTCTGCTTCATTATCTTTAATTAGTCTTACTGAAGATCATGCATCATAAAGTTCATCTCAACATGTCCAAAATCATTCCGACATTAATTAAAATGGTCGGTACGATAAAATTTTTCTGACCCAATGATTCAGACGTGTTGCCAGAGGTATGTGTAGCTTGACTTAGTGACTTATTCCTACCTTCACCAAATACCAGCAACAGTCCATTAACTCACAAAGTTCCACCTGTATCTACCACAGACATGCCAGTCACGTTACTGGAGATGTCAAATGCAATACATGGAAATTAGCGTCTCTCTTCCCCTGTGCTGTTGTGTTGTGGGTGAAGTTATTTCACACACAGTCCTCTTAATTGGGCGGGATTCTCCACCCGTTCACGCTGATGGGATTCTCCAGTGCCTCTGCAGTGAACGGGAGATTTGGCAGAGTGCCAAATACTCCATCCTCGCTGGGAGCGTTAGTGGGGTGCATTCACAATGAAGAATCCTGGTTAATGGCCGGGATTCTCCCTTCTGGGCACTAAGTCCCCACGCCAGCGGGAAAACTGGCACAAACCACTCCGGCATCAACAGCCCCCGAAAGTAAGGAATTTTCCAAAAAGACTTTCGGACGCCGGAGAGGTTGGCGCCGCTCCGGCCAGCACCAAAGGGACAGCACGAGTTTGCGCATGCGCGGAACGGCTGGCGTATTTCCGCGCATGCGCAGACCGGCCAGCGTATTTCCGCGCATGCGCGGAGGTTCTCTTCTCCGCGCCGGCCCCTGGGCAATATGACGGAGCCCTACAGGGCCCCGGCCCGGAGAAAAGAAGGTCCCCACAGAACAAGCCCACCTGCAGATCTGTAGGCCTCGATAGCCGGCCAGGCCATCGTGGGGGCACCCCCAGGTCAGATCCCCCCGCGCCCCCCCCTCCCCCCGATGACCACCCCCGCATACTCACCTGCTAGATCCCACTGAAACTGGACGGCTCGGCCCATCGGGGCCCGGAGAATTATTGCCGGGGGGGCCACTGGCAATGGCCCGGTATGGCAGGAATCCCGCCCCCGCCCGAAAAATGGCGCCAGAGAATAGGGCATCCGACGTCCGGGCGGCAGGGCTGGGTTTGCGCCTCCCCCCGGGGATTCTCCGACCCGGCATGGGTAACAATATGGGGTAAACTTTCCAGTTCCAGAGCAAAGGCTAACAGCTTATGTGAGCTTCAGGGAGCCTTTCAAAGGCAATTTTACACGGTCAACTGATTAACATATGATGGTTGAGTTTGTTCACCAGGATTGAGTATAGATCTGGGACATTGTTCACGGTAGAGCTGCGATACTGCGCATACAGCTGCTGTTAAAGGGGCAGAACTGCAATTCGAAGAAAAGCAAATTTGATGTCACAGCCCAGTGCTTAAAAATAATTGGAAATTCGATGCCAGGAGAGAAAGGACTTGTACATTCCAACTGCTTCTCTTGGGAGATGTGTTTCTGCAGCAAACACAGGGTTCTCCTCATTTTGAGTTAGTGACCTCACAGCCTGGAAATGCAAATGCCTGAATCAAATCGCTGACAGGACCATTACTATTTGCAAAGTTAGCTTTCAGGTCAACTGGATTGGAATTCGAAAATGAGGAAGTCAAACTTCAGCTGTTCAAAGCATTGATCAAACCCAACTGCATTCAGTTTCTGGCAAAGCTCCTCACCAAGGGGATATTAGCCATGGACCTCGGGGCAGCACAATGTTGCCGTGGTAATTAAAAGTTTGGACATTAATAGTCATTGTATAGAATTCAATTGCAGTGCCAAGAATCAAATATAATGCAAAATACTGAAAAATGGTGCATTCTGAACAATGTGTTGATGCCTGCTGTCTTCATGTCTACCAGTCAGGGCATTGGTTACTGTGACGTGAGATCTGATAACTTATTATTCCCAGTGACTTCGGTACAACTGGAGAACACAATCCAGTGGTCAAAGGTTACCTAGCATTTGCAGTCACAGTGACAATTTTCATCACACCTCACATGAGGTTCCTTTGAAAATGACCATTCAGGGTAAAGGAGGCAGGTTCAATCGATGCATCCAAAAGGAAATTAGAGAGTTATTTTAAAAGGAAGAATGTGCAGGGTTACTGTGAGAAGGCGGGAGAAAGGCACCAAGTGCATTGCTCGTTCAGAGAGCTGGTACAGACAAGATGGGTCAAAGGGCCTCCTTCCGCGCTGTAATAATTCTGTGATTCTATAGATATTCATAGTGTTTATTCCTCATTATGTGCTCCACTAGTTATTTTCCCAAGTAGTTAAGTCACAATTAGATAAGCACAGTGAACAAATAGACCACAAAATGAGCTTTGTGTCTTTGATTTGATTAGCTCAGTGCTGATTTGCAGTGACAATAAACCTCCAAACGAAACGATTGAGAAATATGCATCAGTAGTTCCCATTTTCCTGAGGAAGCTAAAATTGGTGATTATAATATGAATAGTTTTTTTTTCTGTGGCATTGATCTGGCCTCCATTACCATAATGGGAAGCAGAACCCTATAGGAACAGGTTAACTCTTCACTCACAGCTGTTTGCACTATTGCTTCACAGCACCAGGGTCCCAGGTTCGATTCCCGGCTTAGGTCACTGCCTGTGCAGAGTCTGCACGTTCTCCCCGTGTCTGCGTGGGTTTCCTCCGGGTTCTCCGGTTTCCTTCCACAAGTCCCGAAAGACGTGCTGTTAGGTGAATTGGACATTCTGAATTCTCCCTCAGTGTACCCGAACAGGCATTGGAATATGGCGACTAGGGGCTTTTCATAATAACTTCATTGCAGTGTTAATGTAAGCCTACTTGTGACAATAATAAATAAAGATGATTTGAGTAATTTCTTGTCCACACAAAGCTCACTCTTTAATATTAGGGGTACTTGCACTTACCTGAGTTCAGTTACACGTCAGCGACAATCCAGTTTACCACTGGTAAGGTTCCTGTTGCTTCTTCAGGTAGAATCTGTGCCACTCATAAAGGCTTTGACCTGGAGGGTTATCTGGAACTGATTGACACCTCTTACCTTCCAGCTCCCAGCAGCAACCCAAATTTGCTGGGTAATTCCAAAGAATGTACAGCACAAGGAGCAGGGGCGGTATTCTCTATTTCAGAGATGTCGCCGGCAAAGATTTGGTGGACTTCTATGACAGCAAAATTGGCGCTGGTCCCGGAATGATTCAACAAACGTTAATGTCCCAGCACCGGCGTTACGTAGAACACAAGCGATGCCAATGGTTGCATCGATCCTCTGGGATGGTGGAGGTGCGGACAGTGGGGGGGGCGGAAGGCAGGTGATCAGATTGGGGGAGGGCACTGGGGTGGTGAGCATTGGCTGAACTGTGGTCACTTGCCCAAGCCCACCCCCATTGGTGCTGATGTGGAGCAGCAGAGCTCATCGTAGAGTGGGTTGTCATCATCCTCCATCCCATGGAGCAGACCCGCTTTTACTGTCAATCCAGCACCTGCACCCCTTAGTGAGGCAGGTAGGAAAAACGGAGGGGGTTGCAAGTGGGGGGGGGGGGGGGACGACAGATGCCAATCCTGACCGATTCGCTGGAGTCGGGATTGACACTCAAGAGGCTGACAAGCTGCAGCCATATATTAGCACTCCATGCCCCACACACTCATCCCAGCCAACAAGATGACAGCACAGAGAGTGGCATCCCGGTTTGCAGATGCAGAGTGGACACCTTGCTGGATGCCATGGCGGAGAGGTGGGTTACCCTCTAGGGGCTGGTTTAGCACAGTGGACTAAAAAGCTGGCTTGTAATGCAGAACAATGCCAGCAGGGCAGGTTCAATTCCCATACCAGCCTCCCTGAACAGGCGCCGGAATGTGGCGACTAGGGACTTTTCACAGTAACTTCATTGAAGCCTACTTGTGACAATAAGCGATTAGTATACCCTTTACCTGGGAAGGAGGCTGCCATCCACCGCCTTACACCGGACCTGTGCACAGGTGGCAGAGGCCGTGAGGGCCATGGGCTCCACCGTCAGGACCGGACAGCAGTGCAGGAAGAAGCTGCACAACCTCCTCATGGAGCCAAGGCTGAGTAGGCACAATAAGGACCTGTTCACAGCAATTCAACCTGCCTCGGTGCTCTGTCAGAAGGGTTTGAGGTGTGGCCTGGGCTGGGCTGGCTGCTGAGGGGCAGGGATGAGATGGGCAGACATTGGGGGGGTGGGCTTGGGCCAGGGACCCCAATTCAGCCAGCACTCACCACCCCGGTGCCCCTCCCCCTAATCCTCTCCACCCCACAACACCCCCTCTTGCCTCGCATCTCCGCCACCCCAGAGGTTCGATGCGACCGTGTGATGAAATGGCCAGCTCACATGCAGGTATTACTCAGGTGGACGGTGAAAAGCACTACCATGGGCAGGAGTCAGATGTTGCCAAATGATGCGAAGCAGCAGAGCCTATCGTAAAGCGGGTTGTCATCATCCTCCATCCCATGGACTAACTCGCTGTTACTGCCAACCCAGCGCGTGCAGCCCTTAGCGAGGCAGGTAGGAATCACGGAGGGGGTTGCAAGTGGGTGGGAGGAGGAGTCCCAGGGAGGGTGGTCATGGGAGGGGATGGTTGCCCAAGGTGGGGAGTGCAGTGCCCGTGCCGCAGACCAGGCCCACTAATCAATGAATCTGGAGACCATTAGAACGTCCTGTGGGCTCTGGTCAAAGCGCGCATGTTGTGCGGCCTCCTGGGCCTGATGTCCTGCCATCCTCCCCCTCCTTTGTGTCGGAAGAGGCCTGCCGTTTATCCTCCTCCTTCAGCACGTCGCCCGTCTGCTGCACGATGCTGTGGATGATGCAGCTAGTCCTCCCCGCGCTATAGAGGAGGGCCTCTCCAGAACAGCCCAGATTCCTGAACCACATCTTCAGGATGCCGATGCACCGCTTGATTATGCCCCTGGTTGCTACATGGGGGATGTTGTTCCAGGTCTCTGCTTCGGTCTCTGGCCTCCAGATAAGCGTCATCAGCCACGACCGCAGTGAATAGCCCGTCACCCAGGGGTCAACGCCTCAGCCAGGCCTGCGCCTCAAAGATGTCAGGAACTGTTGAGGGTTCCAGGATGAAGGTGTCGTGCACACTGCCCGGGTATCGGGTGCATGCGTACATGATGCGCAGCTCATGGTCACACACCAGCTGCACGTTCATTGAGTGGAACCCCTTTCAGTTTGTGAAGACTGGCCTGTTATGGGCCGGTGCTCGTAGAGGGTCATGGATCCCATCGATCACCCCCTGGTTCTGGAGCACCTCTGCGATGATGACAAACCCCTCTTCCCGGGTATTCGGATGGGCTCGGTCCACATAGAATTTGATGTTTTGCACAGACCTGGCAAATAGGGCCTCCATGACAGCGCGGATGAACCTGTGCACCGAGGTCACCGAGGTGGAGGGTGGGGGTGGTGTCGGAGGGTGTTGGGGCGGGGTGGTGGGGTGGCGTGTGGGGGTTGGTGGGGTGAGGCCACCTATATGGTTGGTGTCAATCTGTGCAACCATGGGCCACGGAGGACGGTCAGTGGGGTGCACAGCAAGATGGCTGCCTTGCAGCCCATGCAAATAGCGGCCCATGCCTGGTCGCCCTAGTTACTCCGACCCCATGGTCCATCCCCGGGGCACCCTGCCATCAGCCTCCAGGTCCCACAGGCCCCCTGCCCAACTATCCCAGGACCGTCAGCCATTGGTCACGTCTCTGCCTGTCCTACCTCCTCTCTCCCTCAGCAGCAATGCCGCCTGTTTCCAGATTGTTAAAACCACAAGTGAAACTCGCAGTCAGTAATTCCTCCTGGCGGAGGTGGAGCGTTGCGGAGGCCCTGGAGAATACCAAGTCAGACCCGCTAATGATATGCCAATGGTGTTCCCGGTACATTCGGAGTAAAACGCATTGACGCTGCTGTCAAGGAACAGGAGTATGGCATTCTGGCGGCCACAATTTTCGCCTCAAGCATGCTTTTCCACCCAATCGTTTTTCCTGTTCCGACGTCTGCTGATGGGAAAATCCCACCCCAGATGTTTCAGTCGATCTGGTCCATGTCAGTGTTTACCGTCCACATGAACTTCCTCTCACTCCATCAATATGCCCTTCTATTCCCTTCTCCCTCATCCGCTTATCGAGGTTCACCTTGAACGGATCCATGTTTTTCATCTCAAACTCCTCTGGTGTTAGAAAGTTCACATTCTCATCATTCCCTAGGAAAAGGAGTTTCTCCTCAATTCCCTGCGGATTTGTTTGTCACTACTGAGAATTATATGGCATCTGTTGAACTAGTGAAACATCACTTCCACCAAATGCGACTATAATCTTCAGGCATTTATGGTGCAAGGAAGATTAACTGTTACATGAAAGATATTGGGTGGGATTCTCCATCCCACCAGCCCTGTTTTCCAATCCCTGCCGGTAGCGGGATCCTCCATTCCGGCAGCCATCTAATGGAATTTCCCATTGTGGCCATCCCACTTCGTTGGGACGCCTGCGGCAAAGGGTCCCGCTGACGGAGAATCCCGCAGACTATCCATTCCGAGGTAACTCCTGTTGATTAGAAATGAGAAGAATTGAGCCCCGACAATGAATGAATCATATACGGGGAATGAATCCCCCGTAGGGGCAGCACGGTAGCATGGTGGTTAGCATAAATGCTTCACAGCTCCAGGGTCCCAGGTTCGATTCCCGGCTGGGTCACTGTCTGTGTGGAGTCTGCACATCCTCCCCGTGTGTGCGTGGGTTTCCTCCGGGTGCTCCGGTTTCCTCCCACAGTCCAAAGATGTGCGGGTTAGGTGGATTGGCCATGATAAATTGCCAGTAGTGTCCTAATAGTAAGGTTAAGGGGGGGGAGTTGTTGGGTTATGGGGATAGGGTGGATACATGGGTTTGAGTAGGGTGATCGTTGCTCGGCACAACATCGAGGGCCGAAGGGCCTGTTCTGTGCTGTACTGTTCTATGTTCTATGTTCTATATTGGTTCAGGAAGACCTCGTTCCTGTGGCTTGTTTCACTTCACCACGTGCGCGGTCCGTACAGCCGAGCCCACCCACTGCCAACGCAAGCAAGTCGACTTTACATTGTTGTTCTGTTTACTCACGGCTGTGCTTCTTGTTTGTTGTTTTGTTTAAACATTTGGTTTTTCCTTCTGTCGAGGGTAGAGTCCGGTGCCGAGAATCTTCTCCGCTCCGGTCAACGTCTCTACTTTTCTCATCAACCATTTTGTGCTTCAGCCGGTCTTTCTTGCCTCCATCCTCATCGGCAGTTTTCTCTTTTGTTACATTCCCTCAGTGCCACAAAGAGAAAAAGTATGGAGGTGCCACACACTGGGATTTCTTGGAGGTTTATTCAGGAGGTGTTGCTTGTACAGACGAAGGCAGAGGACTGAAGCCCGAAACACTCTGCTGGCGTCACTACAGATCACATGACATTCCACCACAGGAACGAGGTCTTCCTGAACCAATATAGAACATAGAACATAGAACAGTACAGCACAGAACAGGCCCTTCGGCCCTCGATGTTGTGCCGAGCAACGATCACCCTACTCAAACCCATGTATCCACCCTATACCCGTAACCCAACAACTCCCCCCCCCCCTTAACCTTACTATACAATAAGGATGTATTCCTTAGTGCATAACACCAACCCTTCATAAAGAACTGGAAGGAAGGATGCAGCCTCCTGGGCATGTCTACAGCAGGGCTGGTAAGTAGCACACTCTTGCCTACATTCATAAACGCCACACAGTTCACCCACTAAGAGCAACATTTCCATAATAAACTCTTTATACTCCACATTGCGAAAGAAATGCTCCAACCCACATCCCTTCCTGGCAATTACTGTCACAAGCACCCCTAAAATTCTCCTTCAATTTAACACCTCTTAATTTGCCACTCTATTCCACTTGGGGCATACTCATCATCTCTTAACCAATCTCCCGGAATGTGACTCCAAGCTGTCATGTTTTTATAATGGTGCAATCATTAGACACCAATCACTTATCATAGATTCTGTAAACATGTGGTGAGTTCATTTATTTAAACTGGGCGCATGAGAACATGGGCAGGATTCACCAGCCCTCCACCGGCGGCAGAATTCCTGATCCGATGGAGAATCCAGCGTCGGGCAAAAAACAGGATCCCTGTTCCGATACACCAGTCGCCCAGCTAGCGACGGCATCGAGGTTCATGCCCGACGCCAGCAGGAGGTTGAAAATGGGTCCTACTTAATCACTTGCATCTTATCAATGGGCTGGGCACCGGATTTGCCAAGCCCGTGTGATTCTGCAGTCCACCGGGCCAAGATTCACTTGGGTTAGAATAGGTGCAGGTATTTACCAGCATGGTGCTGGCGCAATGGAACTCGCGATGGGCCAAGGGCAACTCATTCAGGAGGTTGCCCAAAGTCCATCGGAGGGCTTGGATCCACTGTCTGCAGCACATAGTCCGCAGCCACCACACTGTACTCCCGACCACTGAGACCACACGTCCCCCGTGCGGTCGGGAACTCGGCCCATCGAGGACAGAGCATCATGGGAGGGCCTGCGATGAAATGCCAAAGGCGTTGTAACAGCGTGCAGTGCGCGATATGATTATGGCACTTCCGAGGGCGCAGAGTGTGGCTGAGTGGCATTAAACTGGTGCCGGCTCCGATTTGGGCAGGGGCATGGATTCTCTGCCCGATCGCCAATTACGATATCGGCGTCGGGCAATGGAGAATCCCGCTGACACTCTCCCAAACTGAGAATCCTGCCCCATAGATACAGAGGGAGATGTGCAAACACATCTGTAGGAGCTGCGTTCCGTTCAAAATAAAGGTGAAACTAAAACTGGATCACGTGACACACCTCCTTTCTAGTGATGTCATGCTGCCATCCCTTAAAGGTATTTTACAACATGAATGACGAGAGGACAACTTAGAGGGACATTAGAAAATGGTGTGCTTTTCTCACTTCCTCTCCACTGCGCTCTCTACTCTCACCTCAAACACATTTGGATTGGATTTGTTTGTTTTCACGTATAATGAGGTACCGTGAAGAGTATTTTTCTGTGTGCAGCTCAAACAGATCATTTAGTACATGGAAAGAAAATACGTAATCATAGAATTTACAGTGCAGAAGGAGGCCATTCGGCCCATCGAGTTTGCACCGGCTCTTGGAAAGAGCACCCTACCCAAGGTCAACACCTCCACCCTATCCCCATAACCCAGCAACCCCACCCAACACTAAGGTCAATTTTTTGGATACTGAGGGCAATTTATCATGGCCAATCCACCTAACCTGCACATCTTTGGACTGTGGGAGGAAACTGGAGCACCCGGAGGAAACCCACGCACACACGGGGAAGATGTGCAGACTCCGCACAGACAGTGACCCAAGCCGGAATCGAACCTGGGACACTGGAGCTGTGAAGCCATTGTGCTATCCACAATGCTATCGTAATAGGGCAACACAAGCTACACAATACAAATACATAGACACCAGCGTCGGGTGAAGCATACTGGAGTGTAGTATTAATCAGGTCCGTCCATAAGAGGGTTGTTTAGGAGGCTGGTAACAGTGGGGAAGAATCTGTTCATGCGTGTTCTCAGCCATTTGTTTCTCTTGCCCAATGGAAGAAATTGGAAGCGTGAGTAAGCCGGGTGGGAGGAGTCTTTGATTATGCTGCCTGCTTTCCCCAGGCAGCGGGAGGTGTAGATGGAGTCAATGGATGGGAGATGTGATGTGATGTCGTGTGATGGACTGAGCTGTGTTCACGACTCTCTGAAGTTTCTTGCAGTCTTGGGCCGAGCAGTTGCCATACCAGGCTGTGATGCAGCCAGATAGGATGGTTTCTGTGGTGCACCTGTAAGAGTCAGTGTGGACATGCTGAATTTCCTTAGTTTCCTGAGAAAGTATAGGCTTTCTTGGTGGTAGCGTCGATGTGGGTGGACCGGGACAGATTGTTGGTGATGTGCTCAGCTAGGAATTTGAAGCTGTCAACCATCTCCACCTCGGCCCTGTTGTTGCAGGCAGGGGTGTGTACAGTACTTTGCTTCCTGAGGTCAATGACCAGCTCTTTAGTTTTGCTGGCATTGAGGGAGAGATTGTTGCCATTACACCACTCCATATGAAGAACCTATGGATTTGCCAAGGTTGTGGTGATCTGTTCAGCTGCCTGTGCCACATCCTTCCCTTTCCCTAGTCCACCAGGCCAGGCCTATTTCAACTACAAACCTTACCCTTATCTGCTTAATCTTCCTGAAGGACATATCGGCACACAATTCCTGCCAAAGATATGTCACCAGAGGCCAAGACCCCAGGCGGGACTCTCTCAGCCCACGGCAGGCAAGGGAATTGGCGGGCTGGGCGGAAATCGCGCGCGCTGCCCCACCGATTCTCCGGAGAGCGGAGAATCGGCGCCATGTGCGCTGGCGCGGTCAGCGCGGCGTCGGTCGGGGGGGCCGCTCTACATGGCGCCCCCCCCCGCCGATTCTCCGCCCGGGATGGGCCGAGTGGTCGCCAAAAAAATCTGAGTCCCGCCGGTGCAGTCCACATGTGGTGTTACCTGGTGGGACCTCGCCGTGCATCCTTCCAGGGGCAGCCTGGTGGGGGGGAGGGGGGTCCAACCTCGACGGGTGCCTCCACTGTGGCCTGGCCCACGATCGGGGTCTACCGATCGGCGGGCCGGGCTCTCGGGCTGAGGGCCTTTTTCGCTCCACGCCGGCCCTTGTAGTCCTATGCCATGTTCAATCAGGGCCAGGCGCGGAGAAGCCACCGCGCATGCGCGCAACTGCGCCGGTTTCAACGCGCATGCGCGGACCCGCAGCACCCATTTGACACCGGTATCGCCAGCTGAAGCGCCGTGGGTCGCTCCAGAGCCGTGCTGACCTACTGAGGGGCTCAGAATCGCTGCTCCTAAGGGCCTGTTGACACTGTTGTGAAACGTGACGGCGTTTATGACAGCATCAACACTTAGCCTCAGGATCAGAGAATCCCGTCCCCACCTTTAATCACCTCGGCCTTTTTGAGGACAAGCCTGCTCTGCTTCTGCTGCAGCAGTTGGTGAAGTCAGTGGCATCAGGCGAATGTCAGGTGAGCAACATGAGCACTTATAGTCTGAATCTCGACAGGACAGCACGGTGGCACAGTGGTTAGCACCATTACTTCACAGTGCCAGAGTCCCAGGTTCGATTCCCGGCTTGGGTCACTGTTTGTGTGGAATCTGCACGTTCTCCCCGTGTCTGCGTGGGTTTCCTCCGGGTTCTCCCACAAGTCCCGAAAGACGTGCTGTTCAGTGAATTGGACATTCTGAATTCTCCCTCTGTGTACCGAACAGGTGCCGGAGTATGGCAACTACTGGATTTTCACAGTAACTTCATTGCAGTGGGGGTGGCCGGGAGGTGGGCTGTGGGGTCGAGGTGGGCCTACTTGTGACAATAAAGTTACACAACGTTCCGCCCCTTTCCTCTGCCTCTTAATTCCAAGGGGACAGTGCTCACACATTCATTACGTTCAACCCTTCACTGTGGATTCACCAGATCAAAAAGACTCACCCAGTCAGGAAAAGAATGGACCATTAGGTTCTCCTTTCCTCCACTAAAGCTCTTAACTATGCCAGGATCAGGCCAGGTTTCCCAGCAATGTTCCCCACTGTCCTGGACACGCTTCTTTCATCAGTCTCTCTCTCTCCCTGGGGTACGATGATAGATTTGGTCTAATTGTTTTCCTGTGGACTGCACACAGGGTCAATCCTCGATGTTAAATACACAACGTACTCTCTCCCATCCGGAGAGATGGTATTTAGGAACACCAGCCGTCCAGAAATGTATTGAGTGGATCCAAGCAATTCACCACTGGACCGTCCCGAGCACTGCTACCAAAGCAAGAAACATGAGCTCAGGAAAGACAATCAGCTGGATTCTCCATTCTTGCATCTAAATGCTGACGGCAATGGAGGATCCGTGGAGTTCCATGACGGAAAACTTGGCCTCACACGCGCACCCATTCCGCTACTGGTGAGAGGCTAGCACCAGAACCGCATGAAACACCCATAGTACACGTGAAAAACAATGAGAAAATCGCCAGGTCCGTGCTTGACGCGCACAGGGTACGGTTTTGGAGCAGGCAGAGCAGGTAACAAGTATAGCTTTGAAATGTGAAACGAAAGAGGTGTTTAGATGATGCAAGATTTATAATCCATATTAATTAGTCACCTAAATTACGACTAACGGTTTTGTCAGGTTGCTACATTTTAAACGTCAGAGGCCCCAGTTTACCCATTTTGATGAAGTATTTTCTGATTCACATGCTTGTGATTAGGCATTGTATTGTCATTCTTTAATCCAGAAAATTCCAAAATCCAGAAGTGACTGGGTCGCAAACATTCCGGACTGGAGACGTTATAATTGTTGTCGTCAAATCATTTACATGTATAGTGTAGCAGCACCATCTGTTGTTTGAAGCTGTTGCCACGTCCAGCTCTCATAACCCACTCTGAAACTCAACCAAAATAATTCAAAGTGTCATTTTGTGCAGATTTGGCAGGCTGTTTGCTGTCAGCTGCAATGATGAGATCACAGCCTGTATTCATCCACATTTAGTGCAAATATTGAGCCTCCACGTGAATCTTGCCATGCCTGGCTCCTTTGCCATCTGATTCGCTCGACTCAAGCCTCAGCTGCTCGGTTTTAACGAGGGGATCTGCATTGAAACACACCCTCACCATTCACCCCCCAGTCAAAAAATGAGATGCCAGCGTGGAGACCTGCTCCTCACTTTGGGGATTCCGACCTGGCCAGGCTTCTCAACACTGTGGATAACAAGACGGTTACCACCCAGTTCCCCCGAGAGAGTCAGAGGACTGGCAGCAGGGTCAGCAATGTCACCTGGGAGGCACTGGCAATGGCTGTCAGTGCGGGCAGCGGAGGACCATTGTCCAATGTTGGAAGAAGACAAACAATCTCCCCGAGCTGCAAGGGAAAGTTACCACTTCTCTCGTGGCATCAATCCCCCGACGACCCCTCAAATCGCACCACTCTTCCTCTCCTGCAATCCACCAGCTGACCGCTCACACCCTCCCTACATCCGATCTTCAAGCTTGTTCCTCAGATCCCCCTGGTATCCACCAGCACAACCCCTTCATGTCCAGATGTGGTGCCCACATATGTCACCTGCAATAGAACCCCATGACCCATCAAGTGTGCGGCTCACAATGTCCTCTCTTTGTCCCGCAGGAGAAGATAGCCCATAATAAGCGGGTAAGGGTGAAGACGAGGTCACTATCCATAGTTAGGAGGAATAGAAATCTGTCACTATTAAAACTTGTTCACACCTGTACGTGAAGCCTCTGTCATGCCAATCTTCACAGTGGGCCTGTCCGTACCCCCATCCCACTGTCTTCCCGCCCCCCCCACTCCCGCCCCACTGTCTCACCCCCCACCCCTCCCCACTGGCTCACCCCCCCCTCCTGTCTCACCCCCTCCCCCCACTGTCTCACCCCCCCAACCCCACCCCACTGTCTCAACCCCACACCCCACCCCACTGTCTCACCCCCCCCACCCCCACACCACTGGCTCACCCCCCCATCCCCACCCCACTGTCTCACCCCCCACCCCACCCATCCCACTGTCTCACCCCCCCACTGTACCCCACTGTCTCACCCCCCCACCCCCACCCCACTGGCTCACCCCCACCCCACCCCACTGTCTCACCCCCCCCCCACCCCACCCACCCCACTGTCTCATCTCCCCACTGTCTCACCCCCCACCCCACCCCACTGTCTCACCCCCCACCCCTCCCCACTGGCTCACCCCCCCCCACTGTCTCCCCCCCCCCCCCCACTGTCTCACCCCCCCAACCCCACCCCACTGTCTCAACCCCCCACCCCCACCCCACTGGCTCACCCCCCACCCCACCCCACTGTCTCACCCCCCTCCCCACTGGCTCACCCCCCCCACTGTCTCACCCCCCCCACTGTCTCACCCCCCAACCCCACCCCACTGTCTCAACCCCCCACCCCCACCCCACTGGTTCACCCCCCCACCCCACCCCACTGTCTCACCCCCCCACCCCACCCCACTGGCTCACCCCCCCCCATCCCCACCCCACTGTCTCACCCCCCACCCCACCCATCCCACTGTCTCACCCCCGCACTGTACCCCACTGTCTCACCCCCCCACCCCCACCCCACTGGCTCACCCCCCACCCCACCCCACTGTCTCACCCCCCACCCCACCCACCCCACTGTCTCATCTCCCCACTGTCTCACCCCCCACCCCACCCCCCTGTCTCACCCCCCATCCCCCCCACACCACCCCACTGTCTCACCCCCCACCCCACCCCACTGTCTCACCCCCCATCCCCCCCACCCCACCCCACTGTCTCCCCCCCCACACCACCCACCCCACTGTCTCATACCCCCCACTGTCTCACCCTCACCCCACCCCTTGTCTCACCCCCCATCCCACCACACTGTCTCACCCCTCCACCCCACCCACCCCACTATCTCATCCCCCCCACTGTCTCATCCCCCCCACTGTCTCATCCCCATCCCACCCCTTGTCTCACCCCCCACCCCACCACACTGTCTCACCCCCACCCCCAGCCCCACTGTCTCACACCCCCACCCCCTCCCCGCTGTCTCACCCCCACCCCACTGTCTCACACCCCCACCCCGCCCTACTGTCTCACACCCCCGCCCCCACCCCTCCCCACTGTCTCACCCCCCACCCACTGTCTCACCCCCCACCCACTGTCTCACCCTCCCCACCCCACCCCACTGTCTCACCCCCCACCCACTGTCTCACCCCCCACCCACTGTCTCACCCCCCCCACCCCTCCCCAACCCCCCTCAGCACTGTGGTCCGGGATCAAAAGCCCCTGACGCAGACTCCATCATGGAATGGGTGTGAGTGCGCTGTCTACACAAAGACAGGAGTCAGACTTATTAGATCTTGAGGAGCATCAGAGCATTCCTCACAGTGCTCACTACCTGCCTTGTATCGGTCACACTGATAGTGCCGACACAGGACGTGGGGCGGGCACGTTCTGCTGTCCAAGGAGAATCTGGAGACAATGAGAGCCTCTTGACATGTCAGACCCTTGCAATCACCTGTCCTCCATCGTCTGGCTCCTCTCCGGCATCATCCTCCAACCCCTCCTGATCCGTCTCCGGCTGCATGTCCCTCCGCCTCCTCCTCCAGCGTGTCACTCCACTACTATACCAGATTGTGGAGGGACTTCCCTCCTTCTCTCACAGTGCGTTGCGGTCAGCCAGTTGTGCTGGCAAACCTCACTCTGCACACTCACTCGCTGCCATAACACAAACCCCTAGACCCTAGACCTCTGCCAGCAACATTCGGAAAGCTGTGCTTGGCTGTTCTTCACTCACCCAGACACCTAGCCTTTTACCGCGAGAGGATCCTCAGTGGTGATACACTGCTCTTTACTGCGTGATTGTTGGTAGCTGCCTTTATGGTGCTGCACAGTATAGGCACACTGTTTAGACATTAAGGGTTGCAGGACAACCAGTCCACTAATCACCCCCACAGACAGGGCACCTGTTCCTTCGAGAAGGCACTCGAGAGTTCAGGAGCGTGAAGTGCTCTCATTTGAAATAGCCTTCAGCTGTGAAGCTAGAGGCTACTCACAATCAGTGGGGGTCAAATTGACTTTCAGGAGAGAAGCCGCAGCACGGCTCTGTCCTGGGAGAGTTTGGGAGGACAGACAGGCTGTAGCAGTGGTTGGCCAGTTATGGGTCTCCACAATATTTAAAGATAGCTTGAAGGCCTCACAGACGGAAAGCCCCACAACTTACCATCGGGAGCGGGCCGGGTGAATTGCAAACTGCTTTTTGTCCAGCTTGAATCTTGATTATGGCCTTTCCTGCTATTCACCCAATGCCCCCCGCTCGGCGCCCGGCGCTACACGGTGGTTGAACTGTACCCAAAATGTCTCCAATAGCCCTTTGTAATATTCAAATACATAGGGCGCGATTCTACTACCGCATTGCGCCTGGCGCAGAGTTGAGCATTATGGGTGAGATCCAGATAATGATATGGCTCATTTAAATGTGCGTGGTCATCTTTTTTTTAAATAAATTTAGAATGCCCAATTACTTTTTCAATTAAGGGGCAATTTGGCGTGGCCAGTCCACCTATCGTGCTCATTTTTGGGTTGTGGGGGTGAGACCCGCACAGACACGGGGAGAATGTGAAAACTCCACACGGACAGCGACCCGGAGCCGGGATCGAACCTGGGTCCTCAGTGCCGCCATCTTGACGCCGCATTCACCCAGCACCCAAGAGTCACCTGCCTCACCGGCAAAGTCTCAACTGGCCACTGATTAGTACTTATCTCCACAAGCAGAGACCAGTCTTGATGGGCAGAGGCCCTGGCACTTCCCCGACACCTGGCAGTTCTGGGAGGGCAAAGCACATTGGGGATAACTGAGGGCACCAGGGGAGGGAGGGAGGTGTTGGGGGATAGGGAGGGGGTGAGGGAGCGGGGGGTAGGGCTTTGGGAGGGAGCAGCACCATCGGCAGGTGGGGAATTGTCAAACACAATAAACTTATTTCTGAACAACCTCTGTTACCTTCTTCCGCAATGCGGGCCAACTTCTGAAGCCTACGCCCATCTTTCCAGGTATCACCCCCTGCCCATGGCACCCACCCACCCTCCGGCCGTGGACATGTCCCCTGGGTGTTCAGATGTTGGCTCTTCGTATGTAGTGTTGCCTCCCACAGCGTTCAAGCACAGCGTCCAGGTACCACTGTCAAATGGGATGCATGGCAATGACTCCCATATGCTACATGGCCCGCCCACCCAGGAGAATCCACTCAGTCAAGTGCTCACTTAACCATGAATGACAATTCCCTACTAGCAATAGCCTTCAGCCGCACGGCCATAGGTCTCGGCAGTCGGTGGGGGTTACGGGTGGTCGGTGGGGCAGACGGGCAGGGACAAGGGTTGCCCCAGGAACGGGTACACACAATCCAGGAGTTAGCATGGTGGAGCCACGAGCGGTTGCCCCACCGGTTGCCGCCCAAGCGCGACTCCTACCCTCCCATGGCAGCCCACTCCTGCGGAGGGTTCCCCACCTTCACCAAGCACTGGGGTGGCAAGCCCAGCAACGCCATGCTCTTTGCCTGTGAGCAAAGGTGGCTACTCCCTTCCTCGGCTCCCCACAGAAGCCCTTCTGCCAGGTTCACATTTTTCAAAAGGAGTACTAATCGACACCAGCGTGACCACTTGTTGGGGAGGCCGCTGAATGACGGGAGGTCATTGGGTATGGGGTCATCTTGTTAATTGTATAGAAATGGGACTTAAGTGGTGATAATTGATAATTGGTTACTCGCCACGCCATCTCAAACTGCTTGTCGCCTGGCGCGGTTCTCGTTTTTGGCCTCACGCGCTAATCGCTGGCCTCATTTAGCTTGAGCGAGAGCACAACGAGGCCGGAGAATTGCACCCTTCGTCTCACATTCCTCAGTCCTCTGCTTTGTGAGAACTTGTTATTTTAAATCGACCAAAGCTTCCGTTGCAATGATAGATAGTGGAATTTCTTAGTCTGATTAAAAGATCATTCATACTGCTCCAACTTTGTAACCGGAGAGATTTCAATTGCAGTTAGTTGATTAAAATTATACAGTTTTGTACTGAGAGTAGCACAGATACTTTGCTGAAGTTACACAGTTCCTGGTTGAAGTTAAACATATGTATGGTTATCGTGATACTGTTACCTGGTTAAAGTTGCAGTTGTCTGGTTAGCGTTGCACAGTTACCTGGTTAAAGTTGCTCAATACTCTAGTAGAAGTTGCACACTACTCTACTTAGAAGTCACCTAAAGTTGCACAATTACTTGGCTGCAGTTACAAAGTTTCCTGAAGGTGAAAGCACTGTGGGTAGTCATTGATTAATGAAACAGGCCGACTGGAAAGCCTCTTAATGGAAAAATTGCAGAGATGGTTCCTTGTCTATGGGAAAGGGTTCTGCTCGCAGGTCATTCTGAGCGTGTACTTTCACTGCTTCATACATGGGAGAGAATTTTCCTTTATTTGCAGAGTGCTTGCTGAGGCAGGAAAACCGACATGCACCTTGCCTGCTTTTCTTGTACACAGTGCAGCATTCTGTACTGAGCAAATCTGGAGTCCTGGAGAGATTCTTTAAAGGGTGCCCCCACCTCCTATAAAAAAACAATGAACTCCATCCCCATTGCCGGCCTCGCTGTGCCGAGCGCCATAAAATCCGCGGCAATTCCTGCTTGCTACCACACTTAGAAATATTTCCGGAGCATCACGTCCCATACGCATGAGAATACCCAAAACAGATGCAAACAGTTGATAGTGAAAATCTAAACCACCTAGCCAAAACCTAACCCTGACTTAGAAGGGAAACGGGTCCAAAGGCACCAGGTTTTCAATATAAAGCCTTCCTTGGGCCAGATCCTAACCTTCAAAACAATGATTTAATTATACTTGTGCCTCATCCAGAAAGGGTAATGAGAAGTTCAAACTTGAACAGAGCAAAATCATTCTTCTCCTCCTCACCTGATCATAATACAATTGAACTAAAATCAATATAACTGCAACATTAATCAACAGGTGAAGGATATTTCAAACTGAGGTAAATCTTGTTTCACACAGTTCCTACAACAAAGATATTCCTTATGTAGTTGCAAGCACTCACATTACATACTGCACAAATGTGAGGCCACAAGCAATCTTACTGTCTTTCCAACTTTGCCTCCATTTTGTAGGATTTCTCACTTCCCATCCATTCACTTTGACCCTTGACTTGCATTCACCAGCAGCCGTATTCCATCTGGTGTCCCTGCACATGGTAACCATTGACAAGGTCCGTGTCTACAAACCCTTTCACAGCATCCCCAAAGACTTTCTCCTCCAATCCCTTTAAATTGTCCGGTTGGCTCCAGCACCACTTCACCAACAATAATGGATGTTGTTCAATCCACAATCCCTTGCCCTCCTATCTGCTTTTTGATTTTTCCACCGGTATCACACACACAGAAACACAGTTCCTGCTCTATTCTCAAAGATCTGCTTCAACACCAGGATCTGAAGACTTAAAACTGTTCCTTTCGGAGAGAACCTTGCAAATTTCCTCTTTACATGGATCTTCAGTGTGTTCGAAACTGGCAAACAGAGGACATTGGCTGACGTAAACACCACTGTAATTAGCTTTCCCTTGTTATGGGCCAGGGTTTAGAGAACCCCAAAGCGTATCCTGGAGTTCACCAGATCCACAACTTTTAATAGATTGTGGTTATGGGGAGCACACGTGGTTACCTTACAGGTGTAGTGAACAGAGAGTTAAAGTACTTTTAAATTAAAACAATGTTTATTTATGAAACCAGTTAACACTTTATAAACCCACAGTAAACAGTAAACATCTTAACAACTATCAACAGCAATAAATCACCCAAAGAATACAGTATGTTATAAGTAACTCTTAAACTTTCCTTTTAACATCCATAAGACAAAAAGCACCCTTTGCACAGAAAGACATCAGGTTTAACTTCACTACTGAACAGTTACCACATTGAAATCACCAAATGGACATTCATAAGTTTGCAGAGATTCATACATATCTTGCTGTGATTGCAGCATCTCGAAAACGAAAACAAAACTAAAAAACACAGACACACCCAAGCTTTTCCTCAAAGCGAAACGAAAAAGCAGAGCGATAGCTCAGCTCCACCCACACTCTGACATAACTGCACTGCAACCACTTGAGCAGAAAAACATTTCTTAAAGTGACATCCCATGACACTATTCACCCTTTGTTTTTTACCTGTTCATCCCCTTGACAACATCAGGTCACATGGGAATCTTTTGTAATCTAAGGACATCATAATCAGAAAACTGATTAACCTTCTTTCAGAATAATCCTTAGCTAACTTCTGTCTTAAAGAGACATTGCACAAAAAGAAAAAACATGCTTTCCAAAGCACTTGGGCTATCACACACTTGTATAAGTCTGTGACACCCCAAACATTACTGTTAGTAATTCCTCTGATCCACCAGTAGTCTTTATCTCAGTTAATCAGGCCAGAGGTGGAGAAATATTCTCTCAAACAGGTTACCAGTGAATGGAGGAAGAACTCCAACCACCAGTCAATGCCCCCACCCCACCCTCACCAACCCCTCTCCCCAGCAACCTGCACAAGTGTCGGGGACATTAAGAACAATGTCATCCCTTACAATTGAGTGGTAGGTCAAGTAACCTTTGCTCCTTACTTCAGTTCCTTTCAGCCATGGTTTGCCCAATTTACCAAAATGACTTAACACCAACTGCAATGATAACTTTGACGTGTGTCTTGTGGCTGAATCAGCGCTAACATGCCAGTGACAACCCTCCCACCCATTCTGTATAGTGGCACAGTGGTTAGCACTGCTGCCTCACAGCATCACGGACCCGGTTTCAATTCTGGCCTTGGGTGACTAGTTGCATGGAGTTTGCACTTTCTCCCAAATGGACAAATGCATGGGTTTCCACCAGTTTCCTCCCCCAGTCCAAAGATGTGCAGGTCAGGTGGAGTTATGAGTTTATCAGGATAGGGCAGGGGAGTGGGCCTGGGTAGGGTGCTCTTTCAGAGGGTCAGTGCAGACTCGATGGGTCGACTGGCTTGCCTCTGCACAGTATGCATTCTATGGATTGTATGTACCGGATCAAATCTAGTTCATCGCGCACTTTACGGCATGAACTTGAGAGTATTAAGACTGAACCTTTTTTTAAATCTGATGTATTTATTGTTGTAAACATTAGCAAAAGCATTCAGATTGTTAAGAGCCTCGAGTCTTTGTCTCGATCAGTATTTCGGCACAAATCTTCTCAAACCTCCGTTTACTCAACAGTTCCTGAGCAGCATTAATCCCAGTGAAGTGCAACGTTCCCCAGAACTCAGCGTCTTCATCTGGTACACTCAACAGCTCCTTCTTGGAAATGTAAGGATCTGGGATGTGGAAGAATATGTCATATAGAGCCTTGTCATACTGTGTACGAGCCAAGTAGGAGCACAACTGGACATGTTGCAAAGCAGGCGTTTCCAGGTGCGCTGGCTCCCACTCACTTGCCGGGTTTGGAGACTCTGGAGGTTGTTTTGTGCTAATTGGAGCGGAGAGAGGAATGTTCTGAATCTGCCAGTAAGGCGAGTACCAAAAGTAGTAATTCGGCGGACCATCAAGAGATGAAGTGTAGAAGTGAAACTCGGGCCTGTTATTATTCGGCAGCATATAAGATTGCAGGTGCATGAACCTGATATTTTTATTCAGGCCTCTTCTATCGATCGGTTTAACGGGGCTTGGATTTGAGGGAGTTTTCACACCTGGTACCTCAGGTGTTGACGAGGCTTCAGCAGTGCCTAGATTGGACCAAGTGCTCGTACCTGTGCTGGAGATTTTCACATCAGTCACAACATCTGCGGATGTTCCACTCGAGGTCTGATGCACGGCAGTGGGAACCGTAACAACGGAGCGGCCCTCATCCAGCACGGAGATTCCCTGGGGGAACCACTTTTTAAGTATATCCTCTGCAATCCTTGCCCGTGACTTTACAATTCTGATGGCCACATCTTTGAGGGAAGAAGACTTTCCTTTTGTCTGACTATTTGTGATGGGGACATTCCGGAGAAGAGGGCTGATAGGTCTGGGGTCATCAACTGAGCAGCGGGCATCCTTCAAAAGAGGAAAATTAATGAGTACCGAACATCTCAATTTATCGATGATAATTATGAATGACATACATAGAAGTAAAAAGATGATTTATGTTGGGAAAATGATGTATAAAGTAAGCAACATTTAGATAGGGGCAGCATGGTGGCAGAGTGGTTGGAACTGCTGCCTCCCAGTTCCATGGACCCGGGTTCAATTCGGCCTTGGGTGACTGTGTGGAGTTTGCACCTTCTCCCATGCCTGTGTAGATTTCCTCTGGCTGCTCCATTTTCCTCGCACAGGCCAAAGATGTGCAATTATGTGGATTAACCATGATACATGCGTGTGGTTACGGGGATAGGACGGGGGAGTGGGCCTCGGTAGAGAGCTCTTTTAGAAGGCCATTGCAGATTTGATGGGCCGAATGGCCTCCTTCTGCCCTGTAGGGATTCTATGGATTATATAGAACATTTAGACACAGCATATTATCTCTGGCAGTGAATTTCCTAACTCAGGACTGTCCAACACACCAAGATTGCTGAAGCTTTATTGATCATTTTGACTCACTTGTCATTTGATCACTGTATCTGAAAGACATACATTTATAAACGATTCTTTGTCAAACTCAGGTTCCAAAGCACTTTACAGCCAAGTGTCATCACTGTTGAAGTCCTTTCCTTCCGTTAAGCTATGATTACAGATTGCAACAACTCTCTGGTTAAATGGTGTCACCTGTGGCTCTTTTGCCAGTCAACTTAAACCTCTTTCCTTCAGATACCAATCTTTCTGCCACTGGAAATAGTCCCTGCTCTTTTACACTGTTAAAACCACCCATTCATCTCCATCAAATTTCCTCTCAATCTTCTCAGTTCCAAGGAGAACAAGCTTTTTCAGTCTCCATGTAACTATAGCCCCTAATTTCTGTTTCCAGCCTAGTAAAATGCTTTTGCAAACTCTCTAAGGTTTTTGCACCCTTCCCAAAGTGCAGTGCCCAGAATTGGATATAATTACTCAAGTGGGGGCTTAACCAGATAATTTACAGAGAATTTACAGAGGAGGCCATTTGGCCCATCAAGACTGCACCAGCCCACACCTCCACCCAGTAACCCCACCAATCTTTGCTAACCAGTGTTAGCAGGAGAGGACTATCAGACAGGAATGGGCCATTCAGTCACTCAGGCCTGGTCAGCCCTTTTTTTGCTTTTGTATTTGATACCTCTATTTAAAACTCCCCAAGGATTCCAGGCAACTTAACTTGCCATGCCATCTTGAAAGATGTATTTGTGCAGCCAAGAACCCTTTGTTCCAGCACCTTTTAAATTGTACCATTTATTTTATGTTCTCTCTCTTTATTTTTCCTACAAATGATAGAATTCCAACAGTGCAGAAGGAGGACATTTGGCCCATCGAGTCTGCACCAACACTCTGAAAGTGCACCCTACCTAGACCCACTTCCCTGACCTATCCCCATAATCCCACCTAACCTGCACATCTTTGGACTGTGCGAGGAAATTGGAGAATCCAGAGTAAACCAATGCAAACATGGGAAGCACGTGCAAACCCAACACAGTGACTCAAGGCTGGAATTGAACCAGATCCCTGGCGCTATGAAGCAGCAGTACTCACCACTGTATCACCACACTGCCGTTTTCTGACCAAATGCACTGCTCCACATTTGTCTAGATTAAATTTAATCTGCCTTAGTTCCTCTTACAGTCTGTTACCTGTCTTCTCATTGTTTATTACAATTCCAAGTTTAATTTAATCTGCAAACATTGAATTAAACTCCATACACAAAGCTAAGGCCATTAATATATGTCAAACAAACGCAGTGATTCCAATGTTGATTACTGGGGAAACCATTCTATACTTCTCTCCGGTCTAAATATAACCATTCACCATCACTCTCTGCTCTCTGTTCCACAGTCAATGTCCCTGCTGACATTGTCGCTTTGATTTTGCTAACGGATATATTAAACAGTTTTTATTCAAACACCTTTTGAAAATCCACAAACAAAACATCAAACACACAATTCTCATCAATCTTCTCAAGTACTTCATCAAAGAACCCAACCAAGTTAGTCAAACACAATCTGCCTGACAAATTAATAAATGAATGCTGACTTCCTCCTATTTACCTCTTTTCCAAATGCCAATTAGTTTTTTTCTGTTTTATTCTACCTAAAGATGTCCTAACTATCAACATTACAGTGACTGGCATAATATCCTCCCCATTGTGTCGTTGCTCAGTTTGTCACTTGCTATTTTCTTAAAAACCAAGGCTTATAACATCTGGAATACTCCAGTCCTCTGGACTATAACATCTGGAATACTCCAGTCCAACACCAATTTGGAATGTTGTGGTCAAACCCTCCATAATTTCACTCTTAATTACCTCAGTAACCTCAACCTGTCAAAACTCTACCTCAAGTACTGCCAGCCTTTTAAATACCCCATCCTTGACTATTTTTATCCTATCTAATACTGCTACTACCTCTTCCTATACTGCTACATTGACAACACACTTTATCCATCATCTAATTCAGAGGTCAGTTGGGACCACTAGTCATGAGTGATCTTTTTGTCTCACTTACTGTGGGGTATTTTCTATGCTTCCAGAAAGAAGTGAAGGAACTGCTGGCCACCGTAGGTATCTGGTTATTGCTAGGAGTACTCTGCTTTGATATTTGGTTTCCCATCTTGTTCCTAGAAATAAAGGAACATTTTCAGGGCTACGTGCCAGGTGGTGGGAGGTCTTGTGGTGCAGGTGGGTAGCATCCTTACCTTTGGGCCACTTTAGGAAGGATATTTTGGTCTTGGAGGGAATGCAATATAGGTTTACAAAAATTATACCTGTATTACAGGGGTTGGGTTACGAGGAGAGATTACTCAAATGAGACCAGTTTTTGCTATAATTTAGAAGGATGGGGGGTGATCTGATCGAAGAATTCAAGATATTAACAGGGAAAGACAAGGTAGATAAAGAAAATCTATTTCTACTGGTTGGAGGTTCTAAAACTAGGGGGCATAATCTAAAAATTAGGACAATGCCATTTAGGAGAGATGTTAGGAAGAACCTCTTCACTTAAAGGGTGGTAGAGATTTGGAACTCTATCCCACAAACAGCAGTGGAAGCTAGATCAGTTGTCCATTTTAAATCTGAGGTAGATAGGTTTTGGTCAGTAAAGGTATTAAGCTATATGAGCCAAAGGCAGGTATATGGAGTTAGGTCAGAGATCAGCCATCATCTCATTGAATGGTGGGACAGGTTCAAGTGGCTGAATGGCCTAATTCTGTTCCTATGTTCCGAGAGCTCCAGGTTCAAATCCCACTTCAGGATTTCATGGCCATGGAAGGTGTGTTTATAATATGGCAAAAGTTAATTATCAGCCTGCAAATTCCCGAATTTACCTGATGGCACATGATAAGAGTGGGCGAGTGTCCTGCTTTGCCATTTTGCAGAAGGCAATGGCAAATTATCAAGCATAAACAGAGACTCATCCAAAGGGAGTCCAAGGTCACCTTCGGGCTTGGGATATGAAGGAGGAAAGAGACTTGCCATGTAACTATTGTCCACTCCTAAGTTCTGTTCCTATTTTCAAATCCAAAACATCTAAGACTCAATTCAGATGTTGGACAGAATAATTCAAATATTTTGACATCAATAATGTCTCATTTTGATGGCTCCACCCCTTGCTGCACCAGATGCCAATGAAGATTGTTACAGCACCCTGGGATAGTGCACAATTAATTCCAGCTCAACAGGCCCCGGGCTCCCAACACAAGTGACTTGACCAATAATTCCTATAAAAATTCCTGAAATCCTTGGCTGCCCAATAACTTATAGTCACTCGGTTTGTAAGTTGAAACACAATCACTTTTAATTTATAACAGAATAAAGGTGAATATGCAGCAATTATAACCCAATAATAGCAAGCTAACCTACTACCTTAACTGTCCCACCCTCTACCCACACACATATAGGGCAAACAAACACAGACGAATGGAAAGGGGTAAAAATAATAATGATTCAGGTAAAATGGTCAAGTGCCCTTGCTTTCAATGTTGAATTGTTTACCGCAGACTTTCCTTCCAGTATGCTGAGTGATCTAAACAACCGGTGTACATTTGTTGATGGTCTTCTTGCAGAAACGTTCATTCAGTATCCACAGGAAGTATGATTTCTTTGAGAGAGACACTTTAGCCTTTATTGGGCTACTTTTGAGTCTACTTCTCTTTTGTCTTGCATCAAAGCCAGCTTCAAGTTTTAATTTCAGTCCTTTACAGTTTCAGTAGAAAAACATCCAGCCTTACTGGAGAAAGAGAAGAACTCTCACACTGGATTTCTCGAGAGAATTCATCAGATCTTTGAGAGGGAAAGAGTTAGAGCTCCTTCATCCAGGCTTCAAGATCCAAATTGAAAGGAAAAACCAACCTTATGGCTCAAAGCACCTCAGAGGAAAAATGACCAATCACTGCCTGGTCACAGCCTTCTTGGCCATACATTGGCCACCAGTCACATCAATCAAATCATTCTGGACCATTCTTTGGCCGCTGGCCAAGTCAATCAAATTGAGTCATCACTGATCTCTCCAGCTTGAATTAAGTGAAAAGTCTGCATTGAAGACATAGACCCCTTAATCATCCAGAGATAAAAATTGTAATAGCAAAATAAAATAAACGAAAGGGAAAAATAAGGGAATAAAGGAGGTTTTAAACAAGAGAACAGTTATGAGATTTCCTCACCCAGCAAGCATTTCACTTTTCAGCCTCAGATAATAGATAGAGTAATGGTATTGTTTCCTGATGACTGGAAAGAAAGAATATGGCCGGTATTTCAGGTGTGAAGAATGGCGAAGATCCTGCCAGCCACACTACACTCTGTCCTTCTTCAACCCATTAATCTGTTCTGTAGAACTTAGAAATTGGTTCAGTGGCAGCTGCAAAGGATATCTTAAGGCTCCTTGATATTGAGAAATATAGCACAGCTAGCATAGACTAATCACAGAAACACAAATAAAAAAGTCTGTGTCAGTGTTTAGCCTCCATGTAAGCAAACTGTCTCAAACACATTTATCTGTGCTGTCCTGTGTCCATTCCTTCATTATCCTGTCCAATGTAATTATGAATGTTGGCATTGTTTCTGTCATGATATGCACTCATGTACATAGTGAGATACAGACAGGCAGTAACAGACACTCAGTACAGCCAATCAACACACAGGACAGAACATAACCAATCACCAGGCAGAACACTATAAAACACAAGAGGCACCGGCACTCTGCCTCTTTCCACTGGTGACAACTGTAGTGACAGTCAGGGTGTATATATCAGTGAGTACCTTCTACACATGGCTCAGAGCTCGTCTGGTCTAGTTAGTTATAGTAAGCATACTTAGATTAGTAGAGTGTCAAACCCACAGCGAACTGTGTACACTGCTTAAGAAGTTCAATAAAACGTATTGAACCAACATCACAATTTTGAGTTTACTTTCAAGTACAACTGCATCCAGTTGCAGTCCGTGTTACCCCAGGGTGAATAACACGACATGGTACCAGTAGTCTACTTTCTCTAAGTGGTTTATCTCAAGTGATTCCATAATGACCAGCAAGTGCCTTCCAGGGGCATGGAGAAGATCCAGCCCCCCCCCCCCAACAGCTATGGATCTCCGGCAATCTTGGCGCCAACTGGTGGGTCTTCAAGCAAAGGTTCCTTCTCTACACTGAGGCCTCAGGCCTTGAGGATGCGTCCGATGCCAGAACAATCGTGCTGCTCCTATCAACTGCAGGGGACCAAGCCATCTAGATTTTCAACTCGCTTTATTTTACCGACGGCCAGGACAAGACCAAATTCAAGACCGTTTTAGAGAATTTCGACAGTCACTGTGAAGTTGAAACAAACGAGAGCATTGAGCGCTATATCTTCCAGCAATGCCTTCAGGGTAAGCATGAACCTTTCCAATGCTTTCTAATTCATCTCTGTATATTAGCGCAGTCCTGCAAGTATGGTGACACTGCTGATTCCATCATCAGGGATCAGATTGTGTTTGGGGTGCACGCCGATTCCTTGCGTGACTCCTCAGAATTAAGCACATGACCCTGCCAGTCAAATCTAGACGTGTATCGTGCATGAGCATGTGAGAAATTGGCACTCCCGTCTCAAATCGGCAAAGTACGGAAAACTTGGCTCCCACGAGTCAGAGTGTGTACAGGACATCGCCCAGATGCAGCGCCTCAGTATCGATGAAAGCGGCAATTTTGCGCACTTTTCACGGGGCCCCACGCATACGCAACACGAACGGGAGAACAAAGCGGCTGAAAACCAGACTGCGCAGGTGCAAACGTCAGCTGACCGCACTGCGCATGTGCGACGACGCACGGAGCGTAACGACGTCAACGTCATGATGTGCCCAAACTGCGGCACCGCCCACTTAAAGCGGCAATACCCTACAAAAGGCAGGTGATGTTTAAATTGCGGGAAGCCTGGACATTATGCAGCCCTGTGCAGGTCTGTACCACCAATCTGGCAGCAATCCCGCCTGTCAAGGCGCCGTCGTCCCCACCACCACCTCTCAGGTGGTCGACAAGGATCAGACGCAAGCCCCAAAAATTGGATTTATAGACATTTATCTTGTAAATTTTGTTCTGTATCTGCACGCTAGATACCTCTTATTTAATGTGAATAGTCATACATGTAAATACAGTCGCATATGCTCCAAGCAACCAACATTTTTTTTAAAAAGGGGGGATGTCATAATATGCACTCATGCACATAATGAGTTACAGACAGGCAGTGACAGACACCTAGTACAGCCAATCAACACACAGGACAGAACACAACCAATCACCAGGCAGAATGCTAGAGGGTGGTCTCCCACTATAAAACACACGAGGTATCAGCAGTCTGCCTCTTTCCACTGGTGATAACTGTAGTGACAGTCAGGGTGTATATATCAGTTAGTACCGTCTACACGTGGCTCAGAGCTAGTCTGGTCTAGTTAGTTATAGTAAGCATACTTAGATTAATAGAGTATCAAACCCACAGCGAACTGTGTGCACTGCTCAACAAGTTCAATAAAGCGTAGTTGGGTGACTGGGGAATCTCACCCATAATCTTGGTGTTGTGTTCTAATCCCGTCTTCTCTGTTCAAAATGGGTGGAGCATTGCTGCGGGAGCGCCGACGATTTTTTCATCATAAAACTAGACACTTCCTCTGGACATAGCCTCAAAATTGGAGACTCCAGCCCTTAGTCTTCCAAATGGAGAATGCAGCCCTCTATTTTGTGAGAACAGAGGAGAGGAGGGACACCCTCTTCTCCAGACTGGGCTGCAGACTCAAGGCCGCCCTCCTGAAAAGCCCCTGGGAGGTGGTGGCAGAGGCAGACAGAGCTGCCAGCCGCACCAGGAGGAAACAGCTGGTGATCCTGATGAGTGGGGAGCACTTGTGAGATCTCTGCCCTGAGAGGGGCAGAGAACTTGGGAGGGTTCCTAAGACCACGGTGCAGGTGCCCTTTGCTTGGGGTGAACTCTGCTAAACCCCTGCTTCCTCTGTAGTGGGGCAGCGATTCTGAGGTGTGGGTCACTGATTGAGCTTGACCAGATCCATTCCCATGCCACAGCTGGGATATGAAGGTTTCCAGGGGGCTTGCCTGGGTGGGCTTCCACATGGCAAGAGCCTCTCCAACCATTTACAGGACACAGTGAGCAGTCAGCAGTATAAATAGCTATCGGCTTGTACCTAGCACCAAAGGGGTGCATTCAAAACACGTACTGCAGCAATGGTGGTCTGAGGCCAGGTCCCCTGAAAACGAGGGACTTGGCACCATGTCGTTCCCTGCTACTGCCCCCGGCCTGGGCAACTACCTCCCAGCAAGCCCAATAATTTTTGGGGAATTGTAAGAGTTTGTTAGCCTTTTGTTTCCCTTCAACAGCCATGACATCCAGGCCCTGCTTGTAAACACTTGTACCAATTTGCACCCACGTGACTTCTGCCGAAGAGGGATGGAACATTGGGGAGGCGTGGAGCATGAAATATCCAATCCACTAATGAGCTTTAAATCCATGCAAATGATGGTTTTGCATGGATAGGCCAGTACGGAGCACAAACTTCGATATCGCCGCTGGGGAGCAGGGACCAGAACATGACGTAATCACGATTTTTCACTTGCACGTTATTTTCTGCCCGATCACAATTCCTTCCTGCCAGCGGCAGGAAGTGTCAATTACCATTGGTCTTTCTATGTCATTGTATTTCCTTCTAGCAGGCAGCATCTGTGAATTGGGGTTGCACCCTCTTTAAACCCTCAATATCCTTCCTCTTGCCTGGAGCTAATTGCTGCCCAAAATGCTTCAACTGAGGCCTTCCCTTGTAATAGGTTAAGTGTGGTGTCCTCGCAATTGGAAAACTAGCACTCCAGATGGGTTTCTCTGGCTTCCAATGACTTTGACTGTCTGATGGAATAATGCACACCAGACAGCCGATTAATGAAGATTCAATAAAAATGGACATGTGCGTATGCATGCATGTACACAAGGACATGTGAGCATACAAGCTCACATCTACATTCACATGTACACATGTGCACTTCACACACTTACAAATAAAAACATACACATAAAAAGCATGTAAAACGCAATCCACTGCATCCACCTATTCCAGATGTTTCTGCTGTTCCAACACTAACTGCTAATGTATAATAACTCCAGTCAATCTCGCTCGCTCCTCTTTTATAAGCAGACGCCTGAACTCTGGGGTTTCAACCTCTGAGTCTGACACTGTGACGTCAGTTTCATTGTCAAAGCCACCAATCACAAACCACTAAAACTGAAACCATGGCGACAGATTGTTCTTCCATCATGTGTCAAACTCTCAGCAAGAATGTTTCTCCTTCCTCGTGGGGGCAGAGGTATTGTGAAGAGCAGCACCCACACTGTCAGCTTGATAAAACAGAGCAGGGCCAGGGGCTGCATGCTGGGTGGAGGTCAACACCAAAACTATCCTCAAACCTCGGCAGCAGGTCTTCAATTTATTTCATCTGACCTTCAAGGGTATCCTCGCAAGGGAGTGCGCAGTACATAGCCAGCTGTTTCTTTTGTGGTCCAGGGCATTGGGTTTGGGTTTGAGTACTTGGGTTTGAGTAGGGTGATCATTGCTCGGCACAACATCGAAGGGCCTGTTCTGTGCTGTACTGTTCTATATATCTTCTATATGGGCATGCCATGCAGAGAAAGGCACTTGGGTGGGCACCCCCTTAGAGCTCCAGAAGCAGCTGGATGTGTGCTGTCCTGATGTCGGCTGATGCGAAGCTCCTTCTAACTTTGGACCAGGCAGATTCCATTCAATGGATTCCCTTGTTGCTCATCAAAGTGTTCATCTGCAGGAGGGCCCAAAGCACCACTGGTATTTAAGAGGCCGCAGCATACGTTTGCTGGTGAAGTGCTTTGACTTCGGCAGAGTTTATGGAATTGGTGTTTGAGAGCCGGTGCTAACAGTCGGGGAGCACAGAGGGATTCCTCACCCAGGCTGGGGTGCTGTGCTGACAGTGCCACTTTGCCTGTGTGATCATGATTTGGGGCAGGAGATGGAGGGAGGTGAGGTTCTGTGAAGAGGGAGAATGGGTCACTGCAGTAGGCCCGAACCATCACCTGGAAGGAAAAAAACAGTAAGAAGGTGTAAATAAGTGTACTGGCCTGAGAAAGGTTTTATCCGGAACAATTTCATTACTTTCTATGAGCCAGGAGTAATGCTGAGGCGTCACATTTCCCAACAAGGAGGTGGGGCGGAATTATGAGCAGGTAATGCAGGTCTGGGCCTCCACATGAAGAGGTGGCAAGAACTATGAGTCACCTCTTTCCAGGAATGCCCCATTGCATCTTGTGCCACTCAGAACTTAACAGGCTAATGGTGGGCCTTGCCCCGTGATCAAGAACACCGGAGGTGGAAGCCTCGCCCACCGAGCCAAACAAAGGCCAGCAGGTCATCGCTGGAAAGGCGGAAGTTGTTTCTCATACTACACCCACCCAAGGCCTAGATCATCGCTGGATCCTGGGAAGAGATGAGTGAAGACAGAAGGAGGACCATAGGGTGGGGGTCGTGGGGAATATAGGGGGAGGGGTGGTGGCAGCAAGGGCAGGAAAGTCGCTCTCAGCGGGCCCACCCATTCTCATTACGGGATCCCTCAATCAGTCACTGACTGCGTTTGAACGAGGATCCACCCAGGAGCGCAGAATGCAACACAACGGGGTTTGCTTGTCATGTTCCCCACATGACAAGCCCCCCTCCTGCCACTGAGATAATATCAGCAGCAACAGGATGAGGCCCTTAACTGTCCACTTCAGCTTTAATTGTCCACTTAAGGGCCTCATTTGGGGAAAAAAAGGAGCAATCAGGGTGGAGGCAGAAAAGGGACAGGACTCCACCTGCCATCCTCAAGCCCAATAAAATACCCATCCGCCACAGAGGGAGGGCACAACATTCCGCCTGTGGTCACTGAACCCCTACATCCTGACCTGGAGCCTCACCTCACAGCAAAGCGGCCCTGACAGTGGCCAAAGGTCAGTGCCATCCTCAATTTCTATGCTTCCGGCTCCCTCCAGAGGGGACTGGGAGGCATTGCCCACATCTCCCAGTATTCCATCTTTCAGCAAACAAAAGGTCACAGGAACCATCAGATGAGGAAATACACAGTAATCTCACTCAGGAGATCAAGCAGGATGCAAGAACATGTGGCTTTGCCAAGATAGCGAGATTCTCGATAGTGCAGGGTGCCATTGACTGCACATTCATGGTTATGTGGGTCTCCCATGACAACAGGGAGAGGTGCAGGAACCTAAAGGACCGTTCCCGATACAGCATGTCACTGAATGCATCATCCTGACATCAGAACCTACCCTGAGCCAGTCGACCGTGTCTACCTGCCCGCCACATTCAGCCCTCCCAGAAGAACCAGAGAAAGGCGGCTGGAGTACGAGAGCTCTCCCACTATAATGTGGAGATGCCGGCGTTGGACTGGGGTGAGCACAGTAAGAAGTCTGACAACACCAGGTTAAAGTCCAACAGGTTTGTTTCAAATCACTAGCTTTCGGAACACTGCTCCTTCCTCAGGTGAGGCAAGGGACCTTTGTGGTCTTTGCCCATCATAAAGCCTCAGGCTTCACATCTCAGAATCCAGATACTAGCTTGGAGAACAGGAGGATGAGGAGGAAAATGAAGTGGAGAAGGAGGAAGAGCAAAAGGAAGAACAGAAGGAAACAGGGAGGAGGCATTCTGTCAGCTCGTAACTGAATGAGCTGTCAGAGTGCACATTATCAGACTCAATTTTCAGTGATCCAACTTTCCCCTGACTAACATGGATTCACAATTCCCCAGTGCCACAATCATCTTAGACACCCAATCACAGCATCCCTCGGCCACCAACCAGCAATAAGAATCACCAACCAGAATTTTACAGAACGTCTTTATCCAACAGCACCTCAAATTATAAAAACAACGACAATGGACCTTACCTTAGTGCATTTCTTTAGTGCCTGTCTTGATAGTGCCTTTGCCAGGTGTGTTAAATGTAAGATATTGTCATATTTCATATTTTTTTGCAGTAATATAATTAAAACTTGGGTTAAGATGCATATCAACAGTTTGACTGCAAAAGTGGTGATTAAGGTGTCATAATAGTGAGCGAATCATTGATTTGTAGGTGAAGTGTTCTGCTAACAGATCTTGAGAACCATTTACTTTTATTCAGATAGATAGCTAATGAAATATTATTTATGTTTGAAGGACACCTGGTGTGTAGATGATTTATGAGGGGTTTTTTGTTTGGTCCTGGATAAACAAGTCAAGCGACACATTGTAAGAAGGGACAAAAGAATGCCTTATGCTTTGGGTACAGATGATACAGTTAATGGGAAGAACCAGGCCTATCTGAAAAGTCAGGTGATCCTTGAACTCTCATCTGAACAGAGGTGTTTCAGTTTGGTTCTGAAAGGTTCACTCTCCAAAGAGTCTGCACAGAGAAAAGCAAGTAGAAACCTGGTCGCTAACTTTATTCATGAGTAGAATTTGGAATATATTGGTTTGCTTAATTGGAATATAGTAGTAGGTTTAGAAAGAAAGTTTAAGTTTTTTCTCTTTTACTTAAGAATAGTTGTATCTGTTAACTGTAAAGCTATTTCTTTGTTGCTGGTGTGGTTAATTCTGTGTTTAAATTAAAGTTTGCTTTAACACAAAAGATACGCATTGACTCAGTTTTATCATTTCCTCACAGTTTTACACATTGAAAATGAATGGGTTCTCATCCAGGATCTAACATGGCCTAGTCTCCCTGTTCAGTGGCACTCGAAAGGCTGCAGCAGGACTGCAGAATGATGTTGATTCACAACGGGGGAGGCTATAGGTGGCCTTTCAGTACAACATGGAGCAGCCCTGGAGCCTGAGGGCCCTGCTTCGGACTGGACCACCTTGGCAATGCGCTGGAGGACAGATGGTTCGATTTCTGTGAGAGTCTGAAAGCCCCTTTGAGCAGTGAGACTCCAGTCATGAAGACTGCAGTCTGAGCCTGCATGGCAGTAAGCACGGGCCTCATGGCCTCCATCTGAGGTTTTCAATACAGTGCGGTGTTATGGGATGGCTTCAGCCAGAGCTGTAGTGGACTCTCAGACAGCAGCACCAGATGTTCCATCACAGCTGGATCGACGGATGCCGTCCTGGAGTTAGCTGCCATTCCCTTTGGTGGAAAGGATGGCTTCCACGTTCTGTGTGGCGTCCTGTAACTCTTGTGGAGCTGGAGCTCCCTCCACCCTGCACCCCCATCCCACATTCTTGAGCAGTGGCTGGTGGTTACGCCAATGCACTCAGCATCCTGGAATGCATCACCGTTAGTCTTATCCTGTAACCACGCCATCAAACGCCTGAGGAAGCCCTCGGAACTGAACTTGCACAACTTCACCCACCCATGAGCTGGTCACATGCTATCCATTCTCCTTGGCCTGCTTACAGCCCATTTGTACCCAGTCACTTACCATGTCCCGATTCCAGCTCCATAGCAGCCTCTAACATTTGTGCACTTTCAGCACGGTAGCATTGTGGATAGCACAATCATTTCACAGCTCTAAGGTCCCAGGTTCGATTCTGGCTTGGGTCACTAGCTGTGCGGAGTCTGCACATTCTCCCCATGTGTGCGTGGGTTTCCTCCAGGTGCTCCGGTTTCCTCCCACAGTGCAAAGATGTGCAGGTTAGGTGAATTGGCCATGCTAAATTGCCCTTAGTGTCCAAAATTGCCCTTAGTGTTGGGTAGGGTTACTGGGTTATGGGGATAGGGTGAAGGTGTTAACCTTGGGTAGGGTGCTCTTTCCAGGAGCCGGTGCAGACTCGATGGGCCAAATGGCCTCCTTCTGCACTGTAAATTCTATGGTGTCTGAGTTGATGGCTATGACCATCAGATCAAGTGATGTGGTGGAGTGTTGATCTCACCATTTTTCCTCCGATGGGCAGTTCTTGGGCAAGTGAAAGGTGATAATCAGAAGGGGAGGATTAGGCAAGGTGGGGAGGGTGGGTGGAGGGCAATAGGCTCATGGTCACTCCACCTGCAGCTTGTAATTCATGCTGCACCTCAGGATGAGGCTGTGGAGGGAGATGAGAAAGGGCAGAAGACAATAACTTACCATCATCCTGGATGGTCTCGGCGATACCAGGTGCCATGGATTCTGACACAACCAGAGCATGGATGTGGAGTGCCATCTCTTTCATTGGATTGAGCGGATAGAGATTGGGTTGTGCTCCGCCAGCTGTTACTGCTCCCTTTTATTTTGAGCCACCTTGTTGCCAAAGAGAGGGCAGAATGTCAGTGAGCGTGCAGCATTGTGTTTGAGTGATATGCCTTCCATAGCTGAATGGCTGGTGGTATGTAGGGGCATGAGGCCAGTAGTATTGGTGGGTTTGTAAGGGTAATGTGGGGTAACTGGAGTTTGGGCCTGAGTGCCTGTGTGTGGCTGGGTAGGTGAAGGTGGTGCAGTGTGTTGCGCTGTGTTAAATGTTGGTGGTGTGGTGAGCATCAGACCTGATGTGAAGATGCAAGTGTTCACCTTGAGGTGAGGTCACTAATTTTCTTTCAGCACCAAGGGCCAGACTCTGGGCAATGGTTCTCTGGCCACCTGCTCCCACTCTCTGGCAGGACGGCCTCCTGGTTCCAAAAGGAAACCACGCGGGCGGGATTCTCCATCCCGCCAGCCCCATACCGGCAACGGGATCCTCCATTCCGGCAATCGACCAATGGGGTTTCTCATTGTGGCAAACCCGTGCCATTGGGAAACCCGTTGGCGGGGTGCGCTTCCGGCGAAGCGGAGGATCCCGCCGGCAGAGAATCCCACAGCTCATATTTCTGGACAACACAGAAACTGGTGATGTGGCAAATAGTGAGGTGATTACAGGATGGGCGGATTAGATGGGCGGGTCAGATGGGCGGGTCAGGATGGGAGGGTCAGGATGGGCAGGTCAGATGGGCGGGTCAGGATGGGCGGGTTAGATGGGTGGGTCAGATGGGCGGGTCAGTATGGGTGGGTTAGATGGGCGGGTCAGATGGGCAGGTCAGATGGGCGGGTCAGATGGGCGGGTCAGATGGGTGGGTCAGGATGGGCAGGTCAGATGGGCGGGTCAGATGGGCTGGTCAGATGGATGGGTCAGGATGGGCGGGTCAGATGGGCTGGTCAGTATGGGTGGGTTAGATGAGCGGGTCAGATGGGCGGGTCAGGATGGGTGGGTTAGATGGGCTGGTCTGATGGGTGGGTCAGATGGGTGGGTCAGATGGGCGGGTCAGGATGGGTGGGTCAGATGGGCGGGTCAGATGGGCGGGTCAGATGGGCGGGTCAGATGGGCGGGTCAGGATGGGTGGGTTAGATGGGCGGGTCAGGATGGGTGGGTTAGATGGGCGGGTCAGATGGGCGGGTCAGATTGGCTGGTCAGATGGGTGGGTCAGATGGGAGGGTCAGGATGGGTGGGTTAGATGGGCGGGTCAGGATGGGAGGGTCAGGATGGGCGGGTCAGATGGGCGGGTCAGGATGGGCGGGTTAGATGGGTGGGTCAGATGGGCGGGTCAGTATGGGTGGGTTAGATGGGCGGGTCAGATGGGCAGGTCAGATGGGCGGGTCAGATGGGCGGGTCAGATGGGTGGGTCAGGATGGGCAGGTCAGATGATCGGGTCAGATGGGCTGGTCAGATGGATGGGTCAGGATGGGCGGGTCAGATGGGCGGGTCAGGATGGGCGGGTTAGATGGGTGGGTCAGATGGGTGGGTCAGATGGGTGGGTCAGATGGGCGGGTCAGGATGGGTGGGTCAGATGGGCGGGTCAGATGGGCGGGTCAGATGGGCGGGTCAGGATGGGTGGGTTAGATGGGCGAGTGAGATGGGCGGGTCAGGATGGGTGGGTTAGATGGGCGGGTCAGATGGGCAGGTCAGATTGGCTGGTCAGATGGGTGGGTCAGATGGGAGGGTCAGGATGGGTGGGTCAGGATGGGTGGGTCAGATGGGTGGGTCAGGATGGGCAGGTCAGATGATCGGGTCAGATGGGCTTGTCAGATGGATGGGTCAGGATGGACGGGTCAGATGGGCTGGTCAGTATGGGTGGGTTAGATGAGCGGGTCAGATGGGCGGGTCAGGATGGGTGGGTTAGATGGCTGGTCAGATGGGTGGGTCAGATGGGTGGGTCAGATGGGTGGGTCAGGATGGGTGGGTCAGATGGGCGGGTCAGATGGGCGGGTCTGATGGGCGGGTCAGATGGGCGGGTCAGGATGGGTGGGTTAGATGGGCGAGTGAGATGGGCGGGTCAGGATGGGTGGGTTAGATGGGCGGGTCAGGATGGGCGGGTCAGATGGGCGGGTCAGATTGGCTGGTCAGATGGGTGGGTCAGATGGGAGGGTCAGGATGGGTGGGTTAGATGGCCGGGTCAGGATGGGAGGGTCAGGATGGGCGGGTCAGATGGGCGGGTCAGGATGGGCGGGTTAGATGGGTGGGTCAGATGGGCGGGTCAGTATGGGTGGGTTAGATGGGCGGGTCAGATGGGCAGGTCAGATGGGCGGGTCAGATGGGCGGGTCAGATGGGTGGGTCAGGATGGGCAGGTCAGATGGGCGGGTCAGATGGGCTGGTCAGATGGATGGGTCAGGATGGGCGGGTCAGATGGGCTGGTCAGATGGGTGGGTCAGATGGGTGGGTCAGATGGGCGGGTCAGGATGGGTGGGTCAGATGGGCGGGTCAGATGGGCGGGTCAGATGGGCGGGTCAGGATGGGTGGGTTAGATGGGCGAGTGAGATGGGCGGGTCAGGATGGGTGGGTTAGATGGGCGGGTCAGATGGGCGGGTCAGTTTGGCTGGTCAGATGGGTGGGTCAGATGGGAGGGTCAGGATGGGTGGGTTAGATGGGCGGGTCAGATGGGCGGGTCAGGATGGGTGGGTTAGATGGGTGGGTCAGATGGGCGGGTCAGGATGGGTGGGTTAGATGGGCGGGTCAGATGGGCGGGTCAGATGGGTGGGTTAGATGGGCGGGTCAGATGGGTGGGTCAGATGGGCGGGTCAGATTGGCTGGTCAGATGGGTGGGTCAGATGGGAGGGTCAGGATGGGTGGGTTAGATGGGCGGGTCAGGATGGGTGGGTTAGATGGGCGGGTCAAATGGGCGGGTCAGGATGGGTGGGTTAGATGGGTGGGTCAGATGGGCGGGTCAGGATGAGTGGGTTAGATGGGCGGGTCAGATGGGCGGGTCAGATGGGTGGGTCAGATGGGCGGGTCAGATGGGTGGGTCTGATGGGTGGGTCAGATGGGAGGGTCAGGATGGGCGGGTCAGGATGGGTGGGTTAGATGGGCGGGTCAGATGGGCGGGTCAGGATGGGTGGGTTAGATGGGTGGGTTAGATGGGTGGGTCAGGATGGGTGGGTCAGATGGGCTGGTCAGATGGGTGGGTCAGATGGGCTGGTCAGATGGGTGGGTCAGATGGGCGGGTCAGATGGGTGGGTCAGATGGGCTGGTCAGATTGGCTGGTCAGATGGGCTGGTCAGATGGGTGGGTCAGATGGGTGGGTCAGGATGGGTGGGTTAGATGGGCGGGTCAGGATGGTTGGGTTAGATGGGTGGGTTAGATGGGCGGGTCAGGATGGGTGGGTTAGATGGGCGGGTCAGGATGGGCGGGTCAGGATGGGTGGGTTAGATGGGCGGGTCAGGATGGGCGGGTCAGGATGGGCGGGTCAGGATGGGTGGGTTAGATGGGCGGGTCAGGATGGGTGGGTCAGATGGGTGGGTCAGATGGGTGGGTCAGATGGGTGGGTTAGATGGGCAGAACAGTGGCAAATGGAATCTAACCCTGAAAAGTGTGAGGTAATGCATTTTGGGAGGACTAACAAAGCAAGGGAATATACAATGAATGGAAAGACACTCAGAAGTTCAGGGGATCAGAGGGATCTTGGAGTGTATGTCCATAAATCCCTAAGACTGCAGGATATTGATGCACCATCAATTACCACAAGACAAGAATGGTGGAACAATCGAGACTTTATTGAACGAGATGTTGTGCCTCCTGTAGCTGGAATCAGAAATGGCTGCAGCGCAGGCGAGCACACACATTTATACGCCACCTGCTGGGCGGAGCCAGCAGGCAGGGATTTACCAATGTACCTCTAATATACGGGCAGTACCGCAATACATATAATATACCACTAGTGGTGATTACCACAGGTATGTAATCCCATAAACCCACCTAACCCTTGCAAACTAAGGGGCAATTTAGCATAACCTGCACATAACGGAGGAAACCCACGCAGACACAGGAAAGAGCGTGCAAACTCTACACAGTCACCCGAGGCTGGAATTGAACCCGGGTGCCTGGGACTGTGAGGCAGCAGTGTTAACCACTGTGCCACCATGCCACCCAGATAGGCTAGGGCTGTTTTCCTTAGAGCAGCGAAGGCTGAGGGGGACTTGATTGAGGTGCACAAAATCATGAGGGGCATCGATAGGTTGGATAGGGAGGTACTTTTGCCCTCAGTGGAAGGGTCAATAAGCGGGAAGCATAGATTTACGGTAAGGAGCAGGGGATTTACAGGAGATGTGAAGAAAATCCTTTTCACCCAGCGGGTTGTGGGAAACTGGAACCCACTCCCTGAAAGGATGGTCGAGGTGGGAACCCTCACAATATTTAAAAAGTATTTAGACGAGTACCTGAAATGCCATAGCATACAAGGCTACGGGACAAGTGCTGGAAAATGAAATTAGAATAGATCGGTGCTTGATGGCTGGTGCAAACATGATGGGCTTATGGGCCTCTTTCATGTATAAAATTATGTAAAAACGTTCGGCATATGACCTCCTACATCAATGTTTCTAGCGTGGCATCTTCAGAACTTGGCACCTCCTTTCTACCCTGGCATTCCATTCAGCCCCTCCAGTCTGGCCTGTCTTGAAAATTACAACTGATATGTACCTCAACTCCATTTACCGGTCAAGCCCCCGAATCTCTTGATAAAAATCCGGATGATATTTCACCCGTAAGCGTCAGTGATGTTAGAGTCCAAGATCAGAAGTTCGTAAGGACAAATTTATATGAAGTTCCATTCTTATATTATTCTCTCTTAGCCTGTCAAAATAATTCTGTTTAAAACTGATTTGTCTTTGGTCACAGCCCATTTGCTGATGATTTTGTTTCAAACAAATGTCCTGCTTTTAACTTGCAGCCTTTCTTCTGAGAAAGGCTGGTTTTGAAGGGATTCCATCTGGGGATCACGTTATCTCTCTGAGCAGGAGATCCACAGGGCAATGCTGGCATCTAGTGGTGAGTAGGTAGCATTGCACTGTAATATTTCCTCATTTCAAGTTTCCAAAGTTATCTTCAGACAACAGGATTCACTAGGATGAGATTCAAGAAGAGCTTGGTGGTGGGCCCTTTGGCTGGAATGTTGCACACTTGTGGTTAGAAAATCTTCAGGAGGCCTGAGAAGGTGATTCAAACATAGGTTTATTTCATAGTCCCTACAGTGCAGAAGGAGGCCATTTGGCCCATCAGGTCCGCACCGACCCTATGAAAGAGCACCCGACCTAAGCCAAAAGAGAAAATGCTGGAAAATATCAGCAGGTCTGGCAGCATCTGTAGGGAGAGAAAAGAGCTAACATTTCGAGTCCAAGACTCTTTGTCAAAGTTAACAGACAGAGAAAGTGGGAAATATTTATACTGTGGAGTGAGAATGAAAGATGAGTCATAGCCACAGAAACCCAAGGAAACCGGGTGCTAATGGCCACAGAAACCAAGGGGAAAGAGCGCTAATGGCAGTCCCCAGAGAGAGTTTCTGTGGCTGCCAGACCTGCAGAGATTTTCCAGCATTTTCTCTTTCGTTTCAGATTTCAGCATCCACAGTAATTTGCTTTTACCCTACCTAAGCCAACGCCCTAACTCTATCCCTGTAGCCCAGGCAAACCACCTAATCATTTGGACACGAAGGGACAATTTATCATGACCAATCCACCTAACCAGCACATCTTTGGATGTGGGAGGAAATCAGAGCACCCAGAGGAAACCCACGCAAACTCAGGGTAAACGTACAAACTTCACACAGATAGTAACCCAAGGCTGGAATTGAACCCGGGTCCCTGGCGCTGTGAGGTAACAGTGCTAACCACTGTGTCACCGTGCCACCTGGCCAAAAGTAAAGGCCGCAATGGTTTCCAACCGGGACTACTGATCATGCCGGTCCCAATCCGGGCCGTCTTTTAAAGGTAGATTTCATGAACTCCAGCTGATAGGGCTCCATGGGCCTCCTGGGGTGATCAATTGGGTTGAACTCGGTGGGGCTTGTGAGAGTTATTGCATTCCTTCCCTATCTCGCGGCACCCCCCCCAACCCCCACCCCCCCCCCCCCCCCCCCCCCCCCCCCCCACCCCGCCCCCGAAGCCCATAGGCCCCTCTGTTGCTGGATGCCACTTTATCCAGGGTTGTGTTTCCAATGGCAGTGGGGCTGGCTCGGGCTGTATAACGTGTCAGGGAGCATCGTTTCCATGCTGACCATTTGAGGGGACCGATCGGAGGTCCATCCCTGACCATACTGTCATCCGAGAGGATGAAGGATTCCATCTCTATATCTGACGCAGAGTCTTCCAGCCAATGTAGACCTGTCCCCGGCCCTTGGAGAATTGTACTTCCTGACTCCTGGATGGTGGGCAAGGGGAACAAGGGGCTGATTCATCTTGCAGGGCTGCCTCTGGCTAGGGCTCCCTGCCTTTGAGATGGTACACATGTTTGCGAACAGTTCTTTCTCTGCTTATGACCGTGTAGGAAATTGGTCCTGTATTCTCCACGAAATTCCCTGGTATCCACTGGGTGACATCCCCACAATTCCGGATATACTCTGTGTCCCCTGGTTTGAACCATCAGTCCAGCTTCCAGTGGTCATGATACCTTTTCCGGAGTTTCTTCTCCGCCTTCCCACCAAGGTTGGGAAATGTCAAGCTGAGATGGGTTCGGAGCCGGCAGAACATCCGTAGTTCCACCGCCGCTACCCTGGTCATCATCTGCGGCGTGGTCTTATAATTGAGCAGAAAATGTGCCCGTTTTGTTTCAATTGACCCTGTGGTTTCTTCATGCCCCTCTTGAAGGTTTGCATTGCCCGCTCAGCCAGGCCGTTCCAAGAGAGGTGATATGGGACATAGAACATACAGTGCAGGAGGCCATTCGGCCCATCGAATCTGCACCACCCCACTTAAGCCCTCAATTCCACCCTATTCACCCTAACCCAATAACCCCATCTAACCTTTTTGTTTGGACACTAAGGGCAATTTAGCATGGCCAACCCACCTAACCTGCACATCTTTGGACTGTGGGAGGAAACCGGAGCACCCGGAGGAAACCCAGGCAGACACGGGGAGAACGTGCAGACTCCGCACAGACAGTGACCCAGCAGGGAATCGAACCTGGGACGCTGGCGCTGTGAAGCCACGGTGCTAACCACTATGCTACCGTACTGCCCTAATGATCTGAATTCGTCTGCATGAACCCCAGAAATTCCTCACAAATGAAGAGGGTGCCGTTATCGGTGGCAAGCACCTCTGGGATACCGTGTATGTTGAACTGTTGGTGTAGCTTCTCTATTGTGGTTGGCGAAGTGGTGGACAATCTCTGGTAGTAGACATCCATCCACTTTGCGAGGGCATCCATCAACAGCAGAGACATTGACCTCAGGAAGGGCCCAGTGAAGTCGGCGTGTAAACACACTCATGGCCACCCTGGGGATGCAGGGAGTTTGTGATGCTCTTGGCACACCACACATTGCTGCACCAACTTCTCAATATCCCCATTGAGGCCCAGCCACCACACACATTGCTGCACCAACTTCTCAATATCCCCACTCAGCCCCAGCCACCACACACATTGCTGCACCAACTTCTCAATATCTCCATTCAGCCCCAGCCACCACACACAGCTCCACCAACTTCTCAATATCCCCATTCAGCCCCAGCCACCACACACATTGCTGCACCAACTTCTCAATATCCCCATTCAGCCCCAGCCACCACACACATTGCTGCACCAACTTCTCAATATCCCCATTCAGCCCCAGCCACCACACACATTGCTGCACCAACTTCTCAATATCCCCATTCAGCCCCAGCCACCACACACATTGCTGCACCAACTTCTCAATATCCCCATTCAGCCCCAGCCACCACACACATTGCTGCACCAACTTCTCAATATCCCCATTGAGCCCCAGCCACCACACACATTGCTGCACCAACTTCTCAATATCCCCATTGAGCCCCAGCCACCACACACATTGCTGCACCAACTTCTCAATATCCCCATTGAGCCCCAGCCACCACACACATTGCTGCACCAACTTCTCAATATCCCCATTCAGCCCCAGCCACCACACACATTGCTGCACCAACTTCTCAATATCTCCATTCAGCCCCAGCCACCACACACATTGCTGCACCAACTTCTCAATATCCCCATTCAACCCCAGCCACCACACGTAGCTCCTGCCGAACATCTTCATTATGGACACCCCCAGATTTCTGTTGTGCAAGTCCTGTAAGATGGCATTCCTGCCTTGCCTTGGAACTAATACATGAGGTCCCCACAGGAGAATGCTGTCTTCAGCACTAAGCTGCTGTTGGTTGGTTGCAAATACTCACAGTTCTTCCGGACGCTTCCCCTGAGGCTTCCCACGTAAGATGGCGTGAAGTTATTTCACCAAAATAGGGTCCTTATGAGTCCACACATGGATTCATAAGGCCGTGAACAGGCAACGTGTCGATAAAATTGAGTGCCAACACGACTTTATCTGATACTGGCGGGGACGGGGACATACAGGCAGTGAGAGCAGGCTAAGGGCATCCACGTGCACAATCTGGGTGCCCGGGTGATACTCGAAAGTATATTCATACCCGCAACATCTCCGGAGGGATGGTCCTTAGTCACAATGCTCAGGCAGTTTGTGAAAGGCGTCAGGAATTCTGCGATTGATTCCCCCACAATTCGCCTGGCCGTGTTGAACTGGTTTCTCTGCACGATTACTGATGGTTTAGAGTCGTAATCCTTTGTGACAAGTTCTACAAGCTCATTAAAGGTCTTCAAATATGGCTCTGCCGGGTAGGTTGGGCTCGACAGGCGGTCAGGGGTATCCCCGTTTTCTAGGTGTCTCCCACTATACCATACGCCTGAAAGAAATACCACACCCATTCAGTATATTGGCCAATCTTCCACACCTGTGTCAAAGGCTTCAAGCCTTCCAAAAGGTGGCATTTTAAAATTCTTTCCGACCTTTCATGCTCAGGAATTCAAGTGTGGTCCGGTCATCCAGAATCGCTGCCATAGTTTTTCCTCGTCACCCGTTTAAAATCTTCAGGAGACCCGAGAAGGTGAATCAAAATGGCGGTTACAGCCAAAAGAAAAGGCCACCAACATAGCATACAGCACATAGGTCCTAACCGGGAACGCCGATCATGCCGGTCCCAATCTGGGCCGGCTTTTAAAAGTTGATTTCATAAACCCCAGCTGATAGTCCACAGCCCATCAGCAGGGGAGCTCATATTTCATGAGCCCCACAGGGAGATCGATCGGGTCATCTCCGTGGGTCGCACAAGGGTTATTACAGCGATGGGATCATATCTGGGTCAACAATATGCTTAGGAAGAAGGGACAACCAGTGGAAACTGGGAAATTATTGGTACTGGTCTGAACTGGAATTGCATTTTAAGGTAGACATGACTGGTTCAGAAGGATACCAATCTTTTTGTAGTTTTAACTGTTATTTTCCCTCTGCAGGCACCTCTGTATTCATGGTCTATTTAAGTACAGTCAGCAGAACAGAGAGGTGAAAGAGAGATCCAATGGGAGGGTCTGCAGGAATGTCCAACCATCAGCAACATGGGAGAAGCGAGTGATGCTGCAGAAAAGGCCCAGGGCTGCCTCAAAATGGCACCATCCATGAAAGCTTCCAAACTAAGCTTATCAATAAACATGAGCCAGAGCCCCGGAGGGCCTCGGTGTGGAAGGATAGCCTCTACCCAGAAGAATACCTGTGGCTGTGATTGAATATCTTTCAGCTATGAGGTTCCTTGATACCTGTGCTCCATTCAGCCTCTAGCGGTCCTCCAACCTCCCAGCGACAGGTCACCTCCGAATCATTGCTAGGGGACCGATTAATCCTATTAATTAAAGTCAGAAAATGGCTGTTGAGTGAAGCCTTAATTACATTGCTTGTCTGCCCGCTTCCGTTGAGTAGGTTGCTAATAGTGATAGCCTACCCCTGGAAACATGCCCAGAGGTGGGACCACATGAGGGTGCCGTCCAAATCGAGGATTCCCCGCACCGCCCTCCCCCCTCCCAAAATCTGGCCGCCCCCCCCCCCCCCAACCCCCCCCCCCCCCCCCCCCCCCCACCACCACCGTCCCCCCTCCCTACCTCCAAAGTGCCAGGAAGATTTCGGCATTTGAGAGCTGCACCATTGGATTCCTGTTCACCCTTGTTGCTTCCAAAGTTTTGCCTTCCAAAACGTTGCGATGCATTATTTCCAGCTGAGTACATCAAAACCACGTAGGCATGGAGGAGGGTGTTTGGAATGCAATTAACTCTCTTTGAAGTGGTTGGTGTTTGTGGACGTTGCTGTTACAGAGTCACCCGATCATGAAGGAAGATGAATGAAACAAGGCTCACAGCTATGTGCACGTGGAAGCTGTCAATCACATCCCACTGAGGGAAACGAATGAATGGCTTGCAGCTCAAGGATCTGTGGGGTTTAAACACCAATCACTGCTTTCTCTTTCCAGGAATTGATATGTGGTGCTCCCTGTGTCTGAGCCAGCAGGTGTGTGCCCAGGTGAGTGCCTCTGCCTGGACTGCTCTCTAGCTTCCAGACAGGGGTCTCTTTTCTGGGGCTTTCCTGACAGGTTTCCCTTTTGTGCAGGGCTTCCTGACGCATCTCTTTTCTGTGGGGGGTGGGGGGGGGGGAGACTGTGGGGGGGGGGGGGGGCTCCCTATTTAGGGGTCTCTGCGGCGGGGGTGGAGGTAGTGGGTAGTTCGGGTCACCCCGTACTTGGGGGAAGGGGGTGGACCCAGAAAATCCAGGGGTGGGGAACTGATTTGAAATGTGGAGGGGGGAGGGGTTTGCCATGGGGGTTGATCTGTGAGGCGGGGGGGGGGGGGGTGCTAGTCAGCATAAATTTGCATGGCGAGGGATAGTGAATTGCTTCCTGAAATCAGGTGCAAATCACTTCCGGCTGGAGAACACGGTCTCCAAAACAGAGAAACCCATCCATTAACTGTGTTCTCTCCCCACCGATGCTGCCAGACCTGCTGTGTTTATCCAGCATTTTCTATATTATTTAGTATAGTAAATAAAGAGTTTGTTTCATTGTTAAAAACCCATTCAGGTTAAAATATAAGACTTATGAAAAAGTTAAAAACACATACATGCGTGCAGGCACACCCAAATATACGCAAACACACACACACAGCTTCACAGAATTGTTACAGCTCGGGTGGCTATTCAGCCCATCGTGTCCAAAGCCCCAATTGAATCTTCCTCCACTGCAGGGCAGCAGGGTAGCATGGTGGTTAGCATAAATGCTTCACAGCTCCAGGGTCCCAGGTTCGATTCCCGGCTGGGTCACTGTCTGTGTGGAGTCTGCATGTCCTCCCCCTGTGTGCGTGGGTTTCCTCCGGGTGCTCCGGTTTCCTCCCACAGTCCAAAGATGTGCGGGTTAGGTGGATTGGCCATGCTAAATTGCCCGTAGTGTCCTAAAAAAAGTAAGGTTAAGGGGGGGGTTGTTGGGTTACGGGTATAGGGTGGATACGTGGGTTTGAGTAGGGTGATCATGGCTCGGCACAACATTGAGGGCCGAAGGGCCTGTTCTGTGCTGTACTGTTCTATGTTCTATGCAGTCCCAGGCTGCACATTCCAGATCCCAACCACTCGTGTTGAAAAGTTTTTTCTCATATCATTGCTTTTGCAACTCACTTTAAATCTGTGCCCTTTCATTCTTGATCCTTTTATAAATGGGAACTATCGTTTCTGTCAGCCCCCTCGCAATTTTGAACATTTCTATCAAATTTCCTCTTGGCCTTCTTGTCTCCAAGGAGAACGGTCCCAATCTATCCTCATTGTACATCAGCATGCACAATAGATCAAGAAAAGGTTGGGAGGAGGCGGAATTGATAAGAGTTGAAGTCATTGGGAAAATAATGAAATATATGTTCTGACGATCCTTTGGTGGTCTTGAACTTCCACTGAGGTTGCAGCTGATGTAAACTATAGTTTCTGGAGACCGTCTCTTTTAACCTTTAATCCGTCTTTTTCTGAAGCGGACACCATGCCTCTTCAATTTCATTTCAATTAAAATGCTCCATTTGAGAGACTAAGTGCTGATCCCGGGACTGAATGGAAAGTGTTCCATGTCTTGTTATGCTCTTAGACATAGACATAGAACAGACATAGAACAGTACAGCACAGAACAGGCCCTTCGGCCCTCGATGTTGTGCCGAGCAATGATCACCCTACTCAAACCCACGTATCCACCCTATACCCGTAACTCAACAACCCCCCCCTTAACCTTACTTTTTAGGACACTAAGGGTAATTTAGCATGGCTAATCCACCTAACCCGCACATCTTTGGACTGTGGGAGGAAACCAGAGCACCCGGAGGAAACCCACGCACACACGGGGAGGACGTGCAGACTCCGCACAGACAGTGACCCAGCCGGGAACTGAACCTGGGACCCTGGAGCTGTGAAGCATTTATGCTAACCACCATGCTACCGTGCTGCCCTTGGCTTAGCATAAATGGCTTCCTTGATATGCACTCTAACAAAGGAAGGTTCAGACGTGGAGATAGCTTCAACACGTTTATTGAACTATTTACAATTCTCCTACTCGGGTTCGCCACTACTGTTAATCCTTCTATAGCTACTCAGACTGACAAACCAGTCTGCTACAATCCAGGTGGTGGGTATGATGTGTTTCAAATCAACCCTGTGTACACACTGAGCGTCTCCACTGGAAAGAGGAAGATCATGTGTGCTGTGTCCTTTATATATGGGTTGGTGTAATTCCCCCCTGTGGTAGTGTCACCTCTGTGTGTATTGTGAATGCCCATTGGTCGTGTCCTATCTTACTGACCTATTGGTTGAGTGTCTGTTTGTCATGTCACTGGTGCTCCCTCTAGTGTCTAGCTAGGTTACGTATACTTACATTAACCCCTTGTGTATCTACAGTGATGCATAGCACCACATCCTCCCTTTTCTCGTGTCACATATTTTCTGTACACTTAAAGAAAATTGAACAAAAAACAGGTAGATTAGCGATGCTGTGTACAAGTCATGATAACAGTGATCACGAAACAATAAGTCCAAATCATATGTGTGAGTCCAAAACCCATCAATTATCATGGTCGAATGTCTTTCTTGTTGGGTTGGTGAGTTGGTGATTTTGATGGTGGCATGTCCTTGTGAATGCCATCAGTGTCCCTGTGCGTAAGGAACCAAGAAGTGGTCAAAACACTTTGTTGTCTGATTTGGAGTATTTTTTTCTTCCGATGCTTGTGATATCTATGTTGGATGGCATCTGTCCTGAAAGCCATGTTGCTTATTGGTAGTGCAGCACACGTGAAATGGGAAGATGCATCATCCTGCCATGGTATGTCATTGTACTGAGCTGAGCAGTAACAGTGTCCCTCATGGGCAGAGTTGGACCATGTCATACCATTCCATTGGTGTAGTCTTTGTCGTGCTTGCTGTCAACGATTTTGCCTTTGGTATGCATCATGTCGTTGTCTTTGATATGGTTTTCATAGGTTGTGATGTTGCGTTCGCTGCGCTCAAGGACCACACTCTGTGGATAATACGAGTCCTTCACACAGTTACCCGTGTCAGCGTGCTTTGTGGCATCTGCTGTTTCCTTGAGCGTGCCGTCACTGAGTTTGCGGCGCTCCCCATCTCGAGTCATGTCCGGCTTACTTGATTCAGCTTTGGCTTGTGGTTTCTCCCCATCTGGAGTCTGGTCTGTTTCACCTGAGTCAGTTTTGGTTTGTCGGTGCTCCCCGTCTGGAGTCGTTGCAGATTCACAGGAGTCGGCTGAGATTTCTTGATGCTCCATGTCAGGAGTCAAAACGTTCAGGAATGCATTTGCTTGCGGAGAGGCTCGAGCGAATGAGGTTTGAAGTAACGTGGTGTCACCGGAGTCACCGGTGGTCTCACTGTGATCGTCAAGTGCCTCTGTACATTCTGGCTGAGGTCTGTCACATTGCACATTTTGTATGGGAAGTGGGATGCCGTCGTCACTTGTCGCACATACAGTGGGTAGAGCCTCAGTAGCTTCTTGTTGTTCACTTGGGCTGAGTAGACTGTCGAACTCTTCTTCTGGTGGCTCAAACAATGTGGGTGGACTGTCATAGTCTTCTTGCTGTGCACTTGAGCATGGCAGACTGTCATAGTCTTGCTGTTGTTCACTTGAGCATGGCAGACTTGCATTGTCTGCTGCTGGTTGCTCAGAGGAGGTTGCTAGACCCTCATGGTCATGTTCAGGCAAGGACTGCGCTTTGGAGTTTTGCATTGCTTCTATTGTGGAGGCTGTCCATGAGCTCACTGCGGAGGCTTATGTCACTGGAGTCACTTCTTGTGTGGAGATGTGCAGTTGTTGAGTCTTTCATCGCTTCCTGTGTAGAGGCTGGGACACCCTGTGGTGCGTGGACCACTCTCGGTGTGGCAGCAGGCCGCCCTCTGTAGGCTTGTCCCGCTCTCTGTCTCTCTTAGTGTCAGGCCGCAGCATAATCCTGGAGTCATGAGTCGGGATGTCATATGTGCTGGGCTGAAGATCCTTAAATTCGAAGAACTCGTCATCGGAGTCTTGAATGTACAACATGTCTTGTTGTGGTTCAGATTTGGTACTGGGGTAGCCTCCCAAGGTGAAAGGTTCGTCTAAGTCGTAGTCTTCTAGGACCATATCATCACTGTTTGTGTCAGAGCTGGCATTGGGCTCGCAATGTCCAGAGAAGAAATAAAGGTCAGTGTCGTAGTATTCAAAGACTGAATCATCTCTTTGGGTGGTGCTAACTGCTTGTTGCAGGGTTCTGCGGAGGTTACATTCAGCTACTGGTTGAATTTCAGGCATTGTGCTGTCATTCCAGGTGAAAGAAGCTTATTTTACGGCTTTAAGAATTTTTCTTTGTGTTTTGGGACATTTCCCCTTTAAGTGGGCGTGGTCTGACAGGGCCTCTGACGTCATGAAGAGTGTGATGTTAGACGTGGGAAGTGTTTGCACATGCGCATAGCACTGTTCCTGTATTGGGAGCCGTTTTCGCAATTACGCATGCGCAGCTTCTCGCGCATGCGCAAACGGACCTTCCTGTTCTGTGCGCTTCTCGCGCAACTGTGCATGTGCAGTACCTTTACAAAGATGGCCACCGATCAAAATTGTTCTCTGCTCCAGGATCTCGGCCTCGTGGTAAGTACTGGTGCCTCTCTAACTGTTTTCTGTTGGTTTGCTTGTGTTTTCCTCGCAGTATTTACCGAATTTGTCCAGGACTGTCTGGAAGTCGCTCCTGTTTTGCCCTTTGGAGAACTTGAACGTTTTAAAGAATTCTTCTGCTCTGGCACCGGCGATGGTGAGCAGAAGCTCTGTCTTTTCAGTATCGGCCACGTCTTGTAGGTTGGCTGCTACCAGGAAGATCTCAAACCTTTGCCGGAATGCCCGCCAGTTTTCACCAGCCGCTACAGAACCGGGATCTCAAACATCTTCCCTGGGTGTTGTTGCTGGTTGTCACTGTTTGCTGAGTTGTAGTTATATGGATCGAAACAGTAACTCACTGGTACCATGTCCTGTTATGCTCTTGGCATAGCATAAGCGGCTTCCTTGACGTGCACTCTGACAAAGGAAGGTTCAGACGTGGTGATAATTTCAACACATTTATTGAACTATTTACAATTCTCCTACTCGGGTTCGCCGCTACTGTTAATCCTTTTATTGCTACTCAGACTGACAAACCAGTCTGCTACAATCCAGATGGTGGGTATGATGTGTTTCAAATCAAACCTGTGTACACACTGAGTGTCTCCACTGGAAAGAGGAAGATCCTTTATATATGGGTTACTGTAATGCCCCCCTGTGGTAGTGTCACCTCTGTGTGTATCATGAATGCCCATTTGTGGTGTTTTATCTTACTGACCTATTGGTTGAGTGTCTGTGTGTCATGTCTCTGGTGCTCCCTCTAGTGTCTAGCTAGTCTACATGTACTTACATTAACCCCTTGTGTATCTACAGTGATGCATATCACCACATTCCATGGCCCAGACCTGGAGCAATTCAGGACATGGGGCAGCACCTGTATCCTGTGGAACTCGTGCAATTCCAACTCACCTCAGCGCCGGATTCACTGAGGTTGGGGTTGGCACTGAAGAGCCTGACAAGCTGGATCTGTGTATCAGCACTCCACTCCCCTCACACTCTCATTCCAACCAGGACGATGGCACCATGAAGAGTGGTCCCAAGTTTGCTGACGCAGAGCTAAAGTGCTGATGGATGGCGTAGTGGAGAGGCGGGACACCCTGTGTCCCAGAGTGGGAAGGAGGCTGCCACCCACCAACGTCAACCAGGCCTGGACTCAAGTGGCAGAGACAGTGAGCGCTGTGGGGCCCACTGCGAGGACTGCCCAGCAGTGCCGAAAGAAGCTGCACGACCTCTTCAGGGTGGCCTGGGTGAGTCACCACCTCCATGCCACTGGCACCACCCCCATCCCACAGGTCTCCACCCCATATACCCCATGCCCCCGCCCATTCGGCCCCCGCCAGGACGGCCATTAGGCTGCGCTGGGTGAGGATGGGCAACTCCCCAGGCTAGTCCGGGTGAGTCACCACCACCACTCCCCTGGCACACCGCTGTCCCACATTCCCATAATCCATTCACCACCACACCCCCACCAGAGGTCGATCGAACCTCAGCCGCCGACAGCTCCCCGCACCCTACCCTGCACCACATGCCAACACCCATACCACCCACCATGGCCGGGTGCCCCACACACATGCCACCAGCTGCGAACTCCATGCGGTGCCCGCATCCACGTATTTCACACCATACATTATCAGTCCCCCAGGGAGAAGGTGGCCCACAGCCACAGGGGGTGTCAGAAGACCAGAGGTGGCCCGCCAGTCCTGCCTCACCATCATGGAGCACAGGGCGTTGGACCTGGACAGCAGGGTAGGAAAGTGGGCAGTCGCAGAGGCAGAGGTCGGCATGAAGAACCAAGTGAGCCCCCAATGGGTTGTGATGTCCCCATGGCACTTAAAACACCCCTCTCCCCACACCACGCCTACCTGCATCTTGTCTTGTGTCTTGAAGGGTCACCTTCCGATGATGGGGGACCAGGTGGTGCTCCTCGCCCCTCCCTCTGCAACCCCGCAACACCCTGGAGCACATCACCAGGGTGACACCAGCTTCTTGTCATTATTGCCACTGTCACCCATCTCAGGATCACTCACCTCGCTTGGGCACTTTAGTGAAGAGGCTCCTGGGGCACAATCTGGAGTGCACCACATGCATCCAACTGTACAGCAGATGGAGGTAAGAACCACAGGGGGGGGGGGGGGGGGGGGGGGGGGTCGGAGATCGGTCAGAGACTAGCGCTGTCCAGACAAGTCTAGCAGTTCTGCAAAGGGCGGTTGTATCAATGTTGGACATGCAGGCGCAGAGCCAGGGACCACATGAGAGGGTGTGAGCAACCATCCAGTGCCTGCAGGAGCAATTGGAGGAGTTAAATCGCCCGCAGGAGCAGGAGACGGTGCCGACAAGGTGTGCCACCAAGACCAACGTCGCATGGGTGGTGTCTGTGATGGAGGTCTTGAGTGCGATGGTATCGCCCATGAGTCAAGATGTCCAAGGCCTCGGGCACACTGTGCGGGCGGTGGCTAATGCACAGGACAGGGCGGCTATGTCACAGGCAGCCATGTAGCACGGCAACATGGACACTGCTGCTCTCCAGCACTTGGCCCAGTCACAACAGGTCTTGGCTGTGGGCAACAAAGGCATTGGCCTGGCACTGGCTGACCTGAACCTGTCACAGAGGGATCTGCCTCAGTGACTGGGTGAGGTGGCATTGTTTTTTTTAATAATATTTTATTGAGGTATTTGAAAATTTTTAGAACAGTGACATAAACAATGACATCAACATGGTAAAATAAACATTTCCCCCCCAGCGGAATCTTCACGCACCTCAACCATACAACAACAATCCGCACCCCCCCCCCCCCCCCCCCCCCCCCCGTGGAATACTGCATCTGCTGACATTTTTAATTTTCCCTGAGAAAGTTGACGAACGGCTGCCACCTCCGGGTGAACCCTAACATTGACCCTCTTCAGGCAAACTTTATTTTCTCAAAACTGAGAAACCCAGCCATGTCACTAACCCAGGTCTCTACACTCGGGGGCTTCGAGTCCCTCCACATTAATCAGATCCGTCTCCAGGCTACCAGGAAGGCAAAGGCCAAGACGTTGGCCTCTTTCGCCCCCTGAACTCCCGGATCATCAAATACTCCAAAGATCGCTACCTCCGGACTCGGCACCACCCGTGTTTTTAGCATCGTGGACATTGCCTTTACAAAACCCTGCCAAAACCATCTAAGCTTCGGTCATGCCCAAAACATGTGGACATGATTTGCTGGGCTTCCCGCGCACCTCGCACACCTATCCTCTACCCCGAAAAACCTGCTCATCCTCGCCACTGTCATGTGTGCCTGGTGGACTACCTTGAATTGTATCAGGCTGAGCCTGGCGCATGATGAGGGGGTATTAACCCTGATTAGAGCATCCGCCCACAGACCCACCTCTATCTCTCCTCCTAGCTCGTCCTCCCACTTGCCCTTAAGCTCCTCCACCGGGGTTTCCTCTGCCTCCAAAAGCTCCTGGTAAATATCCGATACATTCCCCTCTCCCACCCAGGTCCCGTATCCCCCGTGGCGGCAGCAGCGGAAAGGCCAGCACCTGTTTTCTCAGGAAGTCTCGTACCTGCAAATGCCTAAAACCATTCCCTGCTGGCAATTTAAATGTATCCTCCAGCGCCTTCAAGCTGGGAAAGCTCCCGTCAATAAATACATCCCCCATCCTTCTAATTCCTGCCCTCTGCCAACTCCAGAACCCACCATCTAGCCTACCCGGTACAAACCTGTGGTTATTATAAATCAGGGTCCAAATCGATGCTCCCTCCGCTCTCTTATATCTCCTCCATTGCCCCCAGATTCTCAGAGCCGCCACCACCACCAGACTTGTGGAGTATCGGGCCGGCAAGAACGGAAGAGGTGTCGTTATCAGTGCTCCCAAACTGGTGCCTTTACATGACGTTGCCTCCATCCGCTGCCATGCCAACCCCTCCCCCACTACCCACTTCCTAATCATGGCTATATTAGTCGCCCAGTACTAGTTATAGAAGTTTGGCAGCGCCAACCCACCCTTCCCCCAACTGGACTCCAGCAACACTTCCTTCACTTGCGGGGTTTTACCCGCCCATACAAAGCCCGAAATAATCTTATTCACCCGCTTGAAAAAGGCCTTGGGGATGAAGATGGGGAGGCACTAAAAGACAAACAGAAATCTGGGGAGGACCGTCATTTTCACGGTCTGTACCCTCCCCGCCAGTGATAGCGGGAGCATGTCCCATCTCTTAAAGTCCCCTTCCATTTGTTCTACCAGCCGGGATAGGTTTAACTTGTGCAGTACCTCCCATTCCCAGGCCACCTGGATTCCCAGATACTGAAAGCTCATCCCGACCATTCTAAGCGGCAGCTCTCCCAGTCTCTTCTCCTGCCCTCTTGCCTGGATCGCAAACATCTCGCTTTTCCCCATGTTCAAAATCTACCCTGAAAAATTTCCAAATTCCCCCAAGATTTGCATTACTTCCTCCATCCCCTCCAGCGGGTCCAAAATGTACAAGAGCAGGACATCTGCGTAGAGTGAGACCCGGTGCTCCACCCCCACCGCCCCCCCCCCCCCCCCCCCCCCCCCCCCCCCGCCCCGAACCAGCCCTTTCCAGTTCCTAAAGGCTCTTAACGCCAATGGCTCTAATGGCCAGAGCAAACTGTAACGGAGAGAGGGGACACCCTTGCCTCATCCCTCGGTGTAGTTTAAAATACCCCGACCTCAGCCGGTTCGTATGCACACTCGCTACTGGTGCCTGATAGAGCAATCGCACCCAGTCAATACAGCCCTCACCAAACCCAAACCTTCCCAGCGCCTCCCACAGGTAATTCCACTCCACCCAATCAAAAGCCTTCTCTGCATCCATCGCTACCACCACCTCCGCCTCCTCTCCTTCTGAGGGCATCATAATAACATTGAGAAGCCTTCGCACATTGGCCATGAGTTGCCTGCCCTTAACAAATCCCGTCGTGTCTTCCCCTACCACCCCCAGGACACAGTCCTCTATCCTTGTGTCCAGTATCTTAGCCAGCAGTTTGGCATCCACATTCAGTAGAGAAATCGGCCTGTATGACCCGCATTGCTTCTTCCTTCTCCCGTGTCAGGATCAATTAAATGGAGGCCTGCGACATTGTTGGGGGGAGGACTCCCTTCTCTCTTGCTTCGTTAAATGTCCTCACCAGCAGTGGGCTTAATATCTCTGAAAACATCTAATAGAATTCCACCGGATAGCCGCCAGGACCCGGGGCCTTGCCCGACTGCATGCCCTCCAGCCCCTTGATTATTTCCTCAATTTCAATTGGGGCTCCCAGCCCTTCCACCAGGTCCTCCTCCACCCTCAGGAACCTCAACTGATCCAAATACTGCCTCATCCACTCCACCCCAGCCAGGGGTTCCAACTCATATAATTTACTATTGAAGTCCTTAAACACCTTGTTTACCCATGCTGGGTCCAGGACAGTATTACCGTCTCTACTCTTTACTTTACCTATCTCCCTGGCCGCCTCTCTTTTCCTGAGCTGGTGCACCAACATTCTACTTGCCTTTTCCCCGTACTCATAGATCGCCCCCCCCCCCCCCTTGCCTTCCTCAACTGTTCCACCACTTTCCTTGTGGTCAACAGCCCAAACTCCGCCTGTAACCTCCGCCGCTCCCTCAGTAGCCCCACGTCCGGGTCCTCCGAGTATTTCCTGTCCACCTGGAGTATCTTCTCAACTTACCTGTCCCTCTCGGCCCGTTCCACCTTTTCTCTGTGGGCCCGTATCGAGATTAATTCCCACTGCCTTCAAAGCTTCACAGACCGTTGCTGCAGAGACCTCCCCCGTATCATTTGTTTCCAGGTCGTTCTAGATGATCTTGTTAACCCGCCCACAGATCGCTTCATCCGCCAGCAACCCCATATCCAGTCACCGCAGCGGGCCTTGCCCTCTCTCCACACTAACTCGTAGATCCACTCAGTGTGGGGCATGAGTACTCTGAGTACTGCGATTGGCGAGTACACAGTAGCGAGGTGGCATTGTTGCTGAGTGACGTGGCCCAGTCCCAGAGGGACATGGCACAGTCCCTGTGCTCCATGGCTGCGAGCATGGAGACCCTGGTCGAGACAAGAGCAGTCCTCCAGGAATGGAATAGCAGTGCCAGGCAATGGCGGAGCCCCTGTGTTGGGGTTCTTATTTTACCTTCTAATACTAGTCGATAGTCCGGTTGATTGGAAGTGTCAAAAATACGACTTTGTTGCAAAATTATTCACTTGAATACACTTGAATAAGAACTGAATCAAAACTTTGAAACAAAATATCAAACAATACATGAAAAGGTCGTACACATGAAACGAATGAATGAAAATCGCTTATTGTCACGCGTAGGCTTCAATGAAGTTACTGTGAAAAGCCCCTAGTCGCCATATTCCGGCGCCTGTCCGGGGAGGCTGGTACGGGAATCGAACCGTGCTGCTGGCCTGCTTGGTCTGCTTTAAAAGCCAGCGATTTAGCCTTGTGAGCTAAACCAGCCCCTTGTGAGCTAAACCATGGCAAAAAGCACAAAACTTAAAGGAATCACTTGAACACAAACAAACAGATAGATGATTTACAAATTCAGGAATTGAGTAACAAAGACCTCAACCACGAGGTCCTACATTTAAGGGAATTGTTATCTCTGGTTTAGCCCCTCATTTAGTCTCATTGGTTTCTAATTCTCAGCTGAGAATTGTTGGTTTGAGGTTTGTTCAAATGAATATCTGTTACTTAGAGGATGATTTATTAATCAAGCATTGGACATGACTTAAGATTGACTGGTGCCTATCAAAACTAACTCAGCGTCTGTGTGCGTAGTCTTAGGAGAATTACGGGAAATATTTCTCATGCTTTCCATGTTACACAGCTCAGCCCGGAGACCTTGCGGTAACTGAATAGTTGATACATTCTTGGTGCTGAATACACTGGAAAACAATGGCTAATTCATTATGTGATACAATGACTGACAGGATTCCCACAGTCAAGACACTTCTGATAATTTTACCACGCAACTACATGTATTTAACTAGCACCTGAAATTATGATTAAATCAATACTCTATTACCCCGGAACTCACTCAGGTCGCACCCCTGTCCCAAGAAGTAGCCCGTGGGATATCGGACACCCCGCGAGAGGAGAAAGTGATGGGACCCATGCCAGTCACACCCACAGGGTGCTGTTGGAACACCGCAGCACCTCTGATCCCCCTCACCTGTCCCTGCCACATCCAATGTGCGGCTGGCAGAACAGGGTGTCCACCTTTGACACCTTAAAGACTGCTGGGTCCTTCCAGCCCTGGTCGCTCCAGAGGACATTTGCCAAAGGGCACCCAGGTCAGAGGGCAAGAAACGCAGCAGGCTGCCTCTACGGCTGATGTACCACCTGGTGGACCGCCAAGAAGGAGTGTTAGGACATGTAAAATTAGAAAGTTAAACACCAGTTAAGTTGGCACAGGTGCAGCACATAGGTTGGCATTCGGGATTAGGGCACAGTTATTGTACAAAGCATTATCACAAATAAACACACATTCACCGACCTTCCTACCTGCCTCAGTCCTCTATCGGAAGGGTGTGAGGGATGGGATGGGCTGGGTGCAGAGGGTGTGCCCGTGGCCTGGGGTATGGCGGGGGGGGGGGGGGGGGGGGGGGGGGGGGGGATGTGATCAGTGGGAGGACAGTGGTGTGGCATGTAGGTGTTGGAAGATGGCATGTGACTCAGGACAGTCGGGCTACAGCCTATGGCTGCCCTCAGAGGTGGCAGGGGCCTCGGCCAGAGATGGGGGGGGCGGCGTGTAGTCGGGCACACCCAATGAGTGACCCATTACCACTCACCAGCACCCCCCCCCCCCCCCCCCCTACCGCCACCTTGGACCCCGGCCCCATTCCCCCCCAACACCCCCAGAAGCCACAAGATGGCTAGCACGCATGCAGGGAGAGTGGTATGTGACATCGGGGTGGGAGTCAGACATTGTCAGATGATGCAGAGCACCAAAGCTCATCGCGGAGCGGTTCGTCGTCATCCTCCACCCATGGACCAGCCCACAGATATTGCCGGCCCAGAGCCAACACCCTGTGGCGCAGTTTGTGGGTCCTCGGCGGGGGCTGGGACGCCGGAGTGGAGGGGGTTGGACTGCAGGGAATGGGGGATGTCCATTGGGTGAGATGTGGGGAGGGGATGTTGTCCGGGTTTGGCACAGAGTGTTTATGCTGGCCCACTAGTTGACGAACCTGGAGGCGAACATGTTGTCTCGTGCGCGACAGCCCTGGTGCACATGTCATGCAACCTCCTGTACATGTCCAGGCCTTACGTCCTGCCAATTATAGCCCTCCCCATGTCCTCCTCATCGGACGAGGACTGGTGTTCATCCACCTCATCTTCTAGCATGTCACCCCTCTGCTGGGCAATGTTGTAGAGGACGCAGCAGGACACCCTCCTAGGGCTGTACTGGAGGACCACCCCTAGCACCTGAATTGCTTCTTCCGCACACTGATGCACCGCTCGATCAAGCCCCTGGTCTCTACATGAGCATCATCATAGTGGTTCGCCGCATCGATGTGGGGCGTCCAGATAGGAATCATCAGCCACGACTGCAGCGAATAGCCCCTGTTGCCCAGGAGCCAACCTTTCACCCGGGGGAGCATCTTAAAAGTGTCAGGACCCATCAAGTATGCCAGGATGATACCATAGTGCATGCTACCTGGATAGCGGGTGCAGACGTGCATAATGTGCATCCAGTGGTCACACGCCAGCTGCACATTCAAGGAGTTGAATCCCTTTCCTATTGATGAAGGGCATCCCTTCATGAGCTGGTGCTCATCGGGGGATGTGCATCCCATCGATCACCCCTGGACCTGGGGCATGCCAGCGATTGCAGCAATTCCCACTACCCGGTCAACCTGGTGGACTCAGTCCACGTTGAAGGTGACAGACTGTGCCACCCAGGCATATAGGGTATCAGTTATGGCATGGATGCACCAGTGCACGGAGATCTGGAAGATCCCAGATAGGTCCACGCAGAGGTTCAAGGCCACCGTCACTTTGATGGCCACTGGGAGCGGGTGTCCTTTCCCATAGCTCCAACATCTGGCACAGGTATTGCTCAGTCTCACTGTGCAGCCGTAGTCATGGCAACACACTTGGTCTAGCAGGTCCTCGAACAATCTACATTGCTGGTATACAACAGGGCCTGAAACGGCACCTGCTCCTCAGCCTGTTGGGCGGCCAGCTCTCCATCATCACTGGCTGGCCCCTGAACATCTGGGGCAGGCTCTTGTTCTGCAGGGTCCTCCCTGAGCAGCTCCTGCTGAAGCACCTCAGTGCGTCTGCCACAGCTGCAGCGGCCAGGCAGATGCCAACCTTTGCTGGTTGAATAGCGAAATCTATTTTCAGCAGTGGGTAAAGGGCAGACATGTTAGCATGGTGAGTACTCCCCTGCCCACCCCGGTCCACCGGGCTGCACGGTGGTCCTGGCCTGCACTGCAGCCCCTGCCCCCAAATGCCCCCTACCCCTCCTGATCTTAGTCCCACCCCCGGCCGTTCCCACCAGCACTCTGCCTTCCGCATATTGCCCCTGACCTCGCCGAAGCCTGTCTCCGGGGTGCCTTCAGCCCCGCCACCCGTCCCTGCCAATGATACACTCTGTAGACCCTAACCTGCACCCTCCTGTGGGACCTACCATGGGTGTTCTCCTTGGGTGGGCTGTATTCAGGGTGGGACCTTGTTGTGGGGGGGGGGGACACCATGTGCCTCCAACCGGCGGCATGCCTAGTGACACGTGTACGAGCAAGGCCCATGGATGGGGCTGGGCGAGGGAGATGGGCACCCATTGGGACCATAGCTGCCATGGGTCATGACTCTTGTCTGCGATGGACGGGTTTTGCCTACTGTCTGGGGGCAGAATAGATGGGAGCAGGGGGCGCAGTGGGCAGGTGACGCATGGTGACGGCCCGTGTTCATACAGGTTGGGCTGGCTGGTAGGGTCACTAATGGGGCATCGACCCTGGGGGGGGAGTCAATGTGCCAGGATGGATGTCAAAGGTCATGGTGCATGTGTCCGCTGTTCTGGGTGCGCACTGCTCTTCCCCTGCAGTGGGACAGCACCGTGGATGGTTACACTCAGGAGTACCAACACTTTGTGGTCCACTGGCTGCACTGGACCACACCCACCTTGTTGATGGGGTTTCTGGAGTTTGGGGGTTCCTGGGGAGTTGTCTGGGGGAGGCGGGGCACCCATATGGACGGTGGCACTCTGCACATTTACAGGACACAGTGGGCTGTCGGTGTAGTGGCAATGGATATCTGGGTCCCGGGGGGGGGAGGGAAACACCATGAACACACGGCCAATCTCCTGATCGCCTCCCCCACCCCCGCTACTCGCCTGATGTTCCCCCAGCCAGCGCCACAACAGTCATTTTTAAATACCACAAGTGAAGCGCGACGGTATTATTTCCGCCTGCCAGACGAGGAACATCGCGGGAGGCCGAGATCTGACGGGCCGGGCCCATTTACGATATGGTAACGAGTGTTACTGTATGACATGCTCACACCAGCACCTGGGGTTGGGGGTGGCGGGGGTGGGGGCGCATCCCCGCACCCATCGAGGTGCCGGAGCATTACGCTCCGTTGGATCCCCGGCGCCAACCTCAATTTTTGGCCAATGCCTGATTCTCCGCCCTTTCCTGATTCAGGCACTGCTGGACAGAGAATTCCGCCCTCTATCTCTGTTATGTGCTCCAAATTGTACCAAACTTGTCGATAGCAGGGAGAGAGGGAGGTAATGTTACTGGCCCATTCCACAGACTCCTTCTGTTTACTTTCTGAAAGATCTCTGCAAGGTGCTTGCTGTGTCATGGGACAGGCCTTTGCTGCTAAGTCATGAGCCAAAGAAAAAGGTTTATCCATCAGGCAGTGAGTAAATTCCATATATCAAGGGATGTCTCCCACAGAATGGATGAATAATCTCCTTCATCCTGTTCAGCCATTGGGACAGTCACAAAGTGATTGAGTATTAATGCCTCGGCTAATTAATCCGTGAATAAGTCACGCTTCCAAGACAGGACCTTTGATGAGACATGAGGAACTCATTGATGCCTTTCCAAATCTCTGGTCTGTAGTGGTCTTTCATCTCCATCAGTATGGAATGGAATGCGGTTACACGGTGATGCAAATTAGCAGCATTTTAAAAGCAAACGAAGTGTCTGGAAAATGTTTATTTAAAGAAGTTCAATATGTACCTGACGAATGAATAAATTAAAAGATTTTTAATTTTTAAAAAAATGAAAGATTAGTATTGCACATCGCACACAACACATCGTGTCCACCAGTTGTTTAAGCCGAGGGTTTATCAACTTTCCTATTGCTCCGGATCTGTGTCTCTGAACTCCAGATTTATGTCATTGTGGAATGACTAGTCGGTGGTGGGGGGGTGGCTATTTTGACTGGAGTAGCAATCCAAAGGCCCAGGCTAATGGTCGAAGGACATGGGTTCAAATCGCACCATGGCAGCTGTTTGAAATAGGTTTCTCCTGAATTCTTGGGCGGCACAGTGGTTAGCACTGCTGCCTCGCAGCGCCAGGGTTCCAGGTTCAATTCCAACCTTAGGTCACTGCCTGTGAGGAGTTTGCACGATCTCCGTGTGTCTGCATCGGTTTCCTCCGGGTGCTCCGGTTTCCTCCCACAGTCTAAAGATGTGTGGTTTAGGTGGATTGGCCCTTTTTTTTCCAGGGATGTACAGGTTAGATTACGGGGTTTGGACTGGGAAGTGCACCTGGGTAGAGTGTGCCTTCGGATTGTTGGTGCAGACTTGATGGGCCGAAAGGCCTCCTTTTGCTCTGTAGGGATTCTATGATTCTAGGAGGAAGTCATTTGACCTATCCTATGTGTCCAATTAATCAAAGGGACTATCCAGTTAGTCCCATTGTTTTCTATTTTCTTTACTCCTCTTCTCCTTTCCACATTTTACCATTGAGTTTATATGTCTTCTATTTTTATTCTCAAAATGCATGGTATCATATTTCTCCGTGGTTAATTTTATTGATCATTGATTTGTCCAATCTATCAAATGGCCTCCTGCAGCCACTTACAGTCCTGCCCATTTTTGCATCCCCATCTGCAAGGTTCGATACTGGCAGGCATTCCAGTACCCAATCCCGTCTTGGGACTGATAACTTCTGTGATGAATGATTACTGCACCTTTAATGTAATGATCCCTTTAAGACCGGGTTTGGAACCCTGGCGGACTCCGCCTCTGGCTCCACCCCCCCAGGGAGCCATATATAAGGTAATGTTCAGTGGGCAGTGTGCAGTGAGCACACTTTTCGGTCGCTGTCTGGTTCTTTGCTAATTAAATTGAGATACTCTCAATTACAACTCGAGAGAGATGATTGGTAATACAAAGGCTTTAATTAGCAGATTATTTCAAGATGGACAGCGGTCTAAAGCCGGAGAAGCTCAATTTGGACGCTCGGTCGCCGGAGGCCGCAGAAATTTTAAAATACTGGCTTCGGTGTTTTGAGGCCTACCTGAACTCTGCAGACACTCCAGTCGATGGACCTCGCAAGCTGAGCCTACTACACGCCCAGGTGGGCCACAGACTCTCCTCCGCGATCGAAAAGGCCACCACGTACGAGACGGCGGTCGAAATCCTGCAGGAGCGCTTCATTACGCCAATAAACGAGGTACACGCCCGGCATTTGCTCTCGACCTGCCGGCAGCGCTCCGGGGAAACGCTGGACAAGTACGTGGAAATACTCACTGCGCTCGCTAGGAACTGCAACCACAAGGAGGTGACGACAGAAGTCCATATGAACTTGCACATCAGAGATGCTTTTGTGTCCGGTATACGATCCACATACATCAGGCAGCGACTCCTCGAAGACGGAGCAAAAGACCTCCAAGCCACGGTAACGCTCGCCTCCTCTCTGGAAGTGGCCCACCATAATCTTCGCATGTACTCTGCGGACTTTGCGAGTCCCTCTCAGTCCCCTCCAGACTCGGCCACGCTACAGGCCTGCGCCGCGTGGCGACCTGCTCAAACTGGGGCACATCGTGCTACTTCTGTGGGCAAGGCCAGCACCCACGTCAGCGTTGCCCAGCCCGCTCCGCCATCTGCAACGAATGCGGAAAGAAGGGGCATTTCCCAAAGGTCTGCCTAGCTGGGCCCAAGGTCCAGAAATAAAAGTCTCATCGGGCTCAAAATTGAGCTCCCTGGTCCACAGGCCCCACAACATGGCGGCCCGCCGGCCGGACACGCCCCCTTCTGACGCGTCTTCGGCCTCGTGCAAGTCATGGGGCGGCCATCTTCAAAATCCAACACGTGCAACCGACGGCGGTGGCCATTTTGTGACTCCGGGTGGCCATTTTGTGAGTCCGACTCAGCTGAGGACTCTGACTACCCGCAACTGGGGGCGATCACCCTCGATCAATCACAGCCGAAGCACCTACGGAACTCCATGATGCAGGTCCAAATCAACGGGCGCGACACCCCCTGCCTTTTCGACTCCGGAAGCACGGAGAGCTTTATTCACCCATAAACGGTAAGGCGCTGCTCCTTGCGCACCTATCTCGCCTCCCAAACTATCGCCCTCGCGTCCGGGTCCCACTCGGTCGAAATCACGGGGTATTGTGTCGCAAACCTCGCGATCCTGGGCGCCAAATCCGCCCGTTTCAAACTTTATATCATCCCTCACCTTTGCGCCCCCCTGCTGCTCGGTCTGGACTTTCAGTGCAGCCACCGAAGCCTGACACTGAAGTTCGGCGGACCCCTGCCCCCACTCATGGTATGTAGCCTGGCAACACTTAAAGTTGCACCACCCCCCCATCTTCGCGAATCTCACCCCCGACTGTAAGCCCTCACCACCAGGAGTCGGAGGTACAGTGCCCAAGATATGACTTTTATCAAGTCAGAGGTTCAGAGGTTGCTGAAAGAAGGCGTCAGAGAGGCTAGCAACAGCCCCTGGAGAGCGCAAGTATTGGTAGTCCGGTCTGGGGAAAAGAAACGGATGGTGGTGGACTATAGTCAGACCATAAACCATTTTATGCAACACGATGCGTACCCACTTCCCCGCATAGCAGAAATGGTCAACCAGATCGCCCAGTACCGGGTATTCTCCACGGTTGACCTTAAATCCGCCTACCATCCGCTCCCTATCCGCCCGGAGGACCGCCCCTACACGGCCTTCGAAGCAGCCGGTCGGCTTTTTCACTTCCTCAGAGTCCCTTTTGGCGTCACAAATGGAGTCTCCATTTTTCAAAGGGCAATGGACCACATGATGGACCACATGGTGGACCAGTACGGCTTAAGGGCTACTTACCCGTACTTGGACAATGTCACCATCTTCAGCCATGACCAGCAGGACCATGACGCAAACCTGAAAAAATTCCTCTAGACCGCCCGGGCCCTCAATCTGACTTACAACAAAGCGAAATGCGTTTTCCACACAACCTGACTAGCCATCCTCGGCTACGTCGTGGAAAACCGGGTCCTAGGCCCAGACCCCAACCGCATGCGCCCCCTAAAGGAACTCCCGCTTCCCCGTAGCCTCAAGGCACTCAAACGGTGCTTGGGGCTCTTTTCCCATTACGCCCAGTGGGTCCCCAGATATGCGGACAAAGCCCGGCCACTCATTAAGACCACGGTTTTTCCCCTGACAGCTGAGGCCTGGTCAGCCTTCAGTCGTATCAAGGCCGATATCATCAAGGCCGCCATGCACGTGGTGGACGAAGCCATCCCCTTCCAGGTAGAAAGCGATACATCAGGCGTTGCCCTGGCTGCTACCCTCAACCAGGCAGGCAGGCCAGTAGCATTTTTCTCCCAAACGCTCACCGCCTCGGAAATTCGGCACTCTGCAGTCGAGAAGGAGGCACAAGCCATTGTGGAGGCCGTGCGGCACTGGAGGCACTGCCTAGCCGGTAGGAGGTTCACCCTCGTCACCGACCAACGGTCGGTAGCCTTCATGTTTGATAACGCACAACGGGGCAAAATAAAAAATGTTAAAATTTTGAGGTGGAGGATCGAACTCTCCACCTACACGTACGATATTACATATCGTCCGGGGAAGCTCAATGAGTCCCCAGATGCCCTGTCCCGCGGCACGTGCACCAACGCACAGAAAGACCGTCTGTGGGCCATCCACGATGACCTCTGTCACCCGGGGGTCACCCGGCTTGCTCATTTCATCAAGTCCCACAATCTACCTTACTCCACCGAGGAGGTCAAGGCCATGACCAAGGCTTGCCAGATCTGTGCGGAGTGCAAACCGCACTTCTACCAATCAGACAAGGCTCGCCTGGTGAAAGCCTCTGGGTCCTTTGAGCGACTAAGCGTTGTAGCCCTCTAAGATGGACACCAGTCTACAAAATGGAGAACTGCTAAGACTGCAGGGAAAAACAGCCATAGTAAGGACACACAGCTTGCAGTAGCATTTTTGCACGTACAAAACCGGTTTCAAGGCAGGTGCAGAGACTCAGCCAAAGGTGCAAATAGGAAAGCGATCTGCATACTAATGAGATGATACCGGCCCAGTCCCAGATACAATAGAACCAGTTTAAGTATCAATGGATACTTTTCTATAGCTACCCAGCCAGAATGGCGCCAGAGAACCCAGGTCAATGACCCCTAGGAACTGCCCCCGCCATCGAGGAACGACTCCAGGATAGGGGAGTTCGAATGATATCAATTGGGAAAGACCCAATCGATACCTAGCCGGTGAAAGAGCCCGCCCCAAGGGGCACGGACCTCTGGGGACCTATAAAAAGGTCAAGCACATGATTCGGTCTGTTGCTTCCAGACTCCGGCCCAGATCTGTTGCATCCTGACTCCGACCCCAGCCTCCAGATCCTGTCTTTCATCACCGGCCGTTGAGCATCAGCCATCTTTCAGTAAGTGCCAAAACAACGATCGCTACGTGACCCAGGCATTGCTTATACTGGGCAGCACGGTAGCATGGTGGTTAGCATAAATGCTTCACAGCTCCAGTGTCCCAGGTTCGATTCCCGGCCGGGTCACTGTCTGTGCGGAGTCTGCACGTCCTCCCCGTGTGTGCGTGGGTTTCCTCCGGGTGCTCCGGTTTCCTCCCACAGTCCAAAGATGTGCGGGTTAGGTGGATTGGCCATGCTAAATTGCCCGTAGTGTCCTAAAAAGTAAGGTTAAGGGGGGGGGGTTGTTGGGTTATGGGTATAGGGTGGATACGTGGGTTTGAGTAGAGTGATCATGGCTCGGCACAACATCGAGGGCCGAAGGGCCTGTTCTGTGCTGTACTGTTCTATGTTCTATGTTCTATATATACTCTTGCCGACTATTAGTGAACAGAAGGTGCAGACCAGAAAGGAACAAAGGCCTTGTCCCCTGACCTTGCTGGTTCCTACTTAGATAAGTATTTAGTCGTTTAATAGTAGAAATAAGTATTAGTCTTTTAGCGTGTGCATGAGTATTTATTATATCTGTTATAATAAACACTAATTGTTTAGACTTACTGATCGGTGTTTAGACTTATTGCTTTGAACTTGACCTTGATGACGGTGTCTAAAACGGCACCTGGCGACTCCTGAGCATAGATACAGATACAGAGCCAAACCAGTGTTAAGCACATGTCCTTTAAATGGAGGTGTGTTAATCACACTAACAGTAGAACGAGCAACAGCGTGGACTTCAAAGGGCCCCTCCCGTCCACCAACCGCAACATCTATTTCCTCACTGTCATCGACGAATTCTCCCGCTTCCCATTCGCTGTCCCTTGCTGCCAACTCCAACAGTGCCCCCCCCCCCCCAGCGCATGCTCACCCCGCCCCCCCCCGCCCCGCCGGCACCGGCACCAAACACCCTAATCACCCCGGATACCCCCCGTGCTCTAACGCGGGAAAGCCTCAGACCACCGTACTCCCAGATATACTCCCACTGAAGACGCCCGTGTCCGCCGCACCACCGCCGGAGCTGAGAAGGTCAACACGGACAATCAGACCACCCAACAGACTGGACATGTAATTCCACTTCACCCCCGACGGACCCTGTGTTTTCTTTTAAAACAGGGGGTGAATGTGATGAATGATTACTGCACCTTTAATGTAATGATCCCTTTAAGACCAGGTTTGGAACCCTGGCGGACTCCGCCTCTGGCTCCACCCCCCCAGGGAGCCATATATAAGGTAATGTTCAGTGGGCAGTGTGCAGTGAGCACACTTCTCGGTAGCTGTCTGGTTCTCTGCTAATTAAAGCCTTTGTATTACCAAACATCTCTCTCGAGTTGTAATTGAGGGTATCTCAACTTCAATGACACTTCAGCAGACAAATAAGTCGTGCAATTTCAAGGTTTTCCTCTCTCCGCAGATGCTGTCAGACCTGTTGAGCTTTTCCAGCATTCTCTGGGGTTGTTTTCTGGTTTTCCTTCAGGTTTCGAGTCTGTGCCAACTGGATTTTGCTTCAAGCTTTTCCAACATCTGCCAGAGAAAAAAAGTCACTCAAAAAGTCAAACAAGAACATCATTACTTACAAGCAAACAGAAGGTATATCTGTCACAAAGGTGATGGTTCTTTTCTCACTAGCTTTTGTCTAACATGGTCCAGGTCCCTTCCCATTAATGAAAAAGTGTGAATGTGATTGATCCAGGAATAATTCAGGAATTATACCAACAAGTGACTCAGTGCCATTCCTAGTACCAGCTGACTGCTGTACTGTGGATAGAATTCATTTTTAAAATTCCATGGAATGGCATTTATGTTCAAACAGCTTTTGTTTTTAAAAGTGATTGATGTTTCAATTCAGATTGCTGCTTTTAGATATCCCCATAGAATCTATGACACAGGAATAGATTATTCATGGAACTTTCGTTTCCAGGGTTTACATACAACACAAGCCTCCTCAAGTTCCTCCATCGAATGCTATAGCAGTCATTCCCAAACTATTTCCAAATCTGATTCAATTTTAACACTTAAAAATTAATGTGACCCCCCAGACGCCAACAAAAACAGACAGCAATAAAGCAGTGTTGTGTTACGATCCCAGCTGATGTTACTGCCGGGCAGGTCAGATCAAAGAATCACCCTCCGCCAGATGCGCCAACTCCAGCATGATGAGGTGCCTTTCCTCCAGTTTGTGCTGGGCTTCACTGGAACATTGCAGCAGGCCAAGGACGGACATGTGGATGTGAGTTGAAATGGCAAGCGACAGGAAAATCTGGGCCCTGCTTACGGACGGACTGAAGGTGTTCCGCAAAGCGGTCACCCAGTCTGTGTTTAGTCTCTCCAATGTAGAGAAGATCGCATTGGGAGCAGCGAATCCAGTAGACCGGGTTGAAGGAGGTGCATGTTAAGCACTGCCTTACCTGAAAAGAGTGTTTAGTCCCTTGAATGGTGAGCAGAGAGGAGGTAAAGGGGCAGGGGTTACACCTTCAGCGATTGCATGGGAAGGTGCCGTGGGAAAAGGGTGAGGTGTTGGGGGTGATGGAGGAGTGAACAGAGTATCCCGTCGGGAACGGTCCCTGCGAAAGACTGACAGGGGGAATGAGAGGAAGATATGTTTGGTGGAATCATTTTTTTTTTCTTAATAAATTTAGAGTACCCAATTCATGTTTTTCCAATGAAGGGGCAATTTAGCGAGGCCAATCCACCTACCCTGCACATCTTTGGGTTGTGGGGGCGAAACCCACGCAAACATGGGATAATGTGCAAACTCCATACGGTCAGTGACCCAGAGCCGGGATCGAACCAGGGACCTCAGTGGCGTAGGCAGCAGTGCTAACCACTACGCCACAGTGCTGCCCTTGTTTGGTGGAATCATAGAATCATAGAATTTACAGGGCAGAAGGAGGTTATTCGGCTCATTGAGTCTGTACCGGCCCTTGGAAAGAGCACCCCACCCAAGCCCACACTCCACCCTATCCCCCAGTAACTCCACCTACCCTTTTTGGACACTAAGGGCAATTTAACATGGCCAATCCACCTAACCTGCACATCTTTGGACTGTGGGAGTAAACCGGAGCACCCGGAGGAAACCCACGCAGACACGGGGAAAACGTGAAGACTCCGCACAGACAGTGGCCCAAGCCAGGAATTGAATCCAGGGTATTTACAGACATTCAGATCATGACCGTTATGAAGACCATTTCTACCCTTCAAGAACAATTACATTCACTCCAAGAATTCATGATGTCCACATTGTGAGATTAGGCATTTTAACCAGCCAAACTGGGGTCTGTTTGAACTCACTCACCCTGCCCCCCTTTCCCCTGCAAGTAAAAATTGGATCCTTCAGAAATGGAGGCGAGACCTCCATATCTGGGTCAAGCTCACACTTTTGAAAGGTCTGTGGAGTCTTGCCAACTCCTCAAAAAATCCAGCCCTGTGTCTCTCTGACCTCCACCCACCAGTCTCCAGAGAGACACTTTACTTCGGCTTGATTATGTTTGTTGATGTGAAGAAATGACTGATTGATATTTCCCAATGTTTACAGCAGTTCTAAGTAACGAAAACACTCAATAAATTGAAAAGACAGTTGCCATTTCCATATTTTACAAAAATTCAAAAGGCTCCTTGGCAGTTTCTATTTTGAGCTTTTCAAATTGAAACAAAAGACTGTCCACCCCGCGATGGGCCGAGCGGCCACCCAGTTTCGACCAGTCCCGCCGGCCTAAATCAAACCAGGTCTGCACCGGCGGGACCTGGCTCTACGGGCGGCCTGCAGAGTCCTCTGGGGGGATCTGGCCCCGGGGATGCCTTCATATGGCCTGGCCCGCGATCGGGGCCCACCGATCCGCAGGCGGGCCTGTGCTGTTTTCCTCCGCGCCGGCTGCTGTCAACCTCCGCCATAGCCGGCACAGAGAAGAACTCCCCTGTGCATGTGTTGGGATGACGCCAGCACATGCTGGTGCTCCCCCACGCATGTGGCAACTCACGCCGGCCGGCGGAGGCCCTTCGGCGCCGGTTGGGGTGGCGCGATGTCCAGCTGGCACGGCACCAACCCCACTGGCGCTGGTCGGCATGAGTTGGCGCATGCGCGGAGGAGCGCATCTTCCAGGCGGCCTGACGCCGGAGTGGTTCATGCCACTCCTCGGTGCCGATAGAGCCCGCCCCGCCGGGTAGGGGAGAATCCCGCCCCATAATCCCAGCCAAGCTCATATCAAGACTCCCAAAACCTAAGACTCCTCCCTTTGCAACTGGATCTTGACTTTCTGACCCATAGACCACAATCAGAAAGATAAACAACAACACCTCGTCCACGATAGTACGGGGCCCCGCAAGGCTGCGTACTTAGCCCCCACTATGCTCTCTATAGACACACGACGGTGTGGCAAAATTTGGCTCCAACTCCATCTACAATGACACGCCTGTACATAGAACATAGAATATACAGCGCAGAAGGAGGACATTCGGCCCATTGAGTCTGCACCGACCCACCTAAGCCCTCACTTCCATCCTATTCCTGTAACCCAATATCCCCTCAGAACCTTTTTTGGTCACTAAGGGCAATTTATCATGGCCAATCCACCTAGCCTGCACATCTTTGGACTGTGGGAGGAAACCCACGCAGACACGGGGAGAACGTGCAGACTCCGCACAGACAGTGACCCAACGGGGAATCGAACCTGTGACACTGTGAAGCCACAGTGCTAATCACTTGTGCTACCGTGCTGGCCAGTGGTGGGTCGTATCTCAAACAAAGATGAGTTAGAGGGAGATAAAGAACCTAGTGGTGTGGTGTTACGACAACAATCTCTCCCTCAATGCCAGCAAAACTAAGGAGCTGGTCATTGACGTCAGGAAACGAAGTATCGTACACGCCCCTGTCTGCAACAATGGTGCCGAGGTGGAGATGGTTGACAGCTTCAAATTCCTAGATGTGCACATCAACAACAATCTATCCTGGTCCGCCCACATCGACGATACGACCAAGAAACAATCACAACAACAGGAGCGTGGAAGGATCTAATGATCTCCTTGGCATCTCCCTCATCCTCCATTGCAGTACTGACAGTCCATGAGAGCAGGTACAGGAGGACATTAATTTATAACTAGTGAAATCGGCATCCTAGCAACATGTGCTGAGGCCCCATTAGATGGCAACTGTAAAGCAAGAGCAGAAAGACAGAAGTTACATTTATAGAGCACCTTTCACAACTTTTGTTCATCACAGAGTGCTTTTGAGCCAATGCTGTGCTTTTCTGAAGTGTACTCACTGTTGCAGGGAACATGGCAGCTAATTTGCACACAGGCTCCCACACCGATTAAAGCAATCAATAAACATCAGGATAAATATTGGCCCGAGCACTGGCCAGGAAATCCCCATATTGCTTCTTTGAATCCTGCCATGGAATCTGATGCATTCAACTTAGAGGGTGAACGGGACCTCATTTTAACATCTCAACCAAAAGATGGCACGTCCAGCAGGGCAGCACTCCCTCATTACTGCACCAGAGAATCAGTCTTGGTTAATGTTTTCAATCTATGACCCCCATGTAATGAAGCTTATAAACCACAACCTTCCTGTGATTACAGTACTTTCTGTGTCAGTGTAATGTTCTCATTATTTCCTGGTGACGATATTTGAAAGGATTTATTTGGCTGTAAGGTGCTTTAGGACATTTTGAGGTTATGAAAGGCATTGTATAGAAGAAAGTTCTCTCTTTCTTTCAATCTGCCCATCGTTCAACTCATCATTCCATCATAGATTCAGCAACAAATTCAGGAGGAGGTGGAGGAATATGTAAGGACGAGAAACCAGCGCATCGACAGCCCAGTCACGCTGTCTGAGTACCCAATCCGAATCTGATCCCTACGGATACAACCTCAGATTCTTAACTGTGCCACCTTACCATCCAACAGTTACACACGACCGCGGCATCGGCTTGAACAAAATCCTGAAATAAAAACCACCACAAAAGAGTCATACTACATCAACTTTAAGCAACAAAACATCTATTACCCTCACAAAACTCCACTAATCACCCTTAGTGCCCACCTTCTGGGTGTGCAGTGCTGGGAGAAGGCTGCTGATTTTCAGAGGGATATTGCAGATGGCCTGGCAGAACAACGCTGTGCAGCTTTAGTGTTGGCAGATCCAGCTTCAAACTGCCCCACCTCAGTATGGATGACAACATTCTGGGTTGGCTATCTGACAAGCAACAGCAGGGGCAATGAGGGGATTGGCAGTGATGAAAACATGAATGCTACCATCCTGAGAGGAGACAGCAGGTTCTTGCTCCACGGAGACACTGCCACTCCCCCCCGGGATGGTGCCTCAACTACTTTAGTAATGTGCTGGAGGACAGATTGCTGGATCACCGTGAGAGACTGGCATGGCCCATTGAACACTGCTATCCACAATCATGATGGCAGCAGCCTGAGCCAGCATGGCAACAAGATGAGCTTGTCTGGCTTCAGTCTGAGCTTCCAGTGTCACACTCAGGTTGATTGGGTCCCGGGAGCAATTCCGTCCTCGGGTGACTGTGTGGAGTTTGCACTTTTGTTGCGTAGGTTTTCTCCGGGTGCTCCGGTTTCCTCCCACAGACCAAAGATGTGCAGGTTAGGTGGATTGGCAATGCTAAATTTCCCCTTAGTGTCCAAAAGGGTAGGTAGAGCTACTTGGTTACAGGGATAGGGTTAAGTCGGATGCTCTTTCCAAGGGCCGGTGCAGACTCGATGGGCTGAATGGCCTCCTTCTGCACTGTATATTCTATGAATCTATGAATCTATGAAAATAAATGGGATTCAGTTTACCTCTCTCCCCAGTCTGTAACAGAAATTGTTGTCTTAAATCCGAGATAGAATCCATTACAAATGAGACTAAATTTGATCAAAATCTGACCAAGGTCCAAATTTAAGAAATGAGCTGAAATTGATACTGAAGGAACCAATTGGAAGCCAAAGGGGAAGGTTCAGTAATTGAAACGTCTTTCAAACAATTAAACTATTGCTGCAAAATTCCCTCACCCGAACACGAGAGCAAAATGGCAAATTTTGATGCACAGATGTTTGTAAGGCGAGGAGATTTAAGTGGCAAAACATCAGCAAACTGAGCACAGAATAGTTAAAGGCTGTAGCTAGGGGATGCAATTAAAATTACGCCAGTAAGATAAAAGGAACTGACTTTCTCAGGGAGTGGTCAAGAATTTGGGCCTCAGCCCACAATCTGAGCAGGTAGACGAGACGTTAGAACCTGAAACCGATCAACTTCCCACAGCCAAAATAGAGCTGGAAAGCTCAGACTATGCAGCTGTAATTCACACTGTATTTACCAATACCTTTGTAAGCGCAGTAGCGTTATCCGACCACTAGGGGGAGTAGCTCTGGGAATGCTCAGGAGTTTGTACAGGGCTCCACCCTTGGCTCCGCCCGCAACTCCTCCCCACTGTGCTGCTGTATAAATACCCTTGTCCAGAGTCAGCCTGCAGTTCATCGAGAGTTCATCAACGGGTAACAGGCTGGCTCTGTAGTAAGTTGATTAAAACCACTGTTCATATCTGAAAGCACGTGTCTGGTGAATTGATGGTTCCATCAATTTAATCTACTTAAGAACAGTCAAGATCGATTATGGAATCGGCCCTCAACCCTGACGCCTGGAACTCGACCCACAGGATGCAAAAGAAATCTTCTCCCACTGGCTGCGGTCCTTTAAGGCCTACCTGGCAGAAGCGAGCACAGCCGAAATGACAGAGGAACAGAAGTTAAGTCTACTGCACGCGAGGGTGAGCCACAGAATCTCTACACAACTAAACTCGGCCGGTTCATATACTGCAGCGCTAGTGATACTCGATAAGATGTATGGAAGGCCCATTAACAAAGTTTACGCACGCCATGTGTTTACGACTAGCCGCCAGCGGCCTACAGAATCACTCGCCGAATTTTTAAGAGAACTCAATAATTTATGAAATGACTGTAACTATCAAGCTGAACATAGAGAACTTGCTGTACGCGATGGTTTTGTAGCGGGCCTCAGGTCTAATTATGTGCGCCAACGACTGCTGGAAAAGGGGGCCCAAGACTTAGAAACTACTGTGGAAATTGCTACCACGATGGAGGTCTCCTTCCGCAGCCTCAACACGTTCCCTGCGGACCCCGGGACCCAATCATCGGCCCCCGACCAGCGACTCCCCCAGGCCTGTGCCACGCGGCCGCCCAGCCACCATGCTGCCCCAGCCTGCCATTTCTGCAGCCAGAATCAGCACTGCCCGGCCCGCAACGTGACCTGCAGCAGCTGCGGGCGGAAAGGCCACTACGCGAGAGTATGCCTCGCAAAAAGGGCCCCAGCTTCCAACTCCCCAGTGGCACAAAGTAATCGCTCCCCACACCCGCAGGCCCGCGGGGCCCGAAACGCTGCGGTCTGTGCCCTGACCCCGCCCCCTCCCTCCACGTGCGATCCATGGGGGCCGCCATCTTGGCAAACCTCCACCACGCAGCCGGCCACGTGCGACTCATGGGGGTCGCCATCTTGGACGCCATCTTCCTCGCTGCCCGCCACGTGCAATCCACGGGCCCGACCTGCATCTGCACGCTCGGACAACTCATCGGAAGAGTACGACTACAAACTCAGAGGGCAGTCATCACAGGGCCACTCCAGCACAGCTGATCGAGCCGCCGACTACCCACAACTCAGCGCAGTCACCCTGGACCAATCACGCCCGAAGCATCTGCGAAATTCGATGGCAGAGGTCCAAATCAACGGGTACAACACGACATGCCTCTTCGCCTCCGGGAGCACTGAGAGCTTCATCCAGACCTGGTAAGATGCTGTTCGCTCCCCGTTTTCCCCGTGCGGCAAACTATCTCGCTCGCTTCAGGCTCCCATTCGGTCCAGATCCAGGGGCGCACCGCCGCGACACTCACAATCCGAGGTGCTAGCTACTCAAAATTCCAACTCTACGTTTTGCCCGACCTCTGCGCGCCACTCTTATTAGGCCTAGATTTTCAATATAACCTTCAGAGCCTCACCCACAGCTTCGGCGGCCCCTGCCCCCACTCACTATCTGCAGCCTCGCTACGCTGCGAATCTCCCCCCCCTCCTCTCTTCGCCAATCTCACAAAGGACTGTAAACCCGTAGCCACTCGTAGCTGCCTGCAGGATAGGGTATTTATCAGATCAGAGGTCCGAAGGCTTCTCAGTGAGGGGATTATAGAGGCCAGCAATAGTCCCTGGAGAGCTCAGGTAGTGGTCGTTAAGACCGGGGAAAAATTCTGCATGGTTGTCGACTATAGTCAGACCATAAATAGATTTACCCTCCCCAGGATGGCAGACATGGTAAATCAGATCGCCCAGTATCGGCTCTTTTCCACGGTGGATCTGAAGTGTGCATACCACCAGCTCCCAATCCGCCCGGAGGACCGCCACTACATGGCATTCGAGGCCGATGGCCGCCTCTTCCATTTCCTCCCGGTCCCCTTCGCCGTCACTAATGGGGTCTCGGTGTTCCAACGAGCAATGGAACGAATGGTGGACCAGTACGGGCTGCGGCCACGTTTCCGTACTTGGACAATGTCACCATCTGCGGCTATGACCAGCAGGACCACGACGCCAACCTCCAACGTTTTCTCCAGACGGCACGGAAATTAAACCTCACTTATAACAAAGGAGAAATGCATTTTCCGCACAACCAGACTAGCCTACCTCGGCGATGTCGTGGAAAACGGAGTCCTGGGCCCAGACCCGGACCGTATGCGCCCCCTCTTAGAACTCCCCCTCCCCCATTGCCCCAAGGCCCTCAAACGGTGCTTGGGCTTCTTCTACTACTACGCCCAGTGGGTCCCTCAATATGCGGACAAAGCCCGCCCACTCTTTAGGGCCACACGATTTCCCCTGTCAGCTGAGGCACGCCAGGCCTTCGACGGCATCAAGGATGACATCGCCAAAGCAGCCATGCGGGCGGTGGATGAATCCACTTCATTCCAAGTTGAGAGCGACGCCTCAGAGGTAGCTCCAGCAGCCACACTAAATCAGGCAGGGAGACCAGTCGCATTTTTCTCCTGTACCCTCTCCGCTTCAGAACTCCGACACTCCTCAGTCGAGAAAGAAGCACAAGCCATTGTGGAGACTATTCGTTACTGGAGGCACTACCTTGCAGGTAGGAGGTTCACCCTCATCACCAACCAAAGATCGGTTGCCTTCATGTTTGAAAACTCGCAAAGGGGCAAAATTAAAAACGACAAAATTCTGAGGTGGAGGATCGAACTCTCCACCTACAATTACGATATTAAGTATCGACCCGGGAAGCTCAACGAGCCTCCGGATGCCCTATCCCACGGGACATGCGCCAGCGCACAGATTGACCGACTGAAAGTCATCCACAACGACCTCTGCCACCTGGCTCGCCCACTACATCAGAGCCCGAAACCTGCCTTTCTCCAACAAGGAGGTAAAAGCGGTCACCAGGGACTGCTCGATCTGTGCGGAGTGCAAACCGCACTTTTATAGACCAGACAGGGCCCACCTGGTCAAGGCTTCGAGGCCCTTTGAACGCCTCGCGATTGATTTCAAAGGGCCACTCCCCTCAACTAACAAGAACGTTTACTTTCTAAACGTCGTAGATGAGTTCTCCCCGTTTCCCATTCGCTATCCCGTGCCCCGACATGACCTCCCACACAGTCATTAGGGCCCTGCATAGCATCTTCACCCTGTTTGGTTTCCACAGCTACGTACACAGCGACCGGGGTTCGTCCTTCATGAGCGACGAGCTGCGTCAGTACCTGCTCGACAAGGGCATTGCCTCGAGCAGGACTACCAGCTACAACCCTAGGGGGAACGGGCAGGTGGAGAGGGAGAACGCGACGGTCTGGAAGACCGTCCTACTGACCCTCCGGTCTAGAAAGCTCCAAGTCTCCCAGTGGCAGGAAGTCCTCCCAGACGCGCTCCACGCTATTAGGTCCCTCTTATGCACAGCAACCAATCAGACCCCTCACGAGAGGCTCTTCATTTTTTCCAGGGGCACTACCACGGGGGTCTCACTTCCGGCATGGCTGAGGACACCGGGCCCGGTACTCCTGAGGAAACACGTCAGGGCGCACAAAACCGACCCCCTTGTTGAGAAGGTGCGCCTGCTCTACTCCAACCCCCAGTACGCATTCGTCGAGTTCCCTGACGGCCGTCAGGACACAGTATCTATCTGGGATCTGGCACCCGCCGGATCCAGCGCCCCCTCTACCCCCACAGAAGGACCCCTCACCCTACACCCTATGCTGCCGCCCCCTCACGCTCCCGAGCCCACGAGCTCGCTCCACCAGTTCCGCGCACCAGCGCCAGCCAGCCCCCAGCACCCCCAGTCCCCGGTCGAACCCGGAGAGTATGAAGCTCGGATACAACCCTCCCTGGAGTCCGCCATCGTACCCCAACACAAAACACCCATCCAGCCACCGCAAGAGGCTGCAACCCCGGTGCTCCGCAGATCACAGCGGACAGTTCAACCACCAGACAAACCTTACTTTGTAGACCACCACCCCCGCCGGACTTTTTTTTTTGCTTTTTTTGCAGGGGGTGAATGTGATGAATGTAACTTCATAATTCACACTGTATTTACCAATACCTTTGTAAGCGGAGTAGCGTTATCCGACCACTAGGGGGAGTAGCTCTGGGAATGTTCAGGAGTTTGTACAGGGCTCCACCCTTGGCTCCGCCCACGACTCCTCCCCCCTGTGCTGCTGTATAAATACCCTTGTCCAGAGTCAGCCTGCAGTTCATCGAGAGTTCCTCAACGGGTAACAGGCTGGCTCTGTAGTAAGTTGATTAAAACCACTGTTCATATCTGAAAGCACGTGTCGGGTGAATCGATGGTTCCATCAGCATCTAGAGTTTCAACAGAGAGAAAGGGAGAGAGAGAGATAGGGAGAGAGAAAGGGAGAAAGGGAGAGAGAAAAGGAGTGGGCTTTCATTTCTGAAAATTGGAGATGGATTTAAAGATTCAGAAAGATAAGAGATTGGGAGGGGGTGGCGTCCTGGTATTGTCACTGTGACGGTGGCGTAGTGATATTGCCACTGGACTAGTAATCCAGAGATCCAGGGTAGTGATCTGGGGACTGGGGTTCAAATCCCACAAAGGCAGATGGTGAAATTTGAATTCAATACGAATCTGGAATTAAAAGTCCAGTGATGACCATGAAACCATGTCTGATTGCCGTAAAAATCCATCTGGTTCACTAATGTCCTTCAGCAAAGGAAATCTACCATCCTTACCCGGTCTGGCCTACATGTGACTCCACACCCACACAGCGATGAGGTTGACTCTTAAATGCCCCCCATTCAATTCAAAGGGAATTCAGGATGGCCAACAAATGTTGGCACAGCCAGCGGCATCCGAATCCCAAGAATAATTTTTAACGAGCTGTGAGGGGAAAACCACTCTCGACCCGTTAACTGGCCAAATCTCCCTAACTTCAGAACCCAACTTTGAACCCTTAAATACACGGTTCATTCCCTAATTTGAAGCGGGTGATGTGGAATCCCTTTTTGCCACCTTTGAGGAAGTAGCAGAACAGTTACAGCACAACGGCCACCAGAAATCCGGACCTTTATGATTCAAGGTCAGCTGACGGGGAAGGTCCCTGTGGTCTATTCCATGCTGAGTCAGCTGACGGGGAAGGTCCCTGAGGTCTATTTCATGCTGAGTCAGCTGACGGGGAAGGTCCCTGAGGTCTATTCCATGCTGTGTCAGCTGACGGGGAAGGTCCCTGAGGTCTATTCCATGCTGTGTCAGCTGACGGGGAAGGTCCCTGAGGTCTATTCCATGCTGTGTCAGCTGACGGGGAAGGTCCCTGAGGTCTATTCCATGCTGTGTCAGCTGACGGGGAAGGTCCCTGAGGTCTATTCCATGCTGTGTCAGCTGACGGGGAAGGTCGCTGAGGTCTATTCCATGCTGTGTCAGCTGACGGGGAAGTCGCTGAGGTCTATTCCATGCTGTGTCAGCTGACGGGGAAGGTTCCTGAGGTCTATTTCATGCAGTGTCAGCTGACGGGGGAAGGACCCTGAAGTCTATTTCATGCTGAGTCAGCTGACGGGGAAGGTCCCTGAGGTCTATTCCATGCTGTGTCAGCTGACGGGGGAAGGACCCTGAAGTCTATTTCATGCTGAGTCAGCTGACGGGGAAGGTCCCTGAGGTCTATTCCATGCTGCGTCAGCTGACGGGGAAGGTCCCTGAGGTCTATTCCATGCTGTGTCAGCTGACGGGGATGTCCCTGAGGTCTAGTCCATGCTGTGTCAGCTGACGGGGAAGTCGCTGAGGTCTATTCCATGCTGTGTCAGCTGACGGGGAAGGTCCCTGAGGTCTATTCCATGCTGTGTCAGCTGACGGGGAAGGTCCCTGAGGTCTATTCCATGCTGACTCCAGAAATGTCCACTAGTTTTAAACAGATCAAAGCTCAGTGCTTTTGAATTAGTCTTGGAGGCATATCGCCAGCAATTCCTGAATTCTGGTAACAGATCCGTGTAGACCTACCTGGAGTAGGAAAGCCGAAAAACAAATTGGGTTTGACCGATGGGTCCGCTCTTTAAAAATACAGTGCAGCTATGATGGGTTACGAGAGCTGATATGGATAGAGGAATTTAAAAACTGGCTACCCCTTAACCTTAGAGGAGCAGGAAGTCCTCACAGCCTGGGATGTAGCAGTCATGGTGGAAACTTTGACCTCACCCAGAGGCCTGGGAACTCAGGAAGACCCTTTTCGAAACCACCACTTAAACCCCAAGAAATCTAAGAAAGGAGAGCTGGATGGGAAGGAGCGGGCTGGGCGTGGGGTGTGTGGCGACAAGGCAGCTTTTAGGCTCGGAGGAAATGGGGCTAGGCTTGTACAAGATCAAGGCAGTACGAAACCTGTGGGCCACCTCAGGCGCAGGGAGCCCGGCTTAGAGGACACCATGCCAGGTGAACTGACACCCTCACCTTCCTTTGTTCCGTCCTCCAGCCCAGAAGCACAGCCAGCGAGGGACCAATGGCTAAGCCAACAGGGTGACGATGACTTGGCCTCTGATATTGTCATGGAGAGGTCAGAACTCCGAGAGGCCGTCGCGGTGTAAGATGATCCCCAGCAGTGTAGCCCTTGGACACTCTGCATGAAAGAGATGATCCCTGACTCGCTCTATGCCCGCTGATCCTGCTCCACCACTGGCAGACACGCAGCCACACGCAAAGCGACGAAGAAGGCCCCATCAGCACGACACTGAGGGGGAAACATTCAGACCTGCGGGTGGGAGGGAGGATCTCCCCGTGGGACTCATAGAATACTAGCTTCCCTGCTAATGGGTGGAGGTCAGCCCAGCTGGGGCTCATTACTTTGCCCTTTGAATACCAGCCTGAACCGGGATCGACACTCTCGCTCGTCCCTAACTGGCACCCTATTGTTGTCTACCATGGGGTGGCCTTAACCTTCACATTTACAGTAAACTCAAGTGAGCCTTCTTTCCTTGGTCTCCTAGATCATTATAATCTTGAAAAGCAGATGATCACATTACTGTTTGTGGAAGCTTGTGTACAAGCTGGCTGCTGATAATAATAATCTTTATTGTCACAAGTAGGCTTACATTAACACTGCAATGAAGTTACTGTGAAAAGCCCCGAGTCGTCACATTCTGGCGCCTGTTCGGGTACACCGAGGGAGAATTCAGAATGTCCAATTCACCGAACAGCACATCTTTCGGGATGGTGGGAGGAAACCAGAGCACCCGGCGGAAACCCACACAGACACAGGGAGAACGTGCAGACTCCACACAGACACGGGGAGAACGTGCAGACTCCACACAGACACGGGGAGAACGTGCAGACTCCACACAGACACAGGGAGAACGTGCAGACTCCACACAGACACAGGGAGAACGTGCAGACTCCACACAGACACGGGGAGAACGTGCAGACTCCACACAGACACAGGGAGAACGTGCAGACTCCACACAGACACGGGGAGAACGTGCAGACTCCACACAGACACAGGGAGAATGTGCAGAGTCCACACAGACACAGGGAGAACGTGCAGACTCCACACAGACACGGGGAGAACGTGCAGACTCCACACAGACAGTGACCCAAGCCTGCATTGAACCCGGGTTCCTGGTGCTGTGGAGCCATAGTGTTAACCACTATGCTACCGCGCTGTCCAACATTACAGCTGTGTGTACTTAGCAGTTCTTCAAAAATACTTAACTGGCTGGAAAGTGTTTAGGGACATTCTGAGGTTGTGGAAAGAACTGTACAATTATTATTACTTTCGCTATTGTTAGTTATATTTCTGCTATCGTTATTCCTGATTACTTAACCTAAACTAAACTATTCAAACCTTCAGCTCCTTTGTGGTATATTTTGTGTAAAGTACTCGATCCCAGTGTGGTTCCTGTATTTATTGGTCACGGACTTGGCAGTATCCCCAAGCAGGCACAAGGCGGCAATACACGCACTGTCCAGTAGGGGTGCAGTGAGACCGTACCTCAGAGCTGAGTAAACACAGGACAAAGGCAATGAGATGTGAAGCTGCTGCTTGCTGATAGCACACTGTCAAAGCAGAGGGGGTGCTTTCTGAGGCAAACAAGCACCCACCGGCTGTGCAGACTGACCCGACTGTACCTCTCCTGCAGAGCAGCCGCCCAGACTCCCCTCCGTAACCAGGAGCAGCACAGAGCAAATGGCATTGGCGATGGAGTAAGTGAATTAAATGTGATTCTGTGGAATAAGCTATTGATCCAGCAGCCTGCTGTGGGAGGGATGTGGGTGTGTATCACTGTACTGCTGTCTGTGGACATTTCATTAGGAGCACTGAGTACTGCACAGCCATGCAATAGCTACTGTCGCTGCTGTGAAGGCTGCAGGCTCTGGAGATTTCTATTCCGCTGAGATTGCATTGTGGTCACACCTATATCCTTGAAGGGCGATGGGATGGATTTTTATAATTATTTTAAATTGTGAAATGGCTGGGAATATAATAGTGCTTCCCAATGGATCTCAATATGGCTGAATCACTCCAAATCCCACCAGTTTATACTGGATATTTATGTTTTCAGTTGATATCTATGATTCTGAGATTCATCCTATTTTATGAAAAATAAGAAAGCATTGCTGTCATCTACTGACCCCACGGTGATCTGCTATTGTGATCGGGTTTGGGGGGGGGGGGGCGTAGGGAATAGAAAGTTGTTTGGATTCTACACCCCCCCCCCCCCCCCCCCCCCGTGCCCGTGCTTCTCGAGTTTTAAATTAACCATTTGTTTCAGCATAGTATCGGATTAAGGCTGAATCTTTTCACGAGGAACTGATTGCCAACTGTGTTTGTGGATATGCTTTATTTAAATACGATTTGTGATTTATTAAGAGGCTGGTATTTTGAGATGATACGGTACAAGGCATGCTGGGCATTTCAGACCCCATTCCCCATCCTCCCCTCCACTGGCAATGAGTTTGTTCCCCACTTGTTCACAGCACGAAGAGCAACAGCCTGCACACCTGGGGAGAGGATGCTCACTGACGCCATGCCAGCCATGTTCTGTCAGTGCCTCTGGGCAGAGAATGAGCTGGATGCTGGCTGTGTGACCAGGGTCACCAAAGAGTGAAGTCTCGGGTACACACACTGAAAGGGATAGCAGCTTGTGGTTGCACTGGGCGAGCCCCTCTCCCCAGCAATCTGAAAATATTCTCCCCCATCTTTCCTGAAGGTTTTTCTGAGCTAACGGTGTGACAGGCACCTGTCCGGTCACGGTGTGACTGGCAGTCCGTCAGGTAACAGTGTGACAGGCACCCCATCACATTACGGTGTGGCATACACCCCATCAGGTAATGGTGTGGCAGACACCTGTCAGGTAACAATGTGAGAGCCCATCAGGTAACAGTGTGACAGGCAGTCCATCAGGCAACAGTGTGACTGGCAGTCCATCAGGTAATGGTGTGACAGGCACCTGTCAGGTAACAATGTGAGAAGCCCATCAGGTAACGGTGTGACTGGCATCCCATCAGGTAATGGTGTGACTGGCAGTCCATCAGGCAACAGTGTGACTGGCAGTCCATCAGGTAACGGGGTGGCTGGCAGTCCATCAGGTAACAGTGTGACAGACATCCCATCAGGCAACAGTGTGACTGGCAGTCCATCAGGTAACAGTGTGACAGACATCCCATCAGGTAACTGTGTGACAGTCATCCCATCAGGTAATGGTGTGGCAGACACCTGTCAGGTAACAATGTGAGAAGCCCATCAGGTAACGGTGTGACAGGCAGTCCATCAGGTAACGGTGTGACAGGCAGTCCATCAGGTAACGGTGTGACTGGCACCTGTCAGGTAATGGTGTGACTGGCATCCCATCAGGTAACGGTGTGACTGGCAGTCCATCAGGCAACAGTGTGACTGGCAGTCCATCAGGTAACAGTGTGACAGACATTCCATCAGCTAACGGTTTGACAGGCAGCCATCAGGGAACAGTGTGAGAAGCCCCATCAGATAACAGTGTGACAGGTACTCCATCAGGTAATGGTGTAACAGACATCCCAACAGGTAACGGTCTGACAGGCACCCATCAGGTAACGGTGTAACAGACATCCCAACAGGTAATGGTTTGACAGGCACCAATCAGGTAACAGTGTGACAAGCCCCATCAGATAACAATATGACAGGCACCCCATCAGATAAAGGTGTGACTGCCAGCCGTCAGGTAGTGGTTTGACTGGCACCACATCAGGTAATGGTGCAACAGGCATCCATCAGGTAACAGTGTGACAGGGCAGCACGGAGGCGCAGTGGGTTAGCCCTGCTGCCTCACGGCGCTGAGGTCCCAGGTTTGATCCTGGCTCTGGGTCACTGTCCGTGTGGAGTTTGCACATTCTCCCCATGTTTGCATGGGTTTCACCCCCACAACCCAAAAAAGATGTGCAGGCCAGGTGGATTGGCCACGCTAAAATTGCCCCTTAATTGGAAAAAATTAATTGGGTACCCTAAATTTATTTTTAAAAAGGTAACAACGTGACAGGTATCCACCAGGTAACAGTGTAACAGGCACCCATCAGGTAACGGTGTGACAGGCACCTTGTCAGGTAATGGTATGACAGGCACCCCATCAGCTAGTAGGGTGACATGCACCCCATAAGGGAATGGTGTGAGGGACACCCCATCAAGTACAAAAGTGACAGCATGCCATCAGATAAAAGTGAGACAGGCAGCCTGTCAGGTAACAATGTGACAGGCACCCCATCAGGTAACAATGTGACAGGCACCCCGTTAGGTAATGGTGTGACAGGCACCCCATCATGTAACAGTATGACAAGCAACCTGGCAGGTGACAGTGCTTGTCAAGTGACAACCACCCCATCAGGTAACAATGTGCCAAGTACCCTGTCAGATAACAGTGAGGGAGGCAGTCATCTCCCTCTCTGCTACTTCATCCAACTGCTCATTTTTAACAACTGAGTTTTGAATGGAGTTGACATTACAACAAAACCCAGTTTGTCCACACATCTGGTGTCTACAGTTACAGTCGCACAGACACATATACATGCTCTCAAACACACAAACACATTCTCACATACATTACCACACTCAAAACACAAACATAAATATATGCACACACACAGACTCAACACACACATTTGTGCTCTCAAACACACACACAAACAAACTCAAGCACATATGCCCTCATACACATTCACTCAAACCCACAAACACACATACACTCATAAACTCCCTCAGAATTCACACACTCAAACTCTCACACACAGATTCACACACACAACCTGACACATACACATACACACACAGACTCACATATGCACAAATGCACTTATACACACCCAAGCACACACACATACTGGTACGCACATGCATGCACAAATACAGATGCATATACACACAAAAATACATATACACGCATACATGCATACACAAACTGACAGAGCATCCATGAATGCACACTCTGACATGTACACATATACAGCAAGAAGGGGTATGAACTCTGACTGCTTTCTCTCTCCTTATCTCTGGGGTCCTGAGGCCAGTACCTACACCATGTTCCCAGCTGCATTGGAATCCCATAGCACAGGAGTGAATGTGAAGTGATTTGCGAGAATCTCCAGAACCTAAACCATCCTTAGCTGGGTAGATTCTGCAGTGTATTCCAGGTGAAAATGCATGGCATCGCTCTGTACAGATCGACAATGAATTTTTAAAATCTATCCTTTTTATGTAATTATCATGATACCCATATTTGATCTTGGTATTCCACTTATTATGCTACCTGCGACACAGCAATTAAATGATGGCAAGAGGTTTCAAATGAAAAGATGTTCACAAGATAAGATTCTGGAAGGCACTGAGGGGAACACAGAGGAGGCTGAGTGACCCTTGTATTTATAACCGAGGACTTTGTCAGAACTGTCAAAGTTCACCATTTCAGCCAAAAAATGTATTCTTCTTTTCTCTCTCCCCTGGGCTGGGATTTGTCTTTAAAATACCACCATTTACTAATGTTAGAATTCAAACAGCATAGAAGTGGCCATTCTGGCCATCATAGCTGTGGTGTAAATCTGGTGTCTGCAGCTCGCCTGTCTAATTCAAAGCAAATTGCGGGGGTCTTAAATTGCAGATGTCCCCTCACCAGTGGCAGGGGCGACCTCTCCACTGACTGGTCGAACCAAAAGTGAAGCCCAATCAGCATCACTTGTCTTCTTAACCTTAGTACGGTGAAAAATCAATTGGCTGAGGACTTTTTGAATTTCGGCTCCTGGAGTCAGCATCATTGTCCCCAAGCCGGGGCTGGACGTTCCAAGCCGGGGCTGGACGTTCCAAGCCGGGGCTGGACGTTCCAAGCCGGGGCTGGACGTTCCAAGCCAGGGCTGGACGTTCCAAGCCAGGGATGGACGTTCCAAGCCGGGGCTGGACGTTCCAAGCCAGGGCTGGACGTTCCAAGCCAGGGCTGGACGTTCCAAGCCAGGGATGGACGTTCCAAGCCGGGGCTGGACGTTCCAAGCCGGGGCTGGACGTTCCAAGCCAGGGCTGGACGTTCCAAGCCGGGGCTGGACGTTCCAAGCCGGGGATGGACGTTCCAAGCCGGGGATGGACGTTCCAAGCCGGGGCTGGACGTTCCAAGCCGGGGCTGGACGTTCCAAGCCAGGGATGGACGTTCCAAGCCAGGGCTGGACGTTCCAAGCCAGGGATGGACGTTCCAAGCCGGGGCTGGACGTTCCAAGCCAGGGATGGACGTTCCAAGCCAGGGCTGGACGTTCCAAGCCAGGGATGGACGTTCCAAGCCAGGCTTGCAGCTATGTGTTCAATGAGGGGCTTCTTCTGCACCTTAGTGTGCTGGCCTTTCTGGACATTGTCCTAACATTGGATGCTTTCTGGAGAAGGGAATTGAATGTGAACAATCTACCAGGAATCCCTCCATTCCCTCACCTTTAACAGCTGACTTATCACTTGCTTATCAGTCTTACATAGATACATAGTAGATAAGAGCAGGAGGAGGCCTTTTGGCCCTTCGAGCCTGCTTCGCCATTCATCACCATCATGGCTGATTATCCAACTCATTAGCCTAATCCTGCTTTCTACCCATCGTCTTTGATCCCATTCTCCCCAAGTGCTATATCCAGCCGCCTCTTGAATATATTCAAAGTTTTAGCATCAACTACTTCCTGTGGTAATGAATTCCACAGGCTCACCACTCTTTGTGTGAAGAAATGTCTCCTCATCTCTGCCCGAAATGGTTTACCTTGAATCCTCAGGCTGTGACCCCTGGTTCTGGACACATCTATCTTTGGTAACATCTTTCCTGCATCTACCCTGTCTAGTCCTGTTAGCATTTTATAAGTCCCTATGAGATCCCCCTCATTCTTCTGAACTCCAGCAAGAACAATCCCAACCTAGTCAATCTCTCCTTGTATGACAGTCCTGCCATCCCTGGAATCAGTCTGGTAAACCTTTGCTGCACTCCCTCGAGAGCAAGAACATCCTTCCTCAGAGAAGGAGACCCAAACTGCACACAATATTCCAAGTGTGGCCTCATCAAGGCATTGTACAACTGCAGCAACACATCCCTGCTTCTATACTCAAAACCTCTTGCAATGAAGGCCAACATACCATTTGCCTTCTTTACTGCCTGCTGCACCTGCATGCTTACCTGCAGCGAATGGTGCACAAGGACACCCAGGTCCCGCTGCACATTCCCCTCTCCCAATTTACAACCATTCAGGTAGTAATCTGCCTTCCTGTTTTTGCTTCCAAAATGAATAACCTCACATTTATCTAAATTATACTGCATCTGCCATTGATTTGCCCACTCACCCAACCTGTCCAAATCTTGCTGTATGATCCCTGCATCTCGTCACAATTCACCCTCCCACCGAATTTGGTATCATCTGCAAACGTTGAGATGTTACATTTTGTTCCCTCATCCAAATCATGAATATATATTGTGAACAGCACCGCTCCCTGTGGTACCCCACTGGTTACTGCCTGCCAATTTGAAAAGGACCCATTAATCCCTACTCTTTGTTTCCTCTCTGCCACCTCAATACATTTCCCCCAATCCCATGCGCTTTAATTTTGCACAATAATCTCTTATGCGGGACTTTGTCAAATGTCTTCTGAAAGTCCAAATATACCACATCGACTGGCTCCCCCTTGTCCACTGTACTGGTTACCTCTTCAAAGAATTGATAGAGAGCGTGGTCTCTCTGATTGCATGGCCTGCTATATATTGGTGTAGGTGTCCAGCATTCGGTGGTGTTTCCAATGATGGGTCAGCAATGCAGCATGTCTCTTTCAGGAGCCTGAAGAGATAGACCTGCCTCTGAGATTCTGGCAGTCTTGGAATCCCAACACTCCATTCGGTAAGAGCAAATAGTGAGAGTAGACCTCTTGATGTACTCTGAGCTCCAGAAGTGCCATTGTACAGACTGAGGTCCCCCAAGCCCTCAATCTTGTTCAGGTACATCTAGGTTCACTGGTGTCAAAACAGAAAATGCTGAAAAAATTCATCAGTGACCTTTCATCATGAGTTCTGATAAAAGGTCACAGGCAGAAATGCTAACTCAGTTTCTCTCCCCACAGATGCTGCCAGACGTGCTGATTATTTCCAGCATTTTCTGTATTTTGTTTTTCAGATTTCCAGCAGTATGTTGCATTTGGCTAAGGTCTTAGTGACTGCTGTGTATCTACAGGGAGATGTTGGGTGTTGTGTAATAAAATGACTTGTTTATGTGGTGATTACATTTTTAAAAATTCTTTCAGGGGATGTAGGTGTCACTGGCTAGTGTCATGGGCCAGCATTTGTTGCCCATTCCTAATTGCCCTTGAGAAGATGGTGAGCAGCCCTCTTGAATTGGTGAAGTTCATGTGGTGTAGTTACACCCACAGTGCTGTTAGGGAGGGGGTTTCAGAAATTTAGCTCAGCGACAGTGAAGGAACGGCCAATATATTTCCAAGTCAGGATGACAGTGACCTGGAGGGGAACGTCCAGGTGATGGTATTCCCATGTATCTGCTGCTCGTGTCTTTCAGGGTGGTATAGGCCATTGGATTGGAAGGTGCTGGCTAAGGAGCCTTGGTAAATTCCTGTAGTGCATCTTGTAGATGATACACACTGCTGCTGCTGTGCGTCGGTGGAGGAGGGTATGTATTTTCTTTTCAGTTTAGAGTGCCCAATTCATTTTTTTTCCATTTAAGGGGCAATTTAGCGTGGCCAATCCACCTACCCTGCACATCTTTGGGTTGTGAGGGTGAAACCCATGCAAACACAGGGAGAATGTGCAAACTCCACACATACGTTGACCCAGAGCCGAGATCGAACCTGGGACTTCGGCGCCATGAGGCAGCAGGCTAACCACTGTGCCACCGTGCTGCCCGGGAATATTTAAGGTGGTGGATGAGACGCCAATCAAGTGGGCTGCTTTGTCCTGGATGGTGTCGAGCTTCTTGAGTGTAGCTGGAGCTGCACTCATCCAGGCAAGTGGAGATTATTCCATCACACTCCTGACTGTGTCTTGTAGATGATGGACAGGATTTGGGGAGTCAGGAAGTGAGTTACTCACCGCAGGATTCCCATCCTCTGACCTGCTCTTGTAGCCACAGTATTAATATGTCCGGTCTTGTTATGTTTCTGACCAATGGCCTCCAGGATGTTGATAATGGGGGAGTCAGCGACGATAATGCTGTTGAATGTCAAGGAGCAATATTTTGATTCTCTCTCGTGGGAGATGGTCATTGCCGGGCACTTGTGTGTCTCTAATGTTCCTTGCCTATTATCAGCCCAAGCCTGAATGTTGTCTGGATCTGACTTCATTTGCATGTGCACTGCTTCAGTATCTGAGGAGTCGTGAATGGTGCTGAACATCATGCAGTCACCAGCAAACATCCTGTCTCCTGACCTTATGATGGAGGGAAAGTCATTGATGAAGCAGCTGAAAATGGTTGGGCTGAGGAATCACTCTGTGCCCTGCTGACTATTAGAAAGAATGCAATCTAATGATAATATATGCAGGTTAGGTGGATTGACCATGATAAAGTTGCCCCTTAGTGTTCAAAGATGTGTAGGTTACATTGGGTCGGGGGAAAGGATGAGGGAGTGGGCCTAGAGTACTCTTTCAGAAGGTCAGTGCAGACTTTATGGGCTGGGTGACCTCCTTCTGCATTATAGGGATTCTATGGATTCTTTGGATTTACATTTCTATAGCACCTTTCACAACCTCAAATTATTCCAACACAAATAGTCAATGAAGTGTCAGAAATGTGGTCATTGTTTTAATGTAGAAAATGTAGTGACCAATTTTCACACAGCAAGATGTGACAAATAGTAATACCATTACCCCTAGATAATCTGTTTTTATGACATTGGCTGAGGGATAAATATTAGACCAGGATGCCTGGGAGAACTCCTCTGCTCGCCCTTGAATAATGGCTGCAGGATCTTTCTACCTGAGAGAGCAAACGAGGCCTCAGTTTAACATCAGATCTAAAAGATAGTGGCCGGGATTCACCGATATCGCGGCCAAGTGTTGACGCCGGCGACAAAACTGGCGCAACCGACGCTGGTGTTAACGGGCCTCCAGGCCCAGTAATTCTCTTCTTCTTCGGGGGCTAGCCTGGCGCCGGAGTGCTGTGTGCTGCTCCGGCGCTGAAAGCCAGCCCTACATGGCCGGCGCAGATCCGCGCATGTGCGCCACGGCCGGCGCGGGTCTGTGCATGCACGCCACAGCCGCGCCGCGCATGCGCGTGGTTGCCATCTCGGTCCCGGTCCCCGAGCAACATGGTGGAGCCCTACAGGGGCTCGGCACGGAGGAACATAGGCACCCCCCTGGAATGAGTGCGCCTGCCAATCGGCAGCCCCTGATCGCGGGCCTTGCCACCATGGAGGGCCCTCCTAGAGTCGGATCCCGCAACCCCCCGACCAGCACGACCCCCACAGCCAAAACACTGAGGTCCCGCCGGGTGGGACCATATGTAAACCACACCGCCGAGATTCGGCGGGCACTCTGCTTTCAACGGCCTCTGATCAGCGCCACAGCAACTGCACAGGCGCGATTGACGCTGATTCTTCAGTTGCCGGAAAATCGGCAACCCGGCATCGGAGCAGCGTGGTGGGATTTGCGCCTCTCCCCCGGCGATTCTCCGACTCGGTGCGGACTCGGAGAATCCCAGCCAGCATCTTTGACCGTACAGAACTCTGCCAGGTCTGCAGTGGAAGTGTCAGATTGGGTTTTATACTCCGCGCTGTGGAGTGTTGCTGGAAGTCATAGCCTCTGACTCTGAGATGAGTTCGACACTTTTAAACTTAACATGGTGACCAAATAAAAAAAATGGGCGTACAGAATTTCCGCATTAATAGGCCCCGCGTGCGACTTTGGTGGGACTGCTCCCCCACTCAGAGAATCAGCTCAAATTTACTGGGGAGAATTCCCAGGTAATTGCCAAAACTTTGGTTCTCCCCACTCAAAGATAAATCTTTACTGTTATTGCATTTATAAAGGAAGAGAAACACACAAGTCTCTGATTCAACCTTTCCATCAACACTCAACGGAGAGTCCTGATGGGATCATGGCAGCTGTTTCACACCCAATAACATCGCAGTGGACTTGACTGTTGCTTCGTGTGAACAACATTGAAACTACATGTTAATCACATGTCACGTTCCTTTAGGTCATTCAGAGTTTGCCTGTCTGTCAGGGAAATCCCTGAATCTTGGACCCAGACCCTCTTGGCAAAATATTTTTCAGCATTGTTATGTCCATCATTGGCACATTAATACCTCACCCCCTCTCCCCCTGTTATGGTGTTTTTTTTAATCCCCTGTGTCACTGTAGCCATTTTCAATTGCACCAGGTTGCTGTTTTTGAACTAAACCATCAATTGGTAACAACTAATTTTAGAGTGACATGTGGGCAGAGTCCCTGAGGTGTTAATTGGTGGGCTGAAAACTTCTGAAGTCAGGGACAGCCTCACAATTCAGGCCCAAGCACTTGCACGGTCTGGGCAAACTCATAGTATCGCTCCGTAGAGCCTAGTGTGGGATCAGAGTGATGGTGGGCATGGGGACAGATATTGGGGAAAACCAGAGTCTCTTGGATAGTCAAAATCCTGCTCACCCCTTGCAGGGTATTCTGGTAACCAGGAGGCCTCAAAGCCTGCAGATCGTCAAAGCCGGGGGAATGGGTAGGTCCTTAAATATTTTACACATTCATACTCCAATCATGAAGGGTCTCTGTCCACCAATTACCCTGACACTGTTCTGGACCATGGACTAGATTGAACACCCCTATTCCCACATCTTTAGTCCATCTGTGTATAGCTTTCTCCCCTCATCACTTTGTACAAAGTGTGATCGTAAACTTGCCTTGCCTATTGTGCTCTGTGAGTAAGCAACATCTTCATGTGCTCCGATCTAGCTGAGGAATCAAATGTCTCTCAGAAAATGTCTCAAATATCTCTGATTGAAATGAATTTCTCAGCCTGCGTTTTCTTAAAATATTATTTACACTGGTAGCCTCATCACAGTATACCCTAGTATGAGTAGAAGGTGATATATTGGTTTCGAATATTGGTTCTCCAATATTGCCAGCGGCAAAGTTTGGAACTCATCGCAATATGATCCCAAGCTCGGTGAGGATAAATGTGTGGATACACTGAGAAAACGGTCAAGTGTATCTATTTAGAATGGGCAAGAAGATCTGAGGCTATGTTCCAGTGGGTCACTTTTGCCCAACTTCGCACCAGATGGTCTACGAAATTGATAGAAGACTATCAATAGGTTGATTGAATATTTCAAATTTCATGTTGCAAGGCATAGGGGCATCAACTGAAATGAGAGAAGCTAGAATCTACCGGCAAGTAAAGGTTACATGTAGATAATTAATGCCTTCTGTGATTGGATGAGTGACATAATGATTTATAACTATGTATTTCAGCTCTGCTTGCTGTTGAAGTTTCGAAGCAGTAAGTCAGATAAATCTTTACTCTTCAGATGTAGCTTGGCTCGTAGACAGAGATTAATGGACTAATTCTATTTTAAAAATACTCTCCATGAAGTCATTGCAAAGATTAGCCCCACCAACAGGCTCTGAGTTGAAGTAGAATTTTTTTAAAGTATTTGTTCTTGTGATGTGGGCTCCACTGACTATGCCAGCATTTATTGCCCATCCCTAATTGCCGTTGAGAAGGTGGTGATGAGTCGCCTTCTTATACCACTGCAGTCCATGTGGTGTAGGTGCTACTTTGAAGGGAGATCCAGGATTTTGACCCAGCGACAGTGGAGGAACGGCCGATATATTCTCAAATCAGGATGGTTGGAGAGGAACTTGCAGGTCCGAGTGTTGCCTCAACTCTTTCCATGGCTGGTGAGCGCAGAAGTGTTGGAATGCTCCATCACCCTCGGGAACATTAGTTTAATTTAATTTGTTAAGTTTCCTTTAAAGTTTTGTCTTTTCATCAGAGTGCCCCTTTAAGAGGTTGTTAATTTGTTCATTAATTTATTGGGTAATTTGTTCATTTTCTTTTATTCAAAAGTGCATGAACAGAGACTTCTGCCTTTTTCCATTGAGTGTTGTATGCAGCAGTCCTGTGCAACAAAAGATTAAGATGCTTTATGGACATCCAGCCATCTGTATTTCCAGTTCTATGTTTATATCTGTTATGACCCACTCCAGGGACAGAGCTGTACAGCATCTGCTTCCCCACCTACAACCATTTTAAGTTTATTGACAACTGAAGAATATAAAAGAATCAACAACATGCTAAAAACACAAAAAACAATAATCTGCTGAAACATTTGCAAGACACCAAACAAGACAAAACCACCAGCTCTCAAGCCAGCATTCACCCGCCACCAACAAACCCCCCCCCCCCCCCCCCCCCCACCAGCCCCAACGGTAGCCCCTCTTCGGCGGAAAGGGGCCCAAATGAGCAGCGCAGAACACCGGAAAAGGACACACTGGTGCAGGACACGGTGTGAGAGAGAGAGAAAGAACACCCACTCCCCTCCCAAGAGGGGGCACAATTCACCCCAAAACAGATCGCTTAAACAAAGTCAGCATACGACCACCTCTCCCAGCGCTCCCCCCCCCCACCCCTCCCAACAGTAGCCCCACATTGGTGGAAAGGTGCCCAAACGAGCAGCACAGACCATCGGAAAAGGACACACCGATACGGGGCATGGCGGAAGAGAGATAGACAACTCCCTCCACGAAAAAAGCAAGACAAAATACAGACCAACCACAAGAAACTGAAAAAACAATTAAATACAAGGCAAAGCCGCCAGCACTCAAGCCAGCGCATGCTCCCCTCCCCCACCCTACCCCAGCTCCAGCAACAGCCCTACATCGGTGAAGAGGTGCCCGCAAGCAGCTCGGTCCACCAGAAAAGGACAGGCAACACACGGTTGCGGAGAGAGTGAGGGCGAGAAAACACCTCTCCACCTCACTAGCACCGGGAGGGACTCCTCAATTCCCAGTGCACAGAAGGAGGGCTGCAACTGGCGAGCACCCAGCCGCTAGCCCCCCCCCTCAAGAAACAATACAAAAATAGAATTATAATCATACAATTCCCCAACAATAAAACAAAACCAACATCAGTACAAACAGTGCACATAGTCAATTAATTGGGCCACTGCCCTGCTGCTCTCACAGTTCCAGCATCCAGTCTAAAACTGCAAAAGCGAGTCCGTTCTCCTCCACTTTCTGCACGGCAGCAGGCCAACCAAAATCCACTCCATGCTTCACTCCCAGCCGATAAGCAGAAAGGCAGACAGTAACAAGTACCTGTCCCTGGCATGGCAACTGCAGGCTGGCAAACTCTGTCCTCTCTTTCCCCTGCAAGCAACATCTCCTCCATCCAACTGGTCGCAGCATTGTTCACCCTTGCTGTAGTCCAGGCTTCAAAGTCAGGAAAAGGTAGCCAGCATACAGAATAACATACCAGGTCCAGAAGCAGGGTTACAGCCAGAAACAGCAGGAGTTCAGAGAAAAACAGCCTGCATGTGACACGCCTCAGGATGTTTTCAATTTATTGACAACTCAAGAACACAAAAGAATCAGCAACACGCAAAACAACAGTCACAAAAATCAGTAATATGCTAAAAGCATTTACAAGGCATAAAATCCACCAGCACTCAAGCCAGCACACACACTCAACCATCCCCTGTCCCCTACAGTCACCCCACCTCAGCGGAAAGGCGCCCAATGAGCAGCACAGACCACCAGAAAAGGACACATCGGTGCAGGGGACGGTGTGAGAGAGGGAGAGAACAACCCTCCCCTCGCAAGAGAGGGTATAGTTCAAGCCAAAACAATTCCTTTAAACTGAGGAGAGAGAGAGCACCCCTCTCCCTTGCTAGTATCGGGAAGGACCCCTCAACACCCAGTGCACAGAAGCAGGAGGAGCACAACTGGCTATCACCCAGCTGCTAAGCCCAAAATAACAACAAAAATACGATAGTAACCATACAATTCCCCAATAATATAACACAACCAACATCAGTATAGACATTACACATAGTCAATTGGGCTACCACCCCACTACTCTCACAGTTCCGGCATCCAGTCTTCAGACACCATCCAGTCCAAGACGGCATTCCATTTGGAGTCCATTCGCCTCCCCAACCCAGCAGCAGGTCAACCAAATCCACGCCTCGTCACTTCAAGCCGATAAGCAGAAAGGCAGCCAGTAACAAGAGCTCCAGCATGGCAAATGCAAGGAAACACTCTCTCTTCTCTCCCCTACAAGCAACTGGCAGCAGCAATACGCAGCTCTTGCCCTCCATCCAAACGATCGTAGCACCCTTCTCCCTTGCCATAGTCCAGGCTTCAAAGTCCAGAATAACACCACCAGGTCCGGAAGCAGGGTTACAGCCAGAAGCAGCAGGAGCTCAGAGAAAAACAGCCTGCATGTGACAAGCCTGAGGTTCACCAGTGTGAGCTACCCAGGTGACTCGGAGTTGGAGCTCCCTCCTAATTGGAGGAGCTCCCCACAAAATATAAACCCCGTCCAGGAACAGTTCGGGGAAAGAGACCCTGCGAGGAGTGGCGTGTGGAGAGGAGTGATCATTGTGACTAGTGTGGAATAAAATGAGTTTGCCCTGTCAGCCTGGCCTCTTGTAGTTGAGGACCCAACGGTCTGCCTCTCTTCCACAGTTGCATTCGCGACCAAGTGACTCTGGAGAGGGAGCACACGGTGTCCATCAGTACACTTGAGGCCTTCTCTGACCCATGGCAGCACAGGAATTGGAGTGTATAATATCCCCAAAAATATGGATTTGAATTAATTTGTTAAATTTCCTTTAAATCTTTGTTTTTATTACAGTTCCTCTTTAAGTGGCAGTCCCATTTTTTACTTAGTTAATCAACAAATGTTATTGGTACATCCATAAGAGTATTAAAATATTGATGCTGGCTGTTGGTTAGGTGAGAGGCAGACATTTGTAATATTTCATTCTGTAAGTATATTTCCTATTAAGTAAAAGATTGGTATCTGTCTAGTTTCCTACTTTCACCATCTGGCCGACAGAGGTTATGGTGACAGAGAATGGTTGCCTAAAGGTGAAGATTGGGTGCAAATAATTTCTTTTCAAACGGACGATTATAATCTGAGTTATTTTTGTGAAGAATGGCTGAAAGGAAGTGTGATTTGTTCGGGTATGATTACCCTCTGATGCTCTCAGATTTGAGTCGAGTAGCCGGTGGAAAAATGAAGTGGATATATGGACACGGGTTACCTCCTTATTGAAGAGAATATAAAAAATGGCCTTGGTACTGCCACTTCCTCAAAGCAAAATCTGAAGCAAAGCATTTTGTGAGATGGATGCCTGTCCGCCGGGTACGAATGAAGATTGGATATTTTATTAAACTTTATCGATGAAATTTACAAGAAAGATAATCTATTAGGTGCCCATGAGGCATAGTCAGACGTTGATAGATTTTGAATGGTGACTGGCCATTCCATAGAGAAATTACACGACAAACTTTAACAGAGATTTCAGGAATTCAACTTGGAGGGTCTATGTCCAGTGCTTGCATTCAAATTGCTTGTGCGAAGAGGTTGCACATGTACAGATTCCTGCTTGCAGCTGTTGTTAGATTCTCAGAAAGGCTAGCAAAAATTTAGGATCAGATGTCTGCTGTTTTCAAAATTATTCCTGGGGAATCAGTCATGTCCAGCAGTCTTGATGGGGGATTCTGTAGTGTCACAAATGACGGAAGACTCGATGATTGTGGCATTTTGAGATCATCCAGATACTGGACATAGGCGCCAGTATAGGAGAGTAACAGGTAGAAATGTGAGGGTGACGGTATTTGTTTAGCAGATTTAAATATCACAATGAACAGCAGGGTTAGAGTACATAGAACATAGAACAGTACAGCACAGAACAGGCCCTTCGGCCCTCAATGTTGTGCCAAGCCATGATCACCCTACTCAAACCCACATATCCACCCTATACCCATAACCCAACAACCCCCCCCCCTTAACCTTACATTTATTAGGACACTACGGGCAATTTAGCATGGCCAATCCACCTAGTAGCAGTGATACATGTAAGAACCCCAAGAATTCCTGGGGAACAGTTAATGATAGGTACTTCAACTATTAGGGGAGGTGGTGGTGCAGTGGTATTGTTGCAGGACTTGAGACCCCAGGTTTGAATCCTACCACTGAAGATGGTTAAACAGTAAAAGTCTTATGTTGACTATGAAACCATTGTCGATTGTTGTAAAAACCCATTTGGTTCACTAATGTCCTTTAAGGGAGGAAGTCTGCTACCCTTACCTGTAACTCCAGTTCCACAGTAATGTGATTGACTCTTAACTGCCCTCTGAAATGGCTCAGTTCAAGAGCAATTAGGGATGGGCAATAAATGTTCAGCCAGTGACACCCATATCCCATGAATGAATAAAAAAATGCTCCAAAGTACCATTTGCCCAAAGTGGAACAGCAAAGCTTTTGAAGTGTCACATGACAAAGAGAATTCAGAAGTTGAAGGTGATGATATTGATCAATCTGAGGGGATTGTACGTAGCAAAATAAATTAGTTCAGTAATGAGTGTGTTGGTTAGATTCATTTAATTCTGCTGTGTTATATAGTGTTTGCACTATATACAGATTAAAATCTCATTGAAAAGTAGTGATGATCAAAGTAAGGTCAGCGAATAAGGAAGCTCCTCTTGTTCAGGGATGACAACACATTGAGGTCACGGAAAAGCGTGTTATTTCCATGCAGAATACCAGGGTTAAGTCATTTTATTAGTACATGGGGCAGCACGGTAGCACAAGTGGCTAGCACTGTGGCTTCACAGCGCCAGGGTCCCAGGTTCAATTCCCCACTGGGTCACTGTCTGTGTGGAGTCTACACCTTCTCCCCATGTCTGCGTGGGTTTCCTCCGGGTGCTCCGGTTTCCTCCCACAGTCCAAAGACGTGCAGGTTAGGTGGATTGGCTACGCTAAATTGCCCTTTGTGTCCAAAAAAGGTTAGGAGGGGTTGTTGGGTTACGGGGATAGGGTGGAAGTGAGGGCTTAAGTGGGTCGGTGCAGACTCGATGGGCCGAATGGCCTCCTTCTGCACTGTATGTTCTATGTGTGGTATCCAATAATACAGTGTTTTTCAAATTTTTTTTTCCCGGGACCCACTTTTACCAACCAGCCGATCTTCATGGCCCACGTCTGCCGACCTTCGCAACACACCATTTCCCTTACCTTTAACGTGAGAGGTGAGCTTGCTTGGTCCTCACAATCTTACTTGCTTTGTTACATTTCTGCTAAGGACTTCAGCTGATGGTTTAAGTTCTCGCTGCATCCTTTGAAAAAAATCAAGAGGTTTGTCCTCGAACTCACCAAATACCTTTGAAATTTTAAGAGTTTTATACTTTCATTTCCCTGTACTTCCTTGCATATAACACACATGTAGCGGGATTCTCCATCAGTGGGACCCTCGGCTTCGCCGGCAGTGCACTCACGCCCGTGGATTTCCCAATGGCATGGGGTGGCCACAATGGGAAACCCCATTGGCTGGATGTCAGGACAGAAGATCCTGCTGGCGGCGGAGGCGCGCCACGCCAGAAGATGAGTCTGGCAGGATGGAAAATCCTGCCCATTGGTTTTGCATCCTGATTTGCATTGGCACAATTAACAAAGCCGTACGTCACAAAATCATCCTTTTGCTGCTTCATTCCCGATTTCAGTTTTTTCTTTCTTTACAATGATCCATTTTGAGTTCTTCACAGTTCTGTTGTTTTTCATGCTGGCAGCTAGAAAATGGAAGAATTTCTCCTTCATGATTTTGCGCCAAAAGCACAGATGTCAGTGTATGTGTCGGGCGTGTGATCTGTTCTCTGCCGCTGCTTCTGTCCAGAAGACTGCATCATTCTATTTAAAGCCAATTGCGGACACTTATCCTCAGATCGGGAACGCGGCGACCGATTGTTCCACGCCCTCTCAACACCCGCCTGCAACTCTCCTGCAGGTCGCGACCCGCAGTTTGAAAAACCCTGCAATAAGATACCCTTTCTGTTCAAGCCTTCCATGAAGAAGGCATAAATGGAAAATGATAAAACAATTGTCTTTGGAAAGTCAGTGTATGTGCAGGTCATTGTTGTATCTCTTTAATAAAACCTTGCTTCTCGAATTAGAATGTTAAACAAGTGTTGATGGCGGTGATAGGAGTTTGACAGATAAAAAAGCTAATTTTCTTAACGTTAATTGGCAAATTGCTCATTCCTCTTGCCAAATATTTAAAATCTTACTGAAGGACAAGGGATGGTTGATGATGTATACACAAGGCTCGTTGAAGAGATTAGTGAAAAATATGACATGTGTAAAATGTATCGGAGAACACCGCCACAGCCTATTTTAAGTCCCCCATTGGCACAAGACTTTCGTGAGATAGCAGCTATGGTTTTAAAGATGTGGGACAAAAACAGAGACATTTTCATTTTACACTTTATTGACATGGTGACCATAATACATGGTAACAATTGTGGCTAAAATGATGAGAAAATGGACAGGAATTGTACTGGAAACAATAAACTCCTGACTGACAATGGGAAGGGTGAAATGCGCCAATGATGAGTTCAGAGACCTGTGCGAAAATCTGAACATTGTGATAATGAACACTACAGCTGAAAATCCTTTCAGTCAAGGAGTCTGTGAACAAAATCACACGGTGATCACGAGCTGCTGCATCAGGCCTAAGTTAATCAATCAAACTGCATGTTAGCAATGTCCCTGGTGCGGGCAGTCCATGCAAAGAATTTGCTTCAGATGGCTGGGCAATATAGTCCTTGTCAGTTGGCCTATGGGAGGAATGCCAAATTACCTTTGATATTGTCTGACAGTCCTCCTGTCCTAGAAGGGGCCACAAGTATTTCCATGTTTTTCTGCGCACTTGCATGTTTAACATGGGGGAAGAGCGACATTGATCAGGGTGGGAGTCTCAGAAAGTTTAGAGAGCTTAACACAGTCTGAGATAAACTTTCATCCTGTTAATTTAGTACATTATAAAAGAGAGAGTCATAAAGAGTGGAAAGGCCCGGGTAAAGTGATAGGACTTGATGGTAAGACAGTGGCCTGAATCGTCCAAGCGGTGACAATGCTCTGCCCAGTGTGTGAAGATATTCCCAACCCAACACTACTGCGCATTTCTTCTGGGATCTTCCAATTCCTACTGCCTGCAAGGTGCAGCATTCCCCCGGAAACTCTGACGTGAAGTAAAGTGGGGGAGCGAGGTGTGACATCCCCTTTTTACGGCACTTGCTCCTGTATTTTCGATAAGTATTTCAAAGTCTAATGTTGGCAAATGAGTAAGGTGGATGGGTGGTTAGCTGATCAGGGAGGTCATGGGGGGTGGTAGTGGTGGGAGTTTGGTTGTGGGGGTTCCCAAGTGTTAGAACAAGTTTTTATCTGTCCAAATTTCCTGGGTAACTATCAAAGTAAATTGCGCTGATCTCTCCCAAGTCTCTGACTCCAAATGTCACAAACATTCGCGGATGGTCCCAGACAGCTAGGGTTTTGCTCACTAGAGATTCAAACATCTGTGCATTTACCTTGTAGGTCCATATGTTCGGCCCTCTGCAGGGGCCTGACCACATCTTCCATCTTACACCTGGACTCTAACAATCCTGAGACTGGAAGATTTGGGTCAGTTGTTCTCCAACATGGTAGTTAAACTATTAAAATGCACTCATCATCATGATTAATTCATAGAATCCATAAAACCCTTTCCGGTGGGATCCGAATTATAGGCTTGTTAGTCTTACATCAGTGGGGGGAAAATTAGTTGAAACTATCCTGAGAGATTGGGTTAACTGACACGTAGAAAGGTATGGACTAATCAGGGATGGTCAGCGTGGATGGATGGTACGGTGGCACAGTGGTTAGCACTGCTGCCTCACAGCGCCAGGGACCCAGGTTCGATTCCGACCTCGGGTAACTGTGTGGATTTTGCACTTTCTCCCTGTGTTTGCTTGGGTTTCCTCTGGGTGCTCCGGTTTCCTCCCACAGTCCAAAGATGTGCTGGTTAGGTGGGTTGGCCATGATAAATTGCCCCTTAGATTAGAGCTTTAGGAACAGGGTGGGGGATTGGCCTCAGTAGGTTGGTCTTCTGAAGGCTTGGTGCAAACTCAATGGACCGAATGGCCTCCGTCTGCACTGTAGGGATTCTATGATCTAAAAGGTGTTGGATAGTTAAGATGAAGTTGGTGCCTACTCTGAAGTGTCAGTTAGGGGACAGCCAGAATTATCGCACAGGTGGATATGTAAGAAAAGTGTAGTCCAATGTGGATGTATAAGACGAAAGTGAGACAGGTAGCTCTGGGTTTGGATGAGCAACTTGGAAATCAGGATATTGGAGTGGACTCCTCCCACAGCGGGAAAAGTAATCCTTGAATTTTACTGAAATGAGAGACATGTTGTTGAAGCTTTTTGTCTCGCACTGATCAGGACAAATACAAGAATACCAAATTTCAAAAGATCATAACAATTTGTACGACAGGAGGAAAGGGTGCTCATTGGTTAGCAAGTAGACTCTGCAGGACCTTATTAGAATACTTTATTCTGGTCACCCACCTGGCTGCCATTGTAATTGGTTGCTGTCGGCTAGGGAAGCCAGAACGAACATTTCACTGTTGGATTTTTCAAGCATTGGGAAATTGGTCTGGCAGCTGTTAAATTGAAAATGGTCGCCCCATTGCCGTGTAAGAGCCTGATTTCACTGATGATAAAGATACAATTGCCTCACAAAGACACGCACACTCCACGGCCCATCATTGTCACATTTGTACAGTCATGACATGATTTTTAGTCTTTAATACCCCACCCACCCATTGTGGAGGCTTAATATTAACCCACACACGTTTCTTCTTTTGAATTTGAGAATCTAAACTGGAAGCGATTTCACCCTCAGGCCCATCATGCTTGGCGACAATTTATTCATTTATTTATTTATTTATTTATTTTTTTAAATTAAATTTAGATTAGCCAATTATTTTTTCCAATTAAGGGGCAATTTAGCGTGGCCAATTCACCTACTCTGCACATTTTTGGGTTGTGGGGGCGAAACCCACGCAGACACGGGGAGAACGTGCAAACTCCACACGGACAGTGACCCAGGACAATTTATTTTTAATGTGACTAATGCTTTGTCATAAAAATTCATGCGAATGATACAGAGAATATAGAGCACGCAATAGAAAAGAGGGAAAAATGGCACTCAATATCATTTGATTGAAAGATGAAAAAGCAGCTTTGTTTCCTGCTGTGCCTGACTATCTGGTGCTGATGCTGAGAGGCACTTGAGCGAACCATTGGAGGGTACTTGTGTTTGAAAGTTGGGACCATGGCCAGTTTTGAGAGCTGAGATTCTTTCAGACAGGGTTTGATGAATAGGTGCCAAACAAACTTGAGCCTATTGCACTTCTGTTGCAACTCCCATGCAAAATTCCCAATCTTTTAATGCTCATGGCTTGTTTTATCCCAGATTCTGGGTGCTAATGTGGAGGAAACTTCAGATCCCGAGCACAGACAACATGGTAGAATTAAGAACAATCACACATTGTATAGCAGGAAGCTTTACAAAAACAGTTTCTGGGGTCATAGTCGACCTGAGTAAACAGTGGTTAGTATTGATTCCTCACAGCACCAGAGACCCGGGTTCGATTCTGACTTCGGGCGACGGTGCCTGTGTGGGTTTCCTCCGGGTGCTCCAGTTTCTTCCCACAAGAGCTGCAAGGTAGGTGGATTGGCCATGCTAAATTACCCCTTAGTGTCCTAAGGTGTGTAGGTTAGGTGGGGTTACGGGGATAAGGCGGGCCTTGGTTGGGTATACTTTTGGAGGGTCAGTGCTGGTGGTGGGCTGCACGGTGGCACAGTGGTTAGCACTGCTGCCTCAAGACCCTGAGGACCCGGGTTTGATCCCGGCCCCAGGTCACTGCCCGTGGGGAGTTTGCACATTCTCCCCATGCAGCGTTGATCTCAGCCCCATAACCCAAAGATGTGCAGGGTAGGTGGATTGGCCACGCTAAATTGCCCCTTAATTGGAAAAGAAGAATTGGGTACTCTAAATTTAAAAAAAAAATCTAACTGGTGGAGTGCCACAGATTTCAGTATTGGAACCTCAACTATTTTCAATCTATACTAATTACTTGGGTGAAGGGACTGAGTGTGTGTAGCTACATTTATGATGGCATAAAGATAGGTAGGAAAAGAAGTTGCGAGGAGGGTACCGAGTCTGCAAAGGAATTATAGATTGATTAAATGAATGGGAAAAAAAACTTGACAGATGGAGTATAATGTGGACAAATATGAGGTTGTTAACTTTGGCAGGGAGAATAGAGAAGCAGAATGTTGTTTAAATGGAGAGAACTTGCAAAGATCTGGCATGCAGAGAGATTTGAGTCTCCTGGTACATGAATCACAAAATGCTGGCATGCAAGCATAGCAAGTAATTAGGAAGGCCAATGAATGTTGGCCTTTATTGTAAGGGGGATGAAGCATAAAAGTAGGGAGTGTTATGCATATTGGTGAGACCGCATTTGGAGTACTGTGCACAGTTTTAGTCACCTGACGTAAGAAAGGATAAAATTGCATTGGAAGCAGTTCAGAGAAGGTTTACATGACTCTGATACCTAGGATAAAGAGGTTTGTCTTATGAGACAACATTGAGCAGGTTGGGCCTCTACTCATTGGAGTTCAGAGCAATCTTATTGAAACACAAAAGGTTCTGAGGGGACCGACAGGGTATTTACCAGGATGATGCTCTTGTAAAGGAACCCAGGGGGCAGCTTAAAAATAAAGGGGTCTCCCACTTCAGGCAGTCATAATGTGGAGATGCTGCCGTTGGACTGGGGTGAGCACAGTAAGAAGTCTTACAACATCAGGTTAAAGTCCAACAGATTTGTTTCAAATCACTAGCTTTCGGAGCATAAGTGAGGAAGGAGCTGTGCTCCAAAAGCTAGTGATTCAAAACAAACCTCTTGGACTTTAACCTGGTGTTGTAAGACTTCAGGCAGTGATGAGGGGAGGGTTATTAGTCTTTGGAATTCTCTGCCCGAAGGAGATTGATTCATTTAATATATTCAAGGCTGAGTTAGAGATTTTTGATCAACAAGGGTATCACAATTTATGGTGACAGTCAGAAAAGTGGGGTTAAGACTACAATCAGAGCAGCCATGAACTTATTGACTGACAGAGTAAACTTGAGGGCCAAATGGTCCACGCCTGCTCCTAATTCTTCTGATTGACCAAGGTTCCAGAAAAACACCTTTGGACAGAGAACTGAGGAAAATGTTAAACTTTTTAATAATCTTTATTGTCACAAGCAGGTTTACATTAACACTGCAATGAAGTTACTGTGAAAAGCCCCTAGTCACCACATTCCAGCGCCTGTTCGGGTACACAGAGGGAGAATTCAGAATGTCCAAATTACCGAACAAGCACATCTTTCAGGACTTGTGGGAGGAAACTGGAGCATCTGGAGGAAACCCATGCAGACATGGGGAGAACGTGCAGACTCCACACAGACAGTGACCCAAGCCAGGAATCGAACCTGGGACCCTGGTGCTGTGAAGTAACAGTACTAATTACTGTGCTACCGTGCCACCCATAACTTGGCCTTGTTGGCGCCAATAGTCAGATCGCTCACCGACACTGACTGTCAAGGTTCTCCCAGGAAAAATGAGCACTTGAGTGAGGTAACAACTTCAGTCATTACTTTTACAGATGGGTTGACAGTGGTGGGGGGTGGTTGTGGTTGAGAATTAATCGGCCAAAAAATGTTTCAAATCATGGGGCTGGGTTCTTTTGGTGACTGAGTTGGTTAGGGAATTCAATCCATTGTGTTCTTTATGGAAGAAAAGTGCATTATCTTGGGAAACTGTTCGTGCTTGAAGCTAGAGGGCTGGATTCTCCCAAAATGGGACAATGCCCCCACGCCGACATAAAAACGCTGCAGTTCTACTCTGGCGATTCCTGCAAAAAGGATCTGCTAATTCAATGCCCTGCAGGGGGCGAGCAGGGACCCAGAGTCATTCACGCAGCTTTAGCTGCGGATGCGGCCCCTGCACATCCGGTTTTGAGTCCACACATGTGCATGGTGGCGGCCTCCAGTGGCCGCGCCGAGCGCCATGGTAGACTCGGACCACAAAGGTAGATTAAGAAACGAAACAACCCCAATGGGCCGGGCGCCGAGGATCTGACACCGCGGATATTAGCCCCGGCCGCCTATAAAACTCCCCCTGTGTCCAATCCCACCCCCCCCCCCCCCCCACCCTCCACCAGGGCGGCCGCGGACTGAGTCCGCAGCCGCCACGCGAACATCCCGACCGGCAATAGCAAGTTAGTTCCATGCCATCGGGAACTCGGCCGGTCGGGTGTGTACGATCGCTGGGCGGGCCTCTGGCAATGGGTCCCCAGCCACGCGGTGTACTCCGTGATCAGGCCGATTCTCGGGTCCCGGAGAATTGCTGGACCGGCACCGAGCCCGATTTCGGCGTGAAATTGGATTCTCTGCCCCCCGCGCCGAACGCAATTTCGGCACAGGGCTGCAGCCCAGAATGTTTTGTTTAAAGACAACCTTATATGATATTACGTGGAAACATCCAATGCATAGCCTCTAAGTTTTGATCAAGTTGCAACTTTTGAATATCCCGCTTGGGACTCATCTCAAGGAGAGGCTGAATTTCTTCTGCTAATCTGCTGGACCCAGACTCCAATCTAATGAGCCCCATTACAGCCCTTTCTTCCCTCAGAAAGGGAAAAGCATGAAATTCCACCAACAATGATACACTTGCATTCATGTTGCCCCTCTAGCACAGGCAATGCTCCAAGGGACCTTCAGAGAAACGTAATGCAACAAAAATGAATGTCGAGCCAAGGAAGATATTTGGAGGGGCTAGGTAAAGCTCGGTGAAAGAGTTGGGCTTTAAGGTAGGTCTTAAAGGAGAGGTAGAAGGTGAGAAGAGAAAAGGTTCTGAGAGGAATTTCCAGAGGATAAGAGCTAGATACGTGAAGGATGAGGGTTTCAGTAGCAGATGAGCTGAGCCAGGGTTAGAAGTGAGTAATGTTATGTACTGTGACGCAGCACAGTCTTGAGCGGGCAGCATGGGGACAGAGTGCTTAGCACTGCTTCTCATAGTGCCAGGGACCCGGGTTCAATCTGACCTCGGGCAACTGTCTGCATTTTCTCCCCACGTCTGCATGGATTTCCTCCGGCTGCTCTGGTTTCCTCCTGGATGTGCAGGTTAGGTGGATTGGCCATGCTAAATTGTCCCTCGGGGTGGGTTACAGGAATAGGGTGGAGGATGGGGCCTAGGTCTTTCAAAGGCTAGGTGCAAACTCGATGGGCTGAATGGCCTCCTTTTGCACTGTTGGGATTCTATGATTCTATGAGATGAAAGCTTGCTGAATCATAAAAAACAAAATAAGGGAGCGAGAAGCACTTCTTGTAACCTATGATCATTACATCTATTGGATTGCACCTCAATGCGAACACATGAACTTATCCTTTGTAATACCTAATAATGCATAACTTAACACAACTGGAAATTTAATAATATAACGAGCGGGATTCTCCGACCCCACGCAGGGTCGGAGAATTGGCGGGAAGCGGCGTTATTTCCGCTCCCGCAGGTTTTCGAATTCTCCCGCCGGTAAAAAACCGGCGTTGTGCAAATCCCGCCGGCAGCCTGTGAAAACAGCTGGCGCCGGCGGGATTTCATTTTATTTGCACTGACCTTAAATCTCCGGCCCGGATGGGCCGAAGTCCCGCCGACGTGGCCACAGGTCACGTCGGCGAAAATCACAGTTGGTTTAAAACGGCGTCAACCATTGATGATGGCTGACGCCGTTCAGTGTCGGGGGTGGGTTGCGGCATGGGGGGGGGGGGGGGGTGGGTTGCGGCATGGGGGGGGGGGGGTGGGTTGCGGCATGGGGGGGGGGGGTGGGTTGCGGCCATCGGGGGGGTGGGTTGCGGCCATCGGGGGGGTTGCGGCCATCGGGGGGGGTTGCGGCCATCGGGGGGGTTGCGGCCATCGGGGGAGTGGGTTGCGGCCATCGGGGGGGTTGCGGCCATCGGGGGAGTGGGTTGCAGCCATCGGGGGGGTTGTGGCCATCGGGGGGGTTGCGGCCATCGGGGGGGTTTGGGGGCAGCGGCGGGCAGAGAGGGGGGGGGCGACGGATGCCCGGGGCCAACGCACCGTCGCCCCCCCCTCCCCCCTGTACGCCGCTGCCCCCTACCCTAACCACTCACCACCCCTACCTCCCTCCAACGCCCCTACCCCCCTCCCCACCACCCCTACCCCCCTCCAAAGCCGCCCCCCATCTCTCGCAACGCCGCAACCCCCCTCCTCAACGCCGGGTCCCCCCCCCCTCAACGCCGGGTCCCCCCCCCCTCAACGCCGCAACCCCCCCACCCTCAACGCCGCAACCCACACCCCGTCCCCCTCCCTCTGAAGGCCGGTACCCACACCCCCCCTCCTCCTCCCCCCCTTCCTTCCTCCTCCCCCCCTTCCTTCCTCCTCCCCCCCTTCCTTCCTCCGTTAGTGGGGGGGGGGGGGTGCGGCGTTAGTGGGGGGGGTGGGTGCGGCGTTGGAGTGGGGTAGGGGTGGTGAAGGGGGTAGGGGTGGTGAGGGGAGGGGGTTGGGGTAGGGGCAGCGGCGTGCAGAGGAGGGGGGCGACGGATGCCCGGGGCCAACGCACCGTCGCCCTCCCTCTGCACGCAGCTGCCCCTACCCCAACCCCCTCCCTTCACCACCCCTACCCCCTTCACCACCCCTACCCCCTCCAACGCCACACCCCCACTAACGCCGCACCCCCCCCCCCCCCACTAACAGAGGAAGGAAGGGGGGGGGAGGAGGAGAGGGGGGGGAGGAGGAGAGGGGGGGGGGAGGAGGAGAGAGGGGGGAGGGGGAGAGGGGGGGGGAGGAGGAGAGGGGGGGAGGAGGAGAGGGGGGGGAGGAGGAGAGAGGGGGGAGGAGGAGAGGGGGGGGAGGAGGAGAGAGGGGGGGAGGAGGAGAGAGGGTGGGGTGTGGGTACCGGCCTTCAGAGGGAGGGGGACGGGGTGTGGGTACCGGCGTTGAGGGGGGGGGGACCGGCGTTGGGGGGAGGGGGGGGCCCGGCGTTGGGGGGAGGGGGGGGCCCGGCGTTGGGGGGAGGGGGGGACCCGGCGTTGAGGGGGGGGGGAGTCCCGACGTTGGAGGGGGGTAGGGGTGGTGGGGAGGGAGGTAGGGGTGGTGGGGAGGGAGGGAGGTAGGGGTGGTGGGGAGGGAGGGAGGTAGGGGTGGGGGGGAGGGAGGGAGGGGGGGGGAGGGGGGGTGAGGTAGGGTGGTGAGGGGGGGGTTGAGGTAGGGGTGGTGAGGGGGGGGTTGGGGTAGGGGGCAGCGGCGGACAGAGGGGGGGGGCGACGGTGCGTCGGCCCGGGCATCCGTCGCCCCCCCGCTCTGCCCGCCGCTGCCCCCAAACCCCCCCCCCCCAAATGCCGGAACACCCCCCCCCCCCCCCAATGCCGGAAACACACACACACCCCCCCCCAAATGCCGGAACAACACCCCCCCCCCCCAATGCCGGAACACACCCCCCCCCCCCCAATGCCGGAACACACACCCCCCCCACAATGCCGGAACACACCCCCCCCCCCAAATGCCGGGAACACACCCACACCCCCCCCCCCCCAAATGCCGGAACACCACACACACCCCCCCCCCCCCCCCAAATGCCGGAAACAACACACACCACCCCCCCCCCCCCCCCCCCCCCCCCCCCCCCCCCCCCCCCCCCCCCCCCCCCCCCCCCCCCGGCGTCTGTCTCTCTCTCCCTCTCCTCCTTATCCTCCAAAAACGCCGGGTCTCACCACTTCCGCAGCTGGTGAAACTGACGCGTATCGCGTCAGTCAGCTGCTAGCCCCTCCGGGAACGGAGAATAGCGGCCTTAAAGAAGGCCCCGGCGCCGGAGTGATTAACACCGATTTTTTTCGCAGGCAACCCGCGTTACGAAGGGCTACGGAGAATCCCGCCCAACATCAGCTGTGATTCATGTAATACTCCTGCTTCTGTGTCAGTTGGTAGAAGGTTTAGTCTCACTCTCTGGAGCGGAATATATAAAAAGGACTGACTCAGTGCAATTCTGAAGATGTGCTGTCATCGTTCAGATGATCCAGAATCACAGAATTGTTACAGTGCAGGAGGAGCCCATTCAGCCCACCGTGTCCGTACCAGCTCTCCAAATGAGCAATTACTTTTTCCATTTTCCCACCTTCTCCCATAAACCTGCACATTTCTTTTCACATAACGGTCTAATTCCGCTTTGAAAGCTTCAGTTGAACCTACCTCCACCTGGGGCAGCATGGTGGTGCAGTGGTTAGCACTGCTGTCTCACAGCGCTGAGGACCTGGGTTTGATTCCGGCCCCGGGTCACTGTCTGTGTGGAGTTTGCACATTCTCCCCGTGTGTGAGTGGGTCTCACCCCCACAACCCAAAGATGCCCAAAGTAGGTGGATTGGCCACGCTTAATTGCCCCCCCCCCCCCCCCCCCTTAACTGGAATTTTCTTTTCCAAATTTGTTACTTTAAAAAGAAGAACCTGCCTCCACAACATGTTCAGGCAGTGCATTCCAGACCATTGTTGTGTGAAAATGTTTTTTCTCAGATTACGTTCGCTTCTTATGCCAGCTACTTCAAAACTATGCCCTTTCTTCCTTCCATGAGCGACTCCTCCATATCAACCCGTCAAGACTCCTCATCATTATGAACATGTCTATCAAATCCCCTCCCTTCTTTCCAAGGAGAACAGTCCCAATGTCACCAATCTATGCTCATAACTGAGGTTTCCCATCCCTGGAACCATTCATGTAAACCTTGCCTGCACTCTGCCTAATGGGTTCACATCCTTCTTAATGTCTCGGGCCCAAGAACTGGATGCAACACACCAGCTATGGGGGGGAGATAGTATTAGATTCAAAGAAGAAGCATAAAAATTAGCAAGAAAAAGCAATAAACCTGAGGATTGGGAACAGTTTAAAATTCAGCAAAGGCAGACCAAGGGATTGATTCAGAAGGCAACAATACAATATGAAAGCAAGCTAGCAGGGAACTTAAAAACAGGAAACAGGGGAATTCATAACGGGGAAGAAAGAAATGGCTGAGGAACTAAATTCGTACTTTGCTTCTGTCTTCACAAAGGAAGACATGAATAATGTACCGGAAGTTCTGAGAAACACGGTAGCACGGTATCAGGGCAGCACGGTAGCCTTGTGGATAGCACAATCACTTCACAGCTCCAGGGTCCCAGGTTCGATTCCGGCTTGGGTCACTGTCTGTGTGGAGTCTGCACATCCTCCCCGTGTGTGCGTGGGTTTCCTCCGGGTACTCCGGTTTCCTCCCACAGTCCAAAGATGTGCAAGTTAGGTGGATTGGACATGATAAAATTGCCCATAGTGTCCAAAATTGCCCTTAGTGTTGGGTGTTACTGGGTTATGGGGATAGGGTGGAGGTGTTAACCTTGGGTAGGGTGCTCTTTCATGGAGCCGGTGCAGACTCGATGGGCCGAATGGCCTCCTTCTGCACTGTAAATTCTATGATCTATGATCTAAACACAAGTTTTAGTGAGGAGCTGAAGGAAATTAGTATCAGTAGAGAAATGTTTTTTGGGAAATTAATGTGATTGAAGGCAGATAAATCTCCAAGACCTGATAATCTTCATCGCAGAGTATTTAAGGAAGTGGCCCAAGAAATAATAGATCCATTGATGGTCATTTTCCAAAATTCTTTGCACTCTGGAAATCTTCATACAGATTGGAGGGTAGCTAACATAACTCCGCTTTCAAAAATGGAGGTAAAGAGAAACGAGGGAACGATAGATCAGTGAGCCTAACGTTGGTAGTAGGGAAGTTGCTGGAGTCCATTATCAAGGATTTCATAGGACCTTATTTGGAAAGCAGTCGGGACCTACAAAAGACGTATCATGTTTGAAAAATATACTGCAATTCTTTGAAGATGTAATTAGTAGATTTGACCAGGGAGAACCAGTGGATGTGGTTTATTTAGACTTACTGAAGGCTTTTGAAAAGATCTTGCATAGCAGATTGCTGTGTAAAGTTAAAGTGTATGGGGTTGAGGGGAGTGCCTCGAGATAGATAGAAAGCTGACTAGCAAACAGGAAGCAAAGAATTGGAATAAATGGGTCTTTTTCCAATTGCAAACAGTGACTTGTGGGGTACCACAGGGATTTGTGCTAGGGCCCCAACTGTTTACATTATATAGTTAATGATTAGGACTAATCAATGGAGAGAACTAAATGTATTATCATCAAATTTGCAGATGATACAAAGTTGGTTGGGAGGGCGAGCTGTGAGGAGGATGCATCAGCGCGATTTGGACAGGCTGAATGAGTGGGCATATGCATGGCAGGTGCAATACAATGTGGATAAATTGGATTGGATTGGATTTGTTTATTGTCACGTGCACTGAAGTACAGTGAAAAGTATTTTTCTGCGAGCAGCTCAACAGATCATTAAGTACATGGGAAGAAAAGGGAACAAAAGAAAATACATAATAGGGCAACACAAGGTATACAATGTATAAAAGAGAGAAGTTTAATAATGTTTGCCTTAGAATTAAATTTTAAAAGATTAGAACAAATATAAGTTAAGTAAAAAGTGGATCTGTTGGGGAGAGCTTGCAGAGAGTCGGCTTGTTCCGGCGCCATCTTCTGTTAATTTGATGTTATTCACTTCGGTAGCAAAAATAGGAAGGCAGATTATTATTTGAATGGGCGTAAATTGAGAGACATAGATAATCAGCATGACCTTGGTGTCCTCGTTCATCAGTTGCTGAAAGTAAGCACACAGGTACAACAGGTAGTAAAGAAGACATATGGTATGTCGGCCTTTATAGCGAGATAATTTGAATATAGGAAAAGGGATATTTTACTGCAATTGTATAGAGCATTGGTGAGGCCACCCCTGGAGTATTGTGCGCAGTTTTGGTGACTTTATCTGAGGAAGGATGTTCTTGCTATGGAGGGAATGCAGCGAAGGTTTACCAGGCTGATTCCTGGGATGGCAGGACTGTCATAGGAAGAGAGACTAAGTTGGTTAGGATTATATTCAGTGGAGTTTAGAAGAGGGGATCTCATAAAAATGTATAACATTCTGACATGATTAGACAGGGTAAATTAAGAAAGAATGTTCCCAATGGTGGGGCAGTCCAGAACTGGGGGTCATAGTTTGAGGATAAGGGGTAAACCTTTTAGGACTGAGGTGCGGAGAAATTTCTTCACCCAGAGAGTGGTGAATCTGTGAAATTCCCTACCACAGGAAATTGTTGAGGCCAAAACGTTGTGTAATTTCAAGAGGGAATTCGATATAGCTCTTGGGACTAAAGGGATCAAAGGATATGGGGGGGAAGGGGGATCAGGGTACTGAATTTGATGATCATCCATGATCATAAAGAATGGCGGAACAGGTTCGAAGAGCCAAATTACCTCCTCCTGCCTCTATTTTCTATGTTGGAAAATCTCAGCAGGTCTGGCACCATCTGTAGGGAGAGAAAAGAGCTAACGGTTCAAGTCCGATGACTCTTTGCTTTGACAAAGAGTCATCGGACTTAAACGTTAGCTCTTTTCTCTCCCTACAGATGCTGCCAGACCTGCTGCGATTTCCCAGCATTTTCTCTTTTGTTTCAGATTTCAGCATCCGCAGTAATTTGCTTTTATCTATTTTCTATGTTTCTATGTATCTGAAGTTGAACTAGTGTCTTATACAAGTTCAACATAACCACCCTGCTCTTGTTCTCTGTTCCCCATTTTATATAGCCCAGGATATTGTTCACTTTATGAACTGCTCTCTCAACTTAGCCTGTCACCTTCAATAACTTATGCAGAAATAGATGCAAGACTCTCTGCTCATGCATCACCTTTTAGAGTTGTACATATTAATTTATGTTGCCTCTCCATGGTCGTCCTATTAAAATTCACCACTCTGCATTTCACTGAATTAAGCTTCATCTGCCACCTCTCCGCCCATTCCAGGGATGTTAAGCAAAGCTTCCATCACATCTCTGCCGTAGGTTAAAAAGACTTCTTCCTGAAGTCCTGGCCAACGTTTATCTTTCAATCAACCTCACTGAAAACATGATTATCTGACCATGATGTCATTGTTGTTTGTGGGATCTTACTGTGTAGGAATTAGCCAGCTACTTTAAAACATGGCTACATTTCAAACGGATAAATTACTGCTTGAAAAGTGACTGGGGATGTCCTGGTAATTGTGAGAGGGAGGATTTAGAAATGTGAATCTTTCTTTAATGTTGGCATTGAGTGTTAATGGAGCAGCGGCGAACTTTAGCCACAACAAGGTGGGCACGGCTTTGCTACCCTTTCTCAGCCAGTTGCCCGCAAGCATTCTTCCATTCAGTTATTCCAATCCTAATAACGAGTGAGATTAGACAGAAGCAATGAGAGTCTGTCAGTCTGGTTAACGGGTTCCCCAAGGTTTTTGCCTTAATGCAATATTCAACGCACTCACTCGAGAGTGCACCCGGCAGGTGATTTGAAGCAGCAAGTGACCTGGAAGCATTTGAAAGCATTGCCTGCAATTTCACACCATTAACAAAAATAGACTGGGTCCTATTTCCTATATTTGTTTGGTCATTTTTCTGCTCTTTGTTTCAACCTTCAACCTCACCTCAGAGAATCATCAATTCTTACCATACAAAGTGAGACCTTTCAGCCCTTTATGTCTTTCTTAGCTCTTTGAATAATCTATTCAGTTAACCCCACTCCCTTGCTCTTCCCTTGGGCCAAGCAAGTTTTTACTTTCAAGTATTCATTTAATTCCTTTTTGAAAATCATGATTAAATCTGTTACATACTTTCAGGAAGGGCATCCCATAATGGTTTGCAGTGCAAAGAAATTCCCTTCATTTTCCGTCTCGTTCTTTTGTCTATTCCCTTAAATCTGTATTTACTGCTCACCAACACTTCTGCTTAATGCTCGATCAAAACTCTTCATGAATCACCCCTCAATCTTCTTAACCTTTGTTTTTCTTCAGTCTTTCCGTCCTTTGTGTTGACAATCTGTTGCCCAGGTGCTGAATGCAGGTTGTGACGAGGTTATGCCAGGAGGGCGAGGGCATCACCGACTAAGTTTGTCAATCAGCCACGGTCAGTGGAGAGGTCATCTCCTGGATACCCACTTGCAGGGCAAATTGGAGATGGAGTCCATCAAGTTGATTCCCTCTCCTCCTCTGCTCACACTCTCCCTAACACTGAAACCCACTCAGTGTGATCCTATTGCAGCATGGTAGCACAGTGGTTAGCATAGTTGTCTTACAGCTCCAGGACGGAGTCTGCACGTTCTCCCCGTGTCTGCGTGAGTTTCCTCCGGGTGCTCCGGTTTCCTCCCACAGTCAAACGATGTGCAGATTAGGTGGATTGGCCAAGCTAAATTGCCCTTAGTGTCCAAAAAGATTGGAAAGAGTTATTGGGTTACAGGGATAGGGTGGACTTGGGTGGTGTGCTTTTTCCAAGGGCCGGTGCAGATTTGATGAGCCAAATGGCCTTCTTCTGCAATGTAAATTCTATGATTCTATGCTGCTCTAGCTGTGATCAGTGGCACAGACTATGTCTGACCCAACCTATGTGGCTGAACAGTGGGTTTAACCCCTGACCCCGCTGGGTTGCTAAGCAGTTTCCATAGCAAGTTGACGATTTTAGACAGCTCATTACTGCGATTCAAGAATGTTTCCCAAATTGCTTCTTGCCACATGAACGTAGGAGAGAGCACAAGGCTGAAGCACTTTCAGGAGTGCGATATCTCACTGAAATTAGGCTTTAGAATTTGTAAATGATACCTAGAATGCAGTTTTGCCTGCTGTGGCTCAGTGGGTAGCACTCTCACCTGAGTCAGGTGATTGTGGGTCCAAGTCCCACACCAGGGACTTCCACACAAAATGTGATCAAACGTTGCTGTACTGAGAGAGCGCAACACTGTTGGACGTACAGTCTTTTGGGCGTGACATAACAATAAGCTCCTTCTGCTCTCTTGTGTGATTGTGAAATAATCTATCGCACTTTTGCAGATGAGCAGGGGAATTTTTTCTGGTGTCCTGCTGAGTATTTATCCCTCAGTCACCATCACTAAAAACCGGTGACATGGTCACTATCTATTTGTGGGAGCTTGCTGTGCACAAATTGGCTGAAATATTTTCTACATTACAACAGTGACCACACTTCAAATATAGAATGCTTTGGGACATCCTGAGATAGTGAAAGGCACTATATAAATTAAAATCTCTCTTTTCACAGTAATGTGCTTCACAATGCAAGGCACAAAGTTTCTATAGTTCAATTGAGTCATCTTCCAAACTCTCTTGATATTTTCACTTTTACTTTCCTCTCCTTAAAGCGGTGATCAGTCCCCAGTGGTCAGTCACCTTTCGATATTCAAACCTCATCAGCGGGTGGTGGTAAGCCATTCGACTGTGAAGACGATCACATCTAAATTGTGTTCTTGTCCACCATCCGCGTCCAGCCCGTTTAAATAGCCATTGCTCTTGAGCGATCAAGAGCAGGATCCTTGGCAGATGTCTAACTGTGGGACTCTTAACTACCTCGGCCTTCCTTTTCTAGCCTTAATCAACAGGCTTTCAAAACAAATCTTGGCATCTCTGACTTGCTATTTCCTGATTTACTTCATTTCCTCTCGCTCTCTTTTCAGCTGCAGTGGTGTCCTGTTCTTTAACCCTTGGCCTTCCACCCCACCTTGTCAAAAACACACTCTGTTTTATCAACACGCGATTAAATATTGAGTAGCGGTACAACTAAAATGCTTCGAACAGCTTTTAGATTTCTTTAACTTTACTGATTATTGCTTGCCAATTATTTGCCAGTGGATCAGGCTCAGCTCAGCTGTACCTTTGCAGTTTGAACCAAAAGGATTAGTGTCTCTCAATGGCACTGTGTAATTACGTTTTACAAATCACAGTCACTTCATTCAAAGCGATCCGGTTACCTCACAGCGGCAACATGAACATGTTCACCCAAATAGACTTTGCTTGTATTGAATTAAACTTTAATCCGAGACTGGGATTTTGATGTGAAAAGCTGGTTAATTTAAAATAGCATCTTCCCTTCATGACACAGAAAGAAATCTTGCCACGGATGTTTATGAAGTGGGTTCTCTCTTTCTCTTAATTCCTGGTTCCAGTTCTGTGACTGGACACGGAGGGAAAGATTTCTTTTTTTAAATTCCTTTCTCAGAGTTACAAAGCCAATGAGCAGAGTGGATGGGGCAAGCCTCAAATCCATCTCCTTGCTGGCTCCAAAAAACAATTCAAATTCAAATTGAATCCAATTCATGTTCCCGACAAGAGAGACATACTAGATCCAAGCTGACAAGAACAGGCACTACACCTGGATCTCACACTCCATTCTACGTTTGATCTTAGCCAAAAACCAAGAAGCAAAGGATTTGTTTTTGCAAAAATATAATTTATTCATACAATATCTGAAAGAACATTACAAACATTTCAAAGTGACCATCACTTACATCACTGACCATCAGCATACAAAATGATCAGAGGGTTAGATAGGGTGGACAGCGAGAGCCTTCTCCCGCGGATGGAGGTGGCTAGCACGAGGGGACATAGCCTTAAATTGAGGGGTAATAGATATAGGACAGAGGTCAGAGGTGGGTTTTTTACGCAAAGAGTGGTGAGGCCGTGGAATGCCCTACCTGCAACAGTAGTGAACTCGCCAACATTGAGGGCATTTAAAAATTTATTGGATAAGCATATGGATGATAAGGGCATAGTGTAGGTTAGATGGCCTTTAGATTTTTTCCATGTCGGTGCAACATCGAGGGCCGAAGGGCCTGTACTGCGCTGTATCGTTCTATGTTCTATGTTCTAATATTCAACTTTTCTATATAAATCAATTTGCACTCTGAGGTGCTTCTATTCAGTCAAAGAAACATGATCGATATTTCAACATGGCCACTACATAAAGTGTAATGTAAAGTTTATCATCGTCCCAGATGACCACAGGCTGCTTTCCCCTTTGAGGGGGAGAGCTGACTGGTGGTGATTTAACCTGAGAACCACCACATCTCAAGCGAGGGGCAAGGTTGAGAAGGCGAGGCCTTCATAAATAACTTCAGCCAGTATGGGAATTGAGCCCGCGCTGTTGGCCTTTCTCTGCATCATGAATCTGCTGTCCAGCCAACCTTGCCCTTCACCTGAGGTGTGGTGATCCTCAGGTTAAATCACCACTAGTCAGCTCTCCCCCGAAAAGGGGAAAGCAGCCTCGAGTCACCTGGGACTCTGGCTACCTTTCTTACTTTTACTTCCTCCGCCATCTTCCTCAAAGCAGGGCTGGTTTAGCACAGTGGGCTAAATAACTGGCTTGTAATGCAAAACAAGGCCAGCAGCTGGGGTTCCCGTACCGGCCTCCCCAAACAGGCGCCAGAATATGGCTACTAGGGGCTTTTCACAGTAACTTTATTGAAGCCTACTTGTGACAATAAGCTATTATTATTATTAAAGCAAGAAGAGGAAGATTTCAAGCAACAAGCTCCTGCTGATGCTTCTTATCAGTGGAAATCAGCCACCTCTTCCTGTGCGAGGCACCACATTTGACAGTCGGTCAAATCATGAAGATTACAGGGTGTTTGTTGCGTAAGATGTTAGCCAGTATAATGAAGTCAGCTCCAGCACTTACATAGATGACTTCAGCCCAGTTTAATCAACATTAAAGGTTCAAAGGAAATGTTTACGGGGAATATGTTATGTGGCTTTTGACAGGCAATCAATTCTACCAGGAAAAAAGACGAGATGGGAGAAGGGATAGACGCAGGCAGGGAATCAAGCAGTTGATGAATCTATAGGAGGGGGACTGTCTAGACTCTGCGTGAAGTCAGCTGATTATAACTGATGGGTTGTTTCATGAATTCTCTCAAGGCCGCCTGCTCCATTATCAGGATATTGTATCGTTGAATTCAATTCCTTTTATTCTGGCTTCTGCTTCCACCATTGATGGGAACAGATCATTTGGGGCTCTCAAATCCTTTGTATTAAAACTCATCTCTTAATCTCTCCCTTTGTTCATTTGGTGATGCTCGATTTATGACTTTCATTGAACGATGGGATATTTTTCCCAATTTGCCTTTGCTATGGTCCCATTGTGACTGCTAACTTGTAAAATAAAGGAGTCCTCATGAAGTCAACAGGAAGAAAATCAATGGACTAGATTTCACTTTTTAAAACTTTTACTGTAACAAATCAACTAAAATCAACACAATTCATACGCTAGTTAACAAAGTTTATTTCGAATAATGAAGGATATTTTGAATAACAAGGTAAATTTCATTTTAAACATTCAGTACGGATATGCCTCATGTTGTTACAAGCACTCATATTGTTACCCACACAAATGTCACATCATGTATAATCTTGCAATCTTGACCTATAAACTTGATTCATCACTTCCCAACCAATCATTTCAACACCAGCCGCATTCACCAGCCGCCATATTCCAAATGAAGGCAAGGTGGTAGTGCAATGGAAATGTTACTGGACTACTAATCCAGAAGCCCAGGTCAATGATCTGTGAACATGGATTCAAATCCCACCTTGGTAGTTGATGAAATTTAAATTCAATTAAAATCTGGAATTGAAAGTATTCTAACCCCCACGGGGACAACACGATTTATCTCCCCATGGGGTTCGTGGCATATGAGCTCCCCGCTGAGGGGTGGAAGCCCAAAAGCGGGTTTGTTAATTCCCCGAAATTCCCCAGAAGGGAGCCGGCTTCTTTCTGATGGTCCCAGCAGGGATGAGAGGTGCTATCCACCGCTGTACTTTCTTTCTCTGGCCAAGAAATAAACTACTGGAACTTATCTTTTTGGGGCTCCTTGCCGATTACAATAGAAAGCTGGTTTCAATAATGGTGACCCATGAAACTACCATCAATTGTCTTAACATCCATCTCGTTCATGAATGTCCTTTAGGGAAGAAAATCTGCCATCTTTGCCCAGTACAGCTCCATAAGCCACAGCAATGTGGTTGATTCTGAAACTTCCATTTGAAATGGCTGAGCAAGCCACTTGGTTCAAAGGCAATTAGGGATGGGGGTAACAAATGCCGGCCTTGCCAGGGATGCCAAAATCCAATGAAAGAATCAAAAGAAAAGTGCCCGTAAATTGTTACCACTGACAAAGTGCACATTTATGAGCTTTTTCTCCCTGGCATCACAATAGTCCTGTTGATACAGTGTTCCCAGTGACTCCCTTCTCTGAACTCTTGAAATGGTCTGGTGGGCTCTGGCAACACGGAGGCAGCAGTATTGGGTCTTGTCCGGTTCACAATCTGTTATCCCCGAACAGGCGCCGGAATGTGGCGACTAGGGGTTTTTCACAGTATCTTCATTGAAGCCTACTTGTGACAATAAGTGATTATTATTATTATTATCCTTCCTGTCTTCAGCTCTTATCAATATTCACAGTAATGCAGGGCTGATTTTCCGGCTGGATCATGCCCGGTGCACCTCCGGCTATTCCCGGAGACTAGAAGGAGGGCCCCTAAACGGGATTCGCACCGGGCACCGAATGGAGCTCCATGCTCCCAGCCCACGGTACACGATGCGATCTGATTCACTTCCTCACTGGGCATGAGCCAGATGAGCATATTTAAAGAGTCTTTAAAATCATTTAAATATGCTCAGCCTGTTCGAAGCTGGAGTCTTCCGGCTCCCGAGATTCTCTGCCACCACCAGCACAGCATGAGGTCGGCGGGAATCACTACTGAACTTTATAAATGGAGAACAGACATGATTACCATGCTTGGGGGGGGGGGGGGGGGGGGCCTCTGGTGCCATTCGAGCCCCCAAGTGGTCGGTGACAGGGAAGGGCAGTGTCCTAGCACTACTCCCTGGCACTCCCCCCGGCACCCTGGAGGTTCTAACCTGGCACTGCCAGATTTGCGCTGCCTAGGTGCCAAGTCCGCATGGCCTGGGTGTCAGATTGGCACTGCCTGTGTGCCAAGAAGCACTGCCAATGTGTGGGGCCTGAGGGAAGCATGGCCATGAATTGGGGTGCCATTGAGGAGGGGAAATGAAAGTGGCATTCTGAACGGGGGACCTGAGGGGAGGGCATGAAGGGGAGGCCTGAAGGGGGCTGGGCATGAAGGGGGGGGGCATGAAGAGGGGGCTATGAAGGGGAGACTGAACAGATGGCCATGAAGTGGGGGCGGGCTGAAAGGGGACATGAAGGGGAGCCTTCAGCGACCCCATAGTGAGGTCTCAGTCACTTGTGGGGGGGGGGGGGCACTGGTATCAGCAACTCGGGGGGGGTTTATTCCGTTGTGTGGGGGGGGGGGCTATCTGGTTGTATGATCATGGCTCCGAAGCCAGTTTTGCCACCCTCTTTAGGTCACTCTAAAAAATATCGAAGCATGGGAGAATTCAGTCAGAATGTCTCCAAGCACCAAAGTGTGGAAAAATTGTGATGTGAATCACATTGGAACAGCTGGCACAATTTGCACTGGTTTTTCCATCTGAAATAACACTTGTTAATTTTTTGGGAAAATTCCGCCCAGTCTATTCATGGAGACCTTCAACACCAGGATCTGTTCTTAGGCTGCCAAACATAAAACTGTACCAGTCAATGAAATTTCCTTCCACTTTATACAAATTGTCAATGTGTTATCAACTATTGGCCAAAAGTACAGGCTGAAAGAACTCAACACCACCTCAATTAACTGTCTATTTACCCTTTGCTTCATAGCTGACTACCCCCATTGCAACCTCAGGTCACGTGGGCATTTTTTGGAACCTAGTCATATCGTAATTAGGAAACCAATTCACCCGTTTTCACAATATCCACAGCCCAATTTGCTCTCAAAGGAACATCTCTCACAAAAATAAAGCTTTCCCCAGTGTGGTGATATGCATCACTGCAAATACACAAGGGGTTAATGTAAATACACATAGACTAGATAGACACTAGTGGGAGCACCAGACACATGACACAAAGACGGTCAACCAATAGGTCAGTAAGATAGGACACGACCAATGGGCATTCAAGATACACACAGAGCTGACACTACCACAGGAGGGCATTACACCAATCCTTTTTATAAAAGGACACAAGACACATGATCTTCCTCTTTCCAGTGGAGACCCTCAGTGAGTACACAGGGTTGATTTGAAACATATCACACCCACCACGTGGATTGTAGCAGACTGGTTCGTCAGTCTGAGTAACTATAGCAGGATTAACAGGAGAGTCGAATCCAAGTAGGAGAATTGTTAACAGTTTAATAAATGTGTTAAAGCTATCTCCAAGTCTGAACCTTCCTTTGTCAGAGTGCACATCAAGGAAGCAGCTTGTGCTACGTCAAGAGCATAACAAAACACCCAGCACATGGGTCATCATACCTTACTGAACCTTCTCTCAATTTCAAGAACTTCTATCAACTTGCATTTATAAAAAGTATAAAAATTGGCATGTCATGTTGCAGCTGTATAGAACCTTAGTTAGGCCACACTTGGAGTATAGTGTTCAATTCTGGTCGCCACACTACTAGAAGGATGTGACGGCTTTAGAGAGGGTGCAGAAGAGATTTACCAGGATGTTGCCTGGTATGGAGGGCATTAGCTATGAGGAGAGGTTGAATAAACTTGGTTTGTTCTCACTGGAACAAAGGAGGTTGAGGGGCGACCTGATAAAGACTACAAAATTATGAGGGGCATAGACAGAGTGGATAGTCAGAGGCTTTTCCCCAGGGTAGAGGGGTCAATTACTAGGGGGCATAGGTTTAAAGTGCGAGGGGCAAGGTTTAGAGGAGATGTACGAGGTAAGTTTTTTACACAGAATGTAGTGGGTGCCTGGAACTCGCTGCTGAAGGAGGTGGTGGAAGCAGGGGTGATAGTGATGTTTAAGGGGCATCTTGACAAATACATGAATGGGATGGGAATAGAGGTATACGGACCTCTAGAATTTAGTTTAGATGGGCAGCATGGCCGGCGCAGGCTTGGAGGGCTGAAAGGGCCTGTTCCTGTGCTGTACCTTCCTTTGTTCTTTGTCTTTGTTATACCGGAGATTCCATGGCATTTTCGGCATAAAATGCAAATAGACCCAAAAGCAAAGATGATATTAAGTGAGGTGACCAAAACTTGCTTGAAGGGACAAACTTTCAGGAACGTCATGAAGGAAGAGAAAGTTGGAGAGTGGGAGGGTGGGAGCTTTGACATCGTTAACTGTTTCTCTCCCTACAAATGCTGATAGACCTACTGAGATTTTCCAGCATTTTCTCTTTGGTTTCAGATTCCAGCACCCGCAGTAATTTTCTTTTATTATAGGGATATTGGAGAGCTGGTCCAAGGCAGCAGAAGACACAACTGCCAGTTGTGCAGAAAAGAGAGGGTAGGATTCAAGAATAGGCCAGAATCAGATTGAGTGTTTGGGGAGAGGTTGGCAGGATATGGTAAGAAGTCTTACAACACCAGGTTAAAGTCCAACAGGTTTGTTTCAAACACGAGCTTTCGGAGCACGGCTCCTTCTTCAGGTGAATGGAAAGGCTTGTTCCAGAAATGTTTATATAGACACAGTCAGAGATGCCCCGGAATGCGAGCACCTGCAGGCAATCAAATCATCAAAGATGCAGAGAGAGAGGTAACTCCAGGTTAAAGAGGTGTGAATTGTCCCAAGCCAGTTCAGTCGGTAGGCCTCTGCAAGTCCAGGCTTGTTGGTGGGGGCCGAATGTAATGCGACATGAATCCCAGATCCCGGTTGAGTCCGCATTCATGCGTGCGGAACTTAGCTATAAGTTTTTGCTCAGCAATTTTGCGTTGTCGCGTCTCCTGAAGGCCTCCTTGTAGAATGCTGACCCGGAGATCAGAGGCTGAATGTCCTTGACTGCTGAAGTGTTCCCCAACTGGAAGGGAACAGTCCTGCCTGTTGATAGTCGCACGATGCCCGTTTATTCGTTGTCGCAGTGTCTGCATGGTCTCGCCAATGTACCACGCTTCGGGACATCCTTTCCTGCAGCGTATGAGGTAGACTACATTGGTCGAGTCGCACGAGTATGCGCCGCGTACCTGGTGGGTGGTGTTTCCACGTGTAATGGTGGTGTCCATGTCGATGATCTGGCATGTCTTGCAGAGATTACCCTGGCAGGGTTTGTGGTGTTGTGGTTGCTGTTCTGAAGGCTGGGTAATTTGCTGCAAACAATGGTTTGTTTGAGGTTGCGCGGTTGTTTGAAGGCCAGTAGTGGGGGTGTGGGGATGACCTTGGCAAGATGTCCATCCTCGCTGATGATGTGTTGGAGGCTGCGAAGAAGATGTCGTAGTTTCTCCGCCCCAGGAAAGTACTGGACGACGAAGGGTACTCTG